>NC_090254.1:36197992-36202992 GCF_037325665.1 Littorina saxatilis | reverse complement strand
GTGTGTATCTGTGTGTGTGTGTGTGTGTTTGTGCGTGTGTGTGTTTGTGCCTGTGTGTGTGTGTGTGTGTGTGTGTGTGTGTGTGTATGTGTATGTGTGTGTGCCTGTGTGTGTGTGTGTGACTGTGCGTCTGCTTTTGTGCGTGTAGAATAGAATAGAATAGAATAGAATAGAATTTATTGTCATCAACCCTTAAGGATATTGACACAAGTTGTACAATAAATGAATGGATAAATAATGTACAAATTATTTCATTCAATATTGAAACAATTAAAAACAAAGGCTCCAAGCAATTTTTGAATTTTTTCGTCTTTTTTAAATAACAGATCGCTTGGTTTCCTTAAGTCACAGTTTGATACTTCTTCTTCTACTAACTTTTTTCTAATATTGTTAAATTTCTTGCAATTGTCTAGAAAATGTAGCTCATCTTCAATTACTTTACATGTATTACAGAGGCGATTCTCTCGCAATATTCCTCTATGACGCCCAGTCTCAATTTTTAAAGAATGTGTGCTTGTTCTTAATTTTGCTAGAGCTTTTCTATGATTTATATTTGAAATATAAATTAAATAGGCTTGTATTGTGTATCGTTCTGTAATTAGTGAATAAAACTCAAGTCTTGAACATTTTTCAGATTTTTTGTTTTTCCAAAATAAAACGTATTCATTCATAATTTTTTGTTGTATAGCAAATTGTAATTTATTAGCATTAAATGTAAATTGGTTTTTCCAAACATGCTCAAATCCTACAAGTGATAATAATTGTTTAATAAATTGCAACCATGGACTTGTTTTAGAGCTAGATATCATCAAACTGTATAAATGATGTAATAAAGACTGTTGATTTGAATCTAAGATATGTCCCCAAAATCCTATGACTTGTGATATCATCTTTATACTTAGTGGAAATCTTCCCAGCTCTCCTAAAACTGGAAGCCACATTGCTTTCTTGTGTACTCCTAAAATAAATCTACAAAATTTTATATGTGTAGATTCACTTGGACATTTATTTGATAAGCAATTCTCAAAAACTGAATGAAGATTTGAGATATCTTTCTTGTTAGTAAAATTATATGGAAACCAAACCTCAGCTCCATATGTTAAAATTGGATGTACTAACATGTCAAATAGATGTAGTATAGTTTCTGTCTGAACATTTTCATTTATAAATGCTTTACGAAGATAATACGCTGCTTTGTTACCTTGCTTATTCAAATGATCTTGCGTTAAATCAAAATTACCATTTTTATGAAATATTACGCCCAGATATTTATATTGATCTGTTACTTGTATTATGTCCTCACCACATTTGAATGTATTACTTATCTTGGTTTCTGTACGACAAAAAGGTATAATCTTAGTTTTTTCCGTGTTAATTATTAGTCCCCATTGTTGGCAGTAGTTGTATAAGAAATCTAGTTTGTTTTGTAGTCCTTTCTTGGTTTTCGATAAAAGAACTAAATCATCTGCATATAAAAGACATGATAATCTATCAGATGTATTTTCATGAATGAAAGGAGAGTCCTTATCTGGTAGTCCATTAGTAATATCATTGATGAAAATATTGAAAAGAGTAGGACTTAGCGTATTTCCTTGATGAACTCCTTTTTTGATAACAATTTCTTTTGAATATTCTCCTTGAATTCGTGTACATATTTTTGAATTATTGTACATATTTTTGATTATTTGGTAGCATTTCCCCTTAATGCCATTCTTGTATAATTTGAGCAAAAGTGCATCGTGCCAGACGTTGTCAAACGCTTTTTGGAAATCTACAAAGCAACCATAAAGTCTACCGTTTTTAGTTTTTATGATATCATCAACAATGTTTTTTAGAATGAAAATTTGGTCTGTGGTTCTATAGTTTTTACGAAATCCTGCTTGTTCTCTTAATAAGATGTCATTTTTTTCTAAAAACGAAGATATTCTTGAATTAATGATTTTACAAAACAATTTTCCGAGGTTATTAGTGAGAGTTATTCCTCGATAGTTACTTGGATTAAATGGATCCCCTTTTTTATGAATTGGAATGCTGATGCCATTTTTCCATTCTTCTGGATATAAACCAGTTGAAAAGATCAAATTGAATATTTTTACAAGTATTTGAATAGTGCAATTTAAACTTGATTTGATAAGTTCATTGATTATTTTATCTTTTCCTGGTGACTTTTTATTTTTCAATGATTTGCATGCATTTCTAATTTCTTCTTCTGTTATATCCTTATCTAAGGTAGGTATCGAATGTTTTTCAGGAATTTTATTCAATTCTGAGATAATTTCTTGCCGTCTTACTTCTGCAACTTTAGTTTCTGTCCCTATAAGGTTTTCCAAATGATTTATCCATTTCATAGGATTAATTTTAGCAACATTGTTTGCCTTTACTTCTCCAATTGTTTTTAATTCCTTTAACGTTTTCCATACCGAGTTTGGATCTTTATCAAAGTCTTCATTTAGTTTACTTACTAGCTGGTTTCTGTAGAGTCGCTTTTTTTTCTTTAAGGTTGATTTGTATTTCTTTCTTGTTGCATAATATTTTTGACAAATATTTTTATTATAAGGATGTCTATTCAACGAATTTAATAGTGATTTCATTTCTTTTCTTAATGAGAAGCAATCATTGTCGAACCATTTCTTCATCTTCTTCTTTTTTCTTATTCTATTAGTTTTAGTTTTTGTACCTAATGCTTGTTTTGCTGCAGTAGTTAATGTCAGAGACAATTTGTTTGTGATGTTATTGATACACTTTGATTTATTGGATATTTCAATTACTTGGTTTGTTTTTTCAATGTCATCACCTATTTCCAATAGAAGAGCCTTTATGTTTTGAGTATTCAAAACTAATTGAAGCTTTTCGTGAGAATTCTGGTCCCATTTATGTATTTGCTCAATTAATTCTGTTTTAGTTGAATATTTATTATATCTTTGTCTGATTTGCTCTGTATCTTTGTTTTCATTTAGTTTGATTGGAAGACTAATTTTCATTTCTATTGAACAATGGTCTGAGTAAACTGTTAGCTTATTGACCTTCATATATATGACATGTTTAAATAAGACCTTTGAACATATGATATAATCAACTGTACTACAACCGTTGTAGGTAAAGCAGGTATAATTACCATGTACATCGCCTAATGTCCTTCCATTCAAAATATAAAGATTGTTGTTTATGCATGCATTTACTAACCGTCTTCCTTGCTTTAGAATCACTTTGTCATATGACTGGCGATTACGGAAATTGTCAAAACAATAATTATCTGGTAAAGGGTATCTGTTGTTGTCACTATCACATTGTATGAAATCACATATTTCTCCAGTTCTTGAATTCATGTCTCCACATAATATGATGGAACCTTTTGTAGATAATTCTTCAATGTCACTTTCCAGTTGATGCCATATGTCATTGGTGAAATCTTTACCAAAAGATGAGTGTTCTGGGGGAATATAAATACATCCAATGAATACGTCTTGTCCCATAAATTCATTCTTTACATGAAGCCATATAATGTTACTATCACTTCTAGGTAAAATCTTTATTTTATGTTTTATGTAATCTTTTATGAAAACGCTAATTCCACCAGAAGCGCTTACAGCATTATTTCTTTTTCTTCTAATGAAGTGACAATTTTTTAAGAAACCAGATAGGTATATATCTTTTTTGCTATCTTCATCTAAATGCGTTTCTTGTACAAATATTATATCATGTTCAATTAAATGTTGAGTTACTTTTTCTTCAGTAAATTTATTTATGGTATAACCATCTATTTCTTCTTTATATCCCTTTAAATTCCAAGACATAATCTTAATCAGAACACCGTCTTGCTCACTATAATAATTAGGTTTTTGCTTGTTGTATGTAACCATAGTATTATTATTATCCAAGCGAAGCGAGCGAAGCAAGCGAAGCTAGGTTGGTCCCACACTAGAGTTGATTTCAACCAAATGATGTGTGTGTGTGTGTGTGTGTGTGTGTGTGTGTGTGTGTGTGTGTGTGTGTTAGAACCCCTAAAACTTTCACAGTTTTGACTCGACTACAAAAAAAAATTGGCACAGGCAATGTTATTGATCCCAGGAAGGTTTTAAGACATAAATCGTTTTGATCCGACATCGACAACGGCAGTTACAAGCGCTTCCAATTTCTAAGTCATAACAAAGAAGGAGCTCAAACCCAGGTCAAGAAGACAATCAAAACTCATGACGTCAAACTCATGACATCATTCTCTTCTACACAAGGAGCTGAATTCAAAATGTTATGACATCTTCCATGACGTCAAACTTGAGGATTCCATTTCCAAGCTAAAGTCTTTGTGTATCAAATCTGGTAGCACGAGATGTTGTAAGAGACACCGTGAATTACTTGCAATCCTGGTGAGTTGGTTGATATGATGGACGACGACAACGACAACAACAACAACAACAACAACAACAACAACAACACCTCCACCACCAACAACAAAAAAACAACAACACCACCACCACCACCACTAACAACAACAACAACAACAACAACTACAACGACACCACCACCACAACCACCACAACAACCACCAACAACGAGATGTTGTAAGAGACACCGTGAATTACTTGCAATCCTGGTGAGTTGGTTGATATGATGGACGACGACAACAACAACAACAACAACAACAACAACAACAACACCTCCACCACCAACAACAAAAAAACAACAACACCACCACCACCACCACTAACAACAACAACAACAACAACTACAACGACACCACCACCACAACCACCAACAACAAAAATCCATTAAAAACCGTTATTTTCCATTTCTCAACCGATTTTTATGAACATTTGTGAAAAGGTCCGTTGTCCCTTACTGAAGATATCGAGATTTTGGACGAGACTTCGTTATTTACTTGTAATCAGGTAATCTAGGTGTACATCAAATCTCGTAGCACGAGATGTTGGACGAGACTTCGTCATTTGCTTGTAATCAGGTAATCTTGGTGTACATGAAATCTGGTAGCACGAGATGTTGGA
>NC_090254.1:36147992-36195492 GCF_037325665.1 Littorina saxatilis | reverse complement strand
ACGTTATTGAAAGTTGAGGCGGCATTGTGACGCCCTCATTTTTTAACCACATTGATTGAAATTTTGGCCAAGTAACATTTGACTCAATCCAGACTATGGGATTGCATTCTAGCTTGGAAAGTTAACAGTTAATTAATTATATTGCTCATTAAACTTGTGAGAATATCGAAGTTTATTAAAGACGTAAAATGATTGCAATGTATGCCTTATCTTTTCCTGATTCCAAAAATATAAAGACATGTCATGGTTACTCGTGTGCTTAGATGCAAATTAAATACTACGTTCGACGGGCGCTGTGGCTGGGTGGTAAAACGTCGGCCTCTTAATCGGAAGGTCAAGGGTTCGAATCCCGGCCGCGGCCGCCTGGTGGGTTAAATGTGGAGATTTTTCCCAGGTCAACTTATGTGCAGACCTGCTAGTGGCCGTGCGCACTTGGTCTCGAACCTCTGAGAATGCAAAGTGAACGTGGGAGTTTCAGCCCATGATAGAAGAGGAAGAAGAACAGAACAAAATACTGTCTATCGTTTTTCTTTGGGCGAGTTAACAATTTCGATTTTACTTTGTGTGGAGATTTTTCCCAGGTCAACTTATGTGCAGACCTGCTAGTGGCCGTGCGCACTTGATCTTGTGCTTGCGTGTACACACGAAGGGGGATAAGCCACAAGCTCTTAAAGGTCCTTGTCAACATTTTTATACCGAAATCGCCATTTGACTATTAAAATGCAGAGTCTATTATCTACAAATATCAACAATACACCCCCTTTCGATCAGGAAAGACGAAGCCAGTGAAGCCGTTTGAAAATTCATTGTAGTATTCCAGCGTAGTACTCATAGTAGGATATCCTTATTTGGAAAATGCCAAGCGCAAAACTCTTCTCAAATCCCGTGCATTTCGTGCGTTTATAAAAAAAGCGTGGACAGCGCTCCCGTGTCAAACTGTTGCTGCACTTGTTTTGGCGTGGCTATAAGCATAGTGACATGAATTTGATTGGTCAGTATTTTTAGGCAAAGCACATGTTCTCAGCAAACAGAAAACAAAATATTGGAAGCGTGAGTCACGCTACCCCAAAATAAAATCTTTTTTTACATATATTTTTTTTTCTATAATTTTTTTCCCCTTGGTCATTTGACATAATTTTGTATCGAAATCTAACCATAAGATTATTGAAAAAAAGCAAAAATGTAGACGACCACCTTTAACGCCCTCATTGTCTGGCTTTGAAGCATGCAAAAACACACAGCCTTGGCGGTGCCTTTGTGATCAAGATCTGCTCTATGCGCTGAATTAATAATGCTGTGGAGTTTACCTTGTCACGCATGTCGACCTGCATGTATCGTCTGCAATTACTATCCTTTCACGCTAAAGGAGGTGTTTGACGATGATTTGCTCTATGTCTGTCTGTCTGTCTGTCTTGTCTGTCTGTCTCCCTCTCTCTCTCTGTCTCCCTGTCTCTGTCTCTGTCTCTGTCTCTCTCTGTCTCTGTCTCTCCCTCTGTCTCTCTCTCTCTCTCTCTATCTCTCTCTCATTTAAATTAATCTACATTTTATCTGTATATATAGTTGTAATGTGTTAAGTTTGATGTGATAGTTCTTTGATTATATTGTTTTCTGTTCCTGTTGACCCTATATAAGGGCGAGGGCTGGATGTAAAAAAGCATATATTCTTGCTTATCTATTACCCTCGATAATAAAGATTTTGTCTTGTCTTGTCTTGTCTTGTCTTCTCTTTCTCTCTCTCTCTCACTCTCTCTCTGTCTCTGTCTCTCTCTCTTTCTGAATTAATCTCGCAGATTGACCAAGGTTTCACCTACACCATTTATTCAACAACAAAATCACACTTTGCACAGGAAGTTGCCAGACTATTGGATTTTGCCTCTTTTTTTTTTCTTTTTTTTTTTTTGGGGGGGGGGGGCGGAGGTTATGAGTAAGCACACAAAAAAAAGATGGTGAGCATGATTGCCTACACGGGAGGGAATGTAACTGCAATACTTAACAACGGTCTTCCTGACCACAAAAAAATGGGAATTCCCGAAACATCCAGTCCGTCGTCAACAGCTTCAAGCCTGTCCTTATGGGCAGAATATACCTGCGCAGAGTCAGCGGCACAGACGACGCACTGCCTATTATTTATGCAGCGTTGGGGATTATCCGAGAACTTGGCCTGTTTTCCTTTCACGCAACGTGTAGCGGGCTGGTAGAATCTGCAGTGCGTCGTCGGTCCTGCGGCTTCGTCGAACGCTGAAGAAGAAGAAGAAAGTCGGTCCTGCTGAAGTTACATAGGTGAGCGGAGCCCCTTACCTGGGCGAAGTCGACTACGCGATGCATATTTGCGAAGCTGGCCGCACACAACTTTAGCAATACGCTTTGGGTAAAAAGAGTCCGATAAGACTTTGCGAAGTTGACTTCGGGCTCAGCTAAAGACCGCATTTACGCCAAGTAGACTTACAATATTAGCAGACACCATCACTTTGTCAACAACTGTATCAAGCGCTTTGATTGACATTTCATTAATAAAAAAAAATAAAAAAGTAACTTAGATATAAAACGACAGAACTCTAGTTAATTCTACCGTAAGCTGGAACGTCCCAGTACCCACTCATTCATTAAGGCAGTGTTTCTGCCTCAGTTGAAGATAACTCCTGCCCTAAGATGCATTAGCGTGTGTTCATCTTTAATAATCCACGATTCCAGTTCATCAACAGTTGATTCATTTCTCCTACGAATAAAACGTCTTCTAATAGAAATGCTTTCAGAGAAGTCACGAATGATTTGACGTGACTTCCTCCAATCTAAGGAATCAAAAACAATGCGCAGCGTAGTGAATCGACCTGAATTTAACATTTTGACTATTAAACCATGCTGACGTTATACGAACAATGAATGACGCACATAACGAAACGCTGCTTGCATCTACTTAATAGTCCATGCAAATTGGTTCACCTCAAACGTCAACAACACCCTTACCAAATATAAACAGCTGTCACTCACAGGCAAGCAGCGAATATCTTCTTAATTGAAAGATGAGCACACAGAGTACGTATTTGTTCCCAATATTTGTAGAACAAAAAGCTTTTTGGGAGGATTGGCTTAGGATATCGAACCGGATGAAACAAAAGCAGCATGAAGGCAGCAATGTCAAATATGTGTGTAACAACTGTAAAACTTGTAGGCCCTCAATAAAGCGCACGCACGCACGCACGCAGAGACACATGAGTGCAAAGACATGCAGGCAATGGTATTATTATGCAGGTTTGCATTGCACACGCATACACTAACACACGCACGCACGCAAGTACACACACACACACACACACACACACACACACACAGAGAAACACACAAATGCACAGAAACACACACACTGACACGCACACACTAACACGCACACACACACACACACACACACTGACACGCACACACACACACACATACACTCACACACACACAAACACACACACTGACACACACACACACGCACGCAAACATGCACACACACACACACACTAACACACATACACACACATTCACACACACACACACACACACACACACACACAAACACACACACTAACACACACTTTTAAAAACACGCACCATCACATTTCCAACCCCAACCATGTATCAACCTCTTGTAGGCCTATCGGTTTACACAGATCAAGGCTAAGACGGATCAATAGGGTCGAGCTATTGGTATAAGGCGCATACATGGACACTCAAAAATCGATTGATTGATCTGTTAATTCATTCTTGCCCTACTCTTCTGAATACCGACGTCCGGTCACAGCGGAAGGAAGGGAACCGTGATCAAAGAAAATCAGAAATGCGCAGAAATTGACTTTTACGCGCCGTGACCAGTGTCAATGTAAGTTTCGTGTGGAGGGTCGTTAGGGTGGGGTTGGGGGTAAGGGAGGAGTGGGGAGGAGGGGGGGGGTCGATTCCTCTTTTTCGTGAGTGCTGTCCACGTGTGGTGCAAAGTGTGAATGGATTCAGTTATTATTGAGTGAAGCATGTCCTTTTGCTTGATTTTTGGGTGTGGTTTTTTTTTTTTTTTTTTTTTTTTTGGGGGGGGGGGGGTGGCGGGTGGGGGTGGGGGGCTTGGGAGACTGGGAGGGGAGAAGGAGGTGGAGAGAGGTGAAGGGAGAATCCCTCTTCTTCGTGAATCATTGGAATCAGCGATTATTGAGAGGAGCATGCTCTTTTTGTTGATTGTTTGGTGTGGTTTTTGTTAGGGGGATGGGGCTTGTTGGACAGGGAGGCGAGAGGGATGAGGAAGGGGGGAAAGGAAGATCTCTCTCCTTCACCAGGCGTGATGTCCACGCGTGCCGCTAAGACTTAGTGTTAGTGGACTCCGTGATGGTTCTGTGAAGCATGTGTTTTTGTTTTTCCCCGCCAGCGTTTTGGTGTGTTGCTTGAAGTGACCTTCCGTCCTTCTTTACTTCCTTCTTGAGGAAGTCATCTTTTGTGGAAACCATTTTGCATACCACCGACATTTCTTCATGAATTTACCTGGGAGCATCCTTTTACGTCAACACACGTCAAAGGGTCAACCAACTGTCCGCGCTATGCGCATAGTGTGGAGTTCCACAGAATTGTGCATTAATTGTCTTATGATTCCAACTGATTTCATCTTCGTTCGTTTCATTTCATTTACTCTATTATCCCCACGCTGGGAAATTCGGGTCGCTTCCTCCCAGTGGAAAACAAGCAGCAACAAGAGTCGCGCTACCCAGGTGTGTGCGTGTTTAGGTGTAATCAGCCACCTGCACTCACGGCAGAATGACCGATATTTTTTACGTGCATCTGTGGTGACACGGGCATGGGACATGGATACCCTCTCTGGGTCTGCACATACAGTTGACCGTGTCCATCCCGGCCCGGATTCGAACCCGCGACCCTAGGATCACAAGGCCAATCAGAATGCTCTGCCGCCTGAGCTACCCGGGCCCCCCGATGTCTTCAGCTACGCACGCCATGCATGGACGCGATTCTTGAAGTTGCCGAATGGCTTTCTTTTTAACGCAACACTAAGCTCCTACGGCCAACAGCTTGAGTTGTCTGTTATCGTACTTTGAGAAGGATGGTGGCGTTAGCATTACTGAGCATAAAACAAGGGACCTGGAGTATTGTTGGCTGTGTGGCTTTGTGTCTTCTGTCCTATGTGACGTAATTGTGTGACGTCTTCGGTGCTGATGTATTGAAAAAGATGTTAACGACAAACGACAACGTCGCCTGCACAAACGAAGACTTCTTGACCTCTAGGCGGTTTCACGTACTGTTGAACTCTCTCTTCAAAGTTCTTTTCAACTTTCCCTCACAGTATTCCAAAGTGACATCTCTGACGTCATTAGCACAAACAAGTTGGGGAAGACGTCATAACGAAAAGCGTGACGCCACGTAAAACACCGAGTCACTTCTCTCCAGGAACCTTATACAGAGAATTTCGAAAAATAAGTCTGTCTCTGTGACTTTCTCATATCAGCAGAAGAAAATGAATCGTTAGGTCACCGCCAGGCTGTGCATGTGTCGGTGTCGGATATCATTGATATATATAGTAATAGTAATAAGGCCAAAAAAAAAAATTGTCTGTTTCTGGTCACCCGACCGACCCTAAATTTCGGCGCCGACCCTAAACTTTTTTTTTCCAAACTCCAAAATTTTGGGTTTTTTTGGTGGTGGTAAAGGACAGGGTGAGAAAATGAACAACAAAAACGTGTGAAAACGAAAGTCCGCTGACGATTTGTAAATGTGTTGAGTGTCTTGTCTCTATGTATAGTGAATCCAGTCTCTTTGCGCGATTTTTAAAGTTAGTTTTATTGGTCTACATTTGGGGGTAAAAAAAAAAAAAAAAAAAAAAAAAAAAAAAAATCCCGACCTACCGACCCTATTTTTTTTAGCCATGTTACCAGAAACAGACAATTTTTTTTTTTGGCCTAAGCGTGATAAGTGCTGTCTGGCGTGAAGAGACAGAGGACAACTCTACAGCCGGCTTTGAGGGATCACAATTTGGCAAGTTGCGGCAAGATCTAGAGAAATAAGCCTTTATCTTTCATCCAGAAAACAAATGCTCACACCAAATTGTAGTTCTAAACTGTCGCAGATATTCAAGTTCGAAAGTTTGAATTGAGCTTCGCCTCTGGAGGAATAAAACAGTCCCTTGAACGACTTGAACGACTTGAACAAGTAATGTCAACCCATTAAAAAACATATAGGATTACGAGAATCCATTTTACTTCTAAAAGCGTTCATCTGTTCAAAACATCTCTCTGAAGAAATCTCTGACTTTGTAAAAAGGTGAAGTGCTGTAGCACTCGTTTACACTTATTCAGAGTGCACTTGCTTTTTCAAAAACTCGATAATCCTTGGCTAATTCCCCCTCAGAGCCAAAACACCAAGTGTTAGTTTCGCATGCGAAACCCGCCAGCTTCGCACACCACTTCAGCCATATTGGTTTCATTCTCAGGCGATGAGGCTACATCCGGGCAATATAAATCAATCAAAAAGGGCTGAGCGGGTTTGCACAGGCACCTTAACGAGATGACCGGTGTTTTACTTAACGCATTCAGATCGATTGTCCTGGCTTTGCACATGAACAGGATGAATTTGCAGTAGTTTCCCTTATAATCAGCAAAGTGTATAAAATCTGAAGTTTGGGTTTAGTGTTGTTTGTTTTGCTTAAAGATGCTGTGCAGACACGAGTAAAGTCTTCCTTTTCAGGATTGTTTCATTCATTAAAAACCTCATAAGTGTAAGCTTGCTTTGCACTTTTCAATGTCGGTTTATGATCTCTGGGCAAATCAAGGTTTCCTTTTTTTTCAAAATAATGCCATGTTTATTACAATACTTCGGCATGAGTGTTGTATCAACATTGTACATACAATCTCCTGTCCATATGACTGTCATACTAGTTCAGTACAATAAAAAGTTTCCGACAGTTCTCTTGGACTTTTTCACCCAAATCTTTGTTTGTATGTATAACCTTGGAATCATCACAGAGGCCTAATGCTAAAGTTTAAAATTAAAAAAAACAAGAAAGGTAGGTTGTTGGAACGTTTGTTATTGACAAAACACTACATTCACAAATATATCAACCCGGTTTTTATGTGCACAGACAAACAATTAATAACGAAAACCTATATCTCATTCTCAAAAAAAAACACCAAATATATATATATTAATATATCTCATATATAAAAACTTTTCTATGTTAGATCTTGCTAAAGTTTAAAGCCAAAAATACATGTATTCTATTTTGTCTAGAATGTGACGGTCTTTTCTGTGACTGTCTATCTCTTTGTATGAATGCTTGCTTGTCTTTCCGTCTGCCAACCTATCTATATGTATTATAATTATATTTGTGTGCGCACGTGCTGCAGAAGTAATTTTTGTCTTGTATATGTGTCTGCCTGACTGCTTTCCCCTTTGCCTGTCCGTCTGTCTGTTTGGATGCCTGCTTTCTTGTCTGGCTGGCAATGTCAACACTGTTTTGTGTATGATTGAACTGTTTTTTCCTTTTGTTATGTGTATAAGACCTTATGATTTTTGTTTTCTTATTATTATTAATATTATGTGCGTCCGTATTAAGTGTTATATAAGGGACAGGTTGTAAGATTAGGCTTTGCCTAAAACCTCTATCCTTTTGAAATAAAGTTCAGTTTCAGTTTCAGTTTCAGTTTCTGTGTCGGTGACACTGAGTGTGTCTGTGTGTGTCTGTGTCTTTGTCTGTGTGTGTCTGTGTCTTTGTCTGTGTGTGTCTGTGTCTTTGTCTGTGTCTTAGTGTCTGTGTGTGTCTGTGTCTTAGTGTCTGTGTGTGTCTGTGTCTTTGTCTGTGTGTGTCTGTGTCTTTGTCTGTGTGTGTCTGTGTCTTTGTCTGTGTCTTTGTGTGTGTCTGTGTCTTTGTCTGTGTGTGTCTGTGTCTTAGTGTCTGTGTGTGTCTGTGTCTTAGTGTCTGTGTGTGTCTGTGTCTTAGTGTCTGTGTGTGTCTGTGTCTTAGTGTCTGTCTGTGTCTTAGTGTCTGTGTGTGTCTGTGTCTTAGTGTCTGTGTGTGTCTTTGTCTGTGTGTGTCTGTGTCTTTGTCTGTGTGTGTCTGTGTCTTTGTCTGTGTGTGTCTGTGTCTTTGTCTGTGTTTTCTTCCTGCCTGTCTGTCAGTTTGTGTCGGTAGGCATCTTTGCGCAAGAAATATACATGTTTGCTTAATTTGTTTAGTCTATATGTGACCCTCCACCACGAAATGAGTCGCATGTCACCTTTGCATGATTTTCATATTTTTACATTTTCCTAAAGAGTTTTTTATGCTCTATCCAGTGGTGAAACCCGTTTTAGAAAAGAGCGAAAACTGTTTGAGTTATAAGCCTGTGACTAAGGTGACCCTCACACTGTTACAAGACACTCCCCGGACTTATATTGAGCCTAGCGCAGAACCGCGCGAGGTGACATGCGACTCATTTCGTGGTGGAGGGTCACATATTTGCACATTCGTTTTGTCTGTTTCTTTCACTTGGAGACAGACACTTCTGCATACTATCAAACTATCGGTTTTCTGTGGGTTCTTTGTGTCAGTAAATATTTGTACCTTGTTCTTTGTCTTCGAAACATTTAGCTGTCAAAAGTGACGCCAATCTTAGCAGTCAGCACGAGTGTGTATTTTATAGACTGCTGTAGCTAGGTAAAACCTTAACCTAAAAAAGAAAATCATATTTCAGATTCTCATTCACCCTATTTACCCGTGCCTTTTTTTATTTTTTATTTTTTATCCGTTATTGAAGTTTAAGCAAATACGAAGGAATAATTCCAACGGTAAGTTTCCATGGCCTGCTGCAGAACAAAATGTTAAAGATATCACCCCCCCCAACCCCCCACGCGTCTTCCAGACGTAAGGTTTCCTGAGGAGACTCGGTTATAAGTTGAACGATGCAGACCTTGTAGTTTGGAAGATCTGCGTGTGCGTGTGTGTGTGTGTGTGTGTGTGTGTGTGTGTGTGTGTGTGTGTGTGTGTGTGTGTGTGTGTGTGTGTGTGTGTGTGTGTGTGTACCCCCGTTTCCACAGGTTTGGTTGCCTAAATCACCATAAGGCAACCATCCACACGTGGATGGCAACCTAAACTCTGGATGGCAACCTAATTGTGTGGATGGTCGCTTCATTTAACACCGTTAAATTGACTTTTTTGACGGAAAGAATGTCATAACAATGTTCAAAATGACATTCTTTCCGTCCTCTATAGGCGACGAAATAGGTCAAATTTTGTGCATTTTTTAGTGCAAAATTCTTCGATGCCGGAGCGAGTACTGCACCCAGTGCTGTTGTAGTGCAAGTGCACTAGAAAGGCACTACACCCAGTGCCGCCTCTTAGGTAACCATCCACACTTTAGGTATGTGTGTGTGCGTGTGTGTGTGTGTTTGTGCGTGTGTGCGTGCGTGCGTTCGTGCGTGCGTGCGTGTGTGTGTACGTGTGTGTGTGTGTTTTATTGCGTGCAGTGTAAAAAGAATTAAGACCCGCATATACAGGGAAAGGAAGAAGACTTGAGAGATACAGATCTCAATGAAAGCACACCAAGCAAAAACGATACAATCAATCAAGCCAAACAGTTCATCAAGAATCCAGGTAAAAGAAGAGCAGGTGGGGGGGGGGGGGGCTGAGAGAGACAGGTGGAGACAGAGATAGCATCGCCAATACTAAACAACGACAATACATTCGTAATAATAACGTTCATATCAAGACGACGCAAGGGGCATTCGTAATGAAAACGCATCAGGCTGAATATTAGTTGACAGTAGTTAAATGATAAGAAGCCAGAGAGAATAATTCCTGCAAGATTCTGTCCACTCAACCACTGATTGGCGTAAGATCAAATAAATGTTTTCCAACCGACTGTGTTTTGGTATAAAAGCCCCGCACATTTCGGAAATGACCGGGGCAGAGATTGTCTAAGCGAGTGTTGAACATTGCAGCGCAGGCCGTGGTGTTTTGAGTTCTTTTTTTTTGCACAGTGCTGACTGACTTTGCAAGTAGTTTGACTGCGTAACATCTTACATAAAAGATACATTATTTATTTCTGTCCTGGGTTTTTTTTCCTGTTTTTTTTTCTTTCTGCCTTTTTGTGTGTGTGGTTTTATATTTGTGTTTGCTTGTTTGGTTGCTTGTTTGTTTTCTTGTTATTTTTCTTCTGTAACTGGTTTAGATTCCCTTTTCTTCCAACTAAGTCACACTCTTCCTATTTTCTCTTCCTCGTATTTATTTGCTATTCTCTGTGTTAGTTTAGTTTTTTGCCTTCCTTTGTTCAGTCGTATAATCGATTGATATCACATGTTTCTCCCCTTCTATACGGTGAACCGCCACTCTGCTAAAATTGCCTTTAAATCTCTTTGCAGGAGTTGACAGAATGGGGCGACTATTGACTTCAGGAAACACATTCTGAGAGAGAGAGAGCTTTACGTGCATGAATCTTAACCACGCTACGTCTATCTATTTCTGACATTGACGTTTCGATGGCAGGAAACGAAACCACGACCGACGTCATGTCTGTGACGAACAGCACATTAAGTGACGTGTTGTCTACCACAAACGCCACTTTGAAAGACTTTGTGTCTCGAAACGTCACAAGTGCTGAGAATCCTAACACGACTTTCATCGATGACGTGATATCCTCAGTCGACGCCACGACCATTAGCTCACTAATCACGAGTACCAGTGACGTCATGTCGACATTGAACGTCACCGGCACCAGTCTCATTGCCACGCTCAACGACACTCTAACATCGACCCTCTACGGCGACTACGCATACAACGTCACCAACATGTCGTCATCGCCGAGTCCATTAGTGACGTCACTGAACAGCTCTTTCAACAGTTCCATGACGTCAGAAACAGTGGCGGCGCAAAGGGTAGCGAGCAGTATAAACTTCTGGGTTCCACCCTTTCTGTTCTCCATCGGTAGCGTGACGAACGTGCTGGTGATCATGGTGATGCAGAGCAAAGACTTTCGTCGCATGTCAACGTCATTCTACATGAGCGTCAGCTCTCTCTTCGACATGTTTAGTCTCGTTGTATCCCTCCCCGCACACTACCTGTACGTCAATTTTCCTCATGTGAGTTATAACAGATAGTGTTACGTATAAATATTTCTCTGACTGAAAAAAAAGTCGTTTTGGTGTGTGTGGGTTTTTTCTCGAGATTGTCATGATGTTAGAGAATCAACTTTTAATTTCTAAAATCTTCCGAACCACTTTTTACTCAAAAACTTTTCTCCTGTTAGTATTTATCTACCATTATGTTGGAGTACGTGTGAATATTGCCGTGACAGCGAAAAAGTAGTGATTATTTAAGACTTGTCGTTTTGTTAGCAAATCAAAGAATTAGATTTAACGTGCAGATAAAGAGTGAAATCACTTGCGTATATTAATTAACAACAACAAACGTATGTTGGGAGATCATCAAACCCTAGAAATGGTCAAAGTTCCAAAACCCTAACTTCAAAAACATCCGAGATAGCCTCAACGTTAAAGCTTATTGTTCACGGCCGGCCGGCCACCCATACGGGACGGACTCTGCTCATTACTACGACTCACCGATTACTCAGGTGATTCAAAAACTCCTTTAGTTCGGCATAACATATTCTTAACCCCTTAATCAAAATTAAAAGTTTACGTTATGATACTTACATTACTTTTTGTGTCAAGCGAAAAAAGAAAATCATAAAGGAATAAAACAGCACGATTTTCTTCTCAAAACAATATACCACTTCAAAAGGAAGTTGACAAAAAATCAAATCAAATCAGATTAGAATCTATTTTCTCAATCTGAGAAATTACATTGGTGGAGCATAAACACGAAGACAAACGGAAGACTAAAAGATTATATTAACATTAGAATAAATGTATTAAAAAAAACGATTCTTATAAATTATAACCAATAATCTCGCTGAAGTATCCCAGGTGACAGTTAATTACCTTCTCGCTTGTTTTTAAACAGATATTTGACAATGTGCGCGACGCTCACCCGATGTGTGCGTTCTTCAACATCTTTGGGTGGGGAAGCAGCGACATGGGGGTCCTGCTGACCGTTGCCATGACAACAGAACGGTCCCTGGCAATCCAGTTCCCCCTGAAGGCCCCGACGCTGTGCACGGTGAAGAGAGCCAAGATCGTCAGCCTCTGTCTCTTCTTTCTCGAGCTTTTGAAGGTGGGAACACTTTTGTGCTTGTCGCACGCATGCAAAGAGAAAAATGGTTTTAACAAAGTGAGAACACAAAAGTAACCAAAATTGGTACACACTTAATCACTATTTCGACAGCTTGTCGCTGCCTTCTTCAGGATGGTACAAAGCAAGGAGCCAAAGAGAAAGTGGTTGTTTATCTGTTTATTTTGCTACACTCTTTGACTGCAATTTATGTTACGTATACGGTCAAAAGCGTCATTTTTAATTTACATTTTTTTTGTTTGTTTGTTTGCTTAACGCCCAGCCGACCACGAAGGGCCATATCAGGGCGGTGCTGCTTTGACATAATAACGTGCGCCACACACAAGACAGAAGTCGCAGCACAGGCTTCATGTCTCACCCAGTCACATTATTCTGACACCGGACCAACCAGTCCTAGCACTAACCCCATAATGCCAGACGCCAGGCGGAGCAGCCACTAGATTGCCAATTTTAAAGTCTTAGGTATGACCCGGCCGGGGTTCGAACCCACGACCTCCCGATCACGGGGCGGACGCCATACCACTAGGCCAACCGTGCCGGTCTCTAATTTTTTTATTTACATATAATCGTTACATTTGTATAGTTCTTCTTTCTGTTCTATTTTCTGTCTTTTTCCTTTTGCTACTTTGTTTGTTTGTGTGCCCGAAGAAGACCCTAGGGTTAAAACGTTGCAGTTATTCGTTCCGTATTCTTCATTGACACGTTAGGACAGTATTTTTTTGTATTTTTATTTATCGTTCTCAGGCACAGTCACTATTGTTTTTCTGCTTTGATATAAGGTAAAACATGGTGTACGGTTTTTGAAAAAACCCATCCAGGCAAACCATGCTGTAACTTTCTGAGCGTGCTTCCGAAGTAACAAAATGGTGCTATCTTGTGCCATCTGAGCTTATATAGAAACTGCCACGGAATCGTCTTACCAGGTTCCAAAGTATAACAAAACCATTTTTCGTTTTTTTTTTAAGATGTAGGGGGTGCACGTGCCCCCTGTGCACCCCACCACCCACTGGGTCCACCCCTGGTTTCAAATCGGTGTCTCTCTTGTTTTCCAGGTGGGTCATTTCATATACGGCACACGCGTGTCCAGCATCGAGGTCACGGCGTTTCTCTGCGACGTCGACCTGACGTCTGACCCCACCTATGCCATCTTCTACACCGAGTACTGGCCCTACATCCACAACGTTTTCCTCCTCGTCGCCTTCATCGTCATCATCATCGGCAACATCATCATCACGGTGCACGTCAAGCGGTCCGAAGACAGCAAGGACATGGGCGAAGGGGCCAAAACCGCCGGAGGGGGCAAGGGAGGTAAGATGTCTTCCAAAAGCAGGCAACTCTCGATGATGCTCATCATCGACTCGGCGACGATCGTGGTCTGCACCCTCCCCTTTTCCCTCTACGTGGTGGTCGACCAGACGTTCAGCCTCTTCGAGGACACCCCGGAAGGTCGAGGTCAAAGCAGCCTCATCTTTGCCATCGTCTTCTACCTTCTCTACGTCAACAGGTGCGCCAACTTCTTCCTCTACTGCGTCAGCGGAGCCAGGTTCCGGACGACCCTGAAGAACATCCTGACGAAAAATTCCCTGAAGGAGAGGAGGAAGAAGGCGCAGAATTACATCTCTGAGGCCACTAACACGCGCAATATGACGTCAGCGTCGTCGGGCTTCACCTCGGACGGGGAAGGGGGGGACAAAGTGTCGATGAACCCCATGGGGCCTTCCACGGTCTCCGGAAAGGTGGCGAACGAAGAGTCCAAGGGAGTCTCCATGAACCCCAATGGAAGACCCGCTTCCACGACGTCCCTCGCTTCAGGCGGGGCTCCAGGTCTGGGCGGTACCTCAAAACTGGAGAGGCACTATGGCTACGGGAAGGCTTAGAGTGGTAAATGAAAAAGTTCGCACTGAGACAGAAAGACATTTCTGGAGTGAAATATATAGCTATAGGAGAAAACAATGGAAATGGCGCCCATTTTATGTATTCAATTTTTGTTGAAACTGTTTTGTCGATTGGCATTGTCTACCAGTTTGCTAGACCTCCACGTATGATACAATCACGGGAGCAGTCGTGAAGGAGAAGGATGACTAAAGGACGCCCTTTTTTATATTAATTTTTTGTTAAACTGTGTTGTCGATTCGCATAATCTTCCAGTCAGGTAGACCCCTGCATATGACACGTACAATCACGGATGCATACATGCAAGAGGACGATGGCGAAAGGACGTCTTTTTTTAAAGGACGAAGTCGGTCTGCTTGACATGCGAGAAACCATGGCTAAGGAATATCTCTACCGGTTCGCTCTCGGAGAGCTCATCTGGCGAGAAAGTTACGGCTATGATGCACAAATCACTGTTTTTATTTTATTTTCGTGACATCAGTGACGTCAAATAAAGACAAAAAACGCAGCTCAAGATGGACAGTAGCAAGCTGCAGATAGAGAGAAACAATCCAGCAAAACAAACTGTGAATACAACTTACACCGACTTCCAAACAAGAGAACTGATGATCTGATTCAATATCAAATATATAAAGGCATTCTATAAAGCACTTGGCCAGTGCTTCCCTGCCAACGTAACGCCCATAGCGCGCGTGAAGGAATATCCACAGAGAATGCTGAATGTCAGCACAGTGGCCACCATCCCATAAACGACATTAACGGAGTTGGACTGGTCATTTGCAGATCGTGTACAGTTAGAAAGCGTACACTCCGCAAAGCCAGAGCTGCTAGTACCACAGCAGCAGAACCTTCTCATGTGTGCTCTACATGTGGGTGAGGATTCCTGGCCCGGATAGGCCTCAAGAGCGACCTCCGCACACATCAGATGAGACACGCAAGCAAAGCATGCGTCTGTGGACATCTTGAAGAACGAAGGATGAACAATATAGGTGGAACTACACTAATCGCAATAAAAAAAACCTAAATATATACATTTAGCTGTAGAACTTTGTGATGCGGCCAGTCATAATAATAAATAATAACGGGCATTTATAAAGCGCCTTATCAGAATACTTGGTTGAAAACAGTGTCAGCTTTAGTGAGCAAACCAAGTATATTGCCAGTCTCCGGTACACTGCATGGAAACTAACTGATGAAAAATGAAACTTTGTTTCAAACGGAAGGGGAATAAATTAACTTTCTGGCAATATACTTGGTTTTACTATAACTGGCCGCATCACAAAGTTCTACAGCTAAATGTATGTGTTTAGTTTTTTATTGCGATTAGTGTAGAACGCAGGGATGTTGCTACGATCCATTTTCTTTACCAAGTTTGGCTAAATGGCCATCAAAGTTAGGACAATATTCGTAAACTTGTATGTCAGTCTCTGGCATCACCTTTTCCCCCATCATCAAAAAAAGTTTGGTTGTGTGCTGAAATGACGGCAATGTTGTCGGTGATGTGAAAGAGCGTTTTTCCGATTCTCGATGCCAAACAGCATCCCTGACAAGATGGAGCGTTTTTCCGATTCTCGATGCCAAACAGCATCCCTGACAAGATGGAGCGTTTTTCCGATTCTCGATGCCAAACAGCATCCCTGACAAGATGGAGCGTTTTTCCGATTCTCGATGCCAAACAGCATCCCTGACAAGATGGAAGCTGAATTTCCGACAATGTGACATGACATGGAGATCCTATCTCTGGTTCTGTGCAGAAACCACAACCTGTATGAGCTCGCAGATCTTCAAATATTCGAAACAAGCAATTTCATCGTATTTGAGTGATGTTCAAAATCATGCTGTGTTACCAGTTGAACCAGTAGTTACTGCGGTTTGTCCAATTAATGCGTTATCATTTAGCAAAGAGCTTCAAAAATAATCTAGCTTTAGTTTTTAGATAGAATCGTTGTTGTTTTCTGTTGTTTTTGCACTGTCTCCGACGTCATGCACGATTCACCCAAATAGCTCTTTTCAAAACTCATTGATGTCGACCCATGCAGTGATGTTACGTCCATGTAGGATCAAAGTATGACCACGTCCCATATATATTTGTTTAACTAAAACAGAAAACGGTTTATGTACACGCAAGCACAAGACCAAGTGCGCACGGAAAAGATCCTGTAATCCATGTCAGAGTTCGGTGGGTTATAGAAACCCGAAAATACCCAGCATGCCTCCCCCGAAATCGGCGGATGCTGCCTGAATGGCGGGGTAAAAACGGTCATACATGTAAAAATCCACTCGTGCTAAAAACATGAGTGAACGTGGGAGTCTAAGCCCATGAACAAAGAAGAAGAAGTTCGCTTTCCGGCCAGTGTTAATTTATATAAAGAATCGGGAGAGAATGTCCATTAATTCTACCTCTGGCATGGGGCACAAATCTAGATATTATAAGATGTTTGGTGGCTTGTTGACAGACCAGCTTTTTTGTTGGTCCAAGGGGACCATATCGTCTTTTGTTTCATCTTTATCGACCAAGGCCGAAGGCCGCGGTTGATAAACATGAGACAAAAGGCGATATGCTCCCCGAGGACCAACAACAAAGTGCTGGTCTGACAACAAGCTACCAAACATCGTTTTTGTCATCAATTTGGTTGTGCAACAAAATGCACAATAAACAACAGGGAGACGAATTTTTAGAATCCAACTCCGGGCCACAAAGCATGGTCACAGTAGCACGAGATAACACACGTGTCAAACTTGTATGTGACGTCAAACGTAGCTTGTTGACGCTTTTCTTCCAGTCTGAAAATGTACAGAGCTGCGATCATACCTGTGAATTCAGTAAGTGTTGAGCATATTTCTTTTCTTTTTAGTGTTTATAACTTTTCGTTGTGGATTTTGCGATTACAGAGATAAGTTGCAAATTGACCATGAGTCGCCGCGGTAATTATCAACATTGATTGGGTCTTTGAGAGTGAATGCTTACAATCGTTGTCCTCGGAAACACAAATCCAAAGCCGCGATGGTTCCACACATTAAACAATCAGCCTGATTGGCTTTTACTTTGACAATCCACGTTTCACATGAAAGCTCAAACCCATTCACCACCTCGAGTTATTGCATAAGGAACATGAGATTTATTTACCAGGTGTTTGTGAATGAAAACTCGTGAAAATGATGACAATATTCATTATCAGTTCGTCTTTGATGGTTTGGCGCAAGTTATTGATGGCCGGACATCTATTGCAATGCGTTCGGAGAGGTGACATGAGTCGTTTGTTACCGTTCTCACGAGATCAGTTGTAACCAACTTTGTTATCTGTGCTGTTCCGGAAATGAGCTGCGCTTTTTTTTTAAATTCAAACAGTATCATTGTTGTCCCAATTCCGCTGTTTCGGAAATGAGCTGCACCTCGTCTGTCTGTTTATAGCAACACACACTGTCTGTCACGTACACTCCATGCAACTCTCTCCGTCTCTCCCTCGCTCTGCCTTCGTGTCTTCGTGTCTGTGTGAGTATCTGTCTCTCTCTCAATCTTTTTCTCTCTCTCGAGAAAAAAAGAAAGTACGACATGTAGGTTTTCAATTCATATTTTTGCAAAGTGTGTGTTTGTGGCTGCTTTCATGGGGTGCCTGTATCCTTAGGAATTTGAGGATTTCTTTTATCTCTCTTTTTCTGACACCGTTCATTTAACGTCATTTTTACAGGACAGTTTTTTTTCCTTTCAGTTATACGTTGTAGTAGTTGGACCTTACTGTTTTAGTACAAGAAGAGCTCGTTCACCAGTAGCAAAAACTCACTCAGTCCGTCAGTGTCTCTGAGTGTGTGTGATGGGGGGAGGGCCTCTCCCGTGACCGGCCACCTGCAATGTACGGACAGGTTTGCACTGGCCCTAGGGTGTCCGTTCATGAGAGGGACTGCTGTAGCAGTAAAACTAGTGTGATACATAAGTAATCAATTTATCCACTTGACTATATTCACAACAGGGACTTATCACTCTTCTGTGCATGTTTTTATGCCTAGGTATTTTCAAATACTCTGCAACACGTGTAACCCAAATACAACATGTGCCCGTACACTACCGCTTCTTTTATGAAAACATTGCTTCGGCCATGTTGATTTTAATCAACCAATTTTCTTGTGCTTGGATATACTGACATCATATTGAACCCCAGATCTATCTTCTTCTTCTTCTTCTTCTGCGTTTGTGGGCTGGAACTCCCACGTACACTCGTGTTTTTTGTACGAGTGGATTTTTACGTGTATGACCGTTTTTACCCCGCCATTTAGGCAGCCATAAGCCGCTTTCGGAGGCAGAACTATCTAACTGGCATTGATACTGGGCGAGTAAGGGGCGTAACCCAATAGTCATATTACATAAGGACATTTTGAGCGGGCGAACTTGACAGTGTGGTTTAATCTTATGGACTTAAAGGTTTGGAAAAAAGAGTTAGAAAGAAATGAAGTCTGGACCCTAACTAAGACCAAAATGGTCACATTTATTGATGTTCTGCGATTCTACACCGGAAGTCACCGTTCTTTTAAGGGCCAAGTAACTCTCAAAATCCTAACCAGAGTGAGGTCCTTTCCGTTGCCATTACTTTCGTGGCTAGGAAATAATGGAGAGAAAAATCTGCGTAACTATGACCAGTTCGGGCTAAGTTAGAAAGCAGACTTTGTTTGTTGTTTGTTTTCAAGCCTCTTGATCATTATTTACTGTGCCAAACTCCGCAACACGGTGGCCTAGTGGTAAGGCGGTCCACCCAGTGAGCGGGAGGTCGTGGGTTCGAACCCCGGCCGGGTCATACCTAAGACTTTACAAGAAGAGCAAACGCTCGATCGAGTCACTTTCGCAGTTCTGAATATTATATGAGGCATCAGATGGACAGGAAGAAATTGCTATTCACAACACAATGAGTCACGTTCACATAAAATTTGAGCCCGGTCACTTTTATAGTTTCCGAGAAAAGCCCAACGTTAAGTTGTGTGTTGCCGAACAGAAAAGGCTAGTTATCTCCCTTGTTTTTCTGATAACGTTCGTAAAAGGCTACAGATGTAAATACTTTGATGTAAAGAATAATCCTACAAAGTTTCAATCACATCCGATGAACTGTGTCAAAGATATAAAATGTCTAATTTTTCCTTTGACGCTGACCTGTGACCTTGAAAAAGGTCAAAGGTCAACGAAACCATCGTTAAAGTGTAGAGGTCATTGGAGGTCACGACTAAACAAAATATGAGCCCGATCGCTTTGATAGTTTCCGAGAAAAGTCCAACGTTAAGGTGGTGTCTACGGCCGGCCGGACAGACTAACACTGACCGATTACATAGTCACTTTTTCTCAAGTGACTCAAAAATTGGCAATCTTGTGGCTGCTCCGCCTGGCGTCTGACATTATGGGGTTAGTGCTCGGACTGGTTGGTCCGGTGTCAGAATAATGTGACTGGGTGAGACATGAAGCCTGTGCTGCGACTTCTGTCTTGTGTGTGGCGCACGTTAAATGTCAAAGCAGCACCGCCCTGATATCACCCTTCGTGTTGGACTGGGCGTTAAGCAAACAAACAAACTGTGCCAAACTGTGTCAAATTCGCCCGCTTCCAATTTATTTCTGTGATTTGACTACGAGTTTGGTTACCTCTCTTATTCAGTCAGTTTTAAGGCCATTTTAGTGGCCTTGAGTTGAAGGTGATACTGACTTGTACCTGGGTTTCAGTATACTCACGCCATTGTCTTTATTTGAAAGAAAGTGCATAAATCACCAAACAGCACCTGCTACACCGTTTCCACACAAAATAAAACTAAAAAAACAAGCGCTTACAATTGTGTGTTGTTGCTTTATTAGTATATCTATGGTTTCATAAATAAAATTCACATGCACCTTTCACAAACAAATGTTTCCTGTATGCTTTGCCTTCAAAGTGACATGTTGTTTCAAACTACGAGCAGTAAATACACTGATAAACGAATGAATGTAAGAAAAGGATTTTGAACAGAGTTTGAGTGGATCTAACATCCTCTCAAAACATTCACCAGAAGTGCCAAAGGAGACCACAAGCAGAACTATATGACTCCATACCATTACTTTGGAAATCAATCCTCTATAACATTCGTTTAGATGCCATTTCCCTTCACACAAACAGGTTGTGATGATTAGCCTTGCGTGTGCGGCCTTGACCCTTTAAGAAAATGGCGAAGACCTTTCATGACCCACCCCTAGAATGTGACCAACTTCTACTTTCTTGTTGGAGAAATTTCGACAGGCAAAACTACACACATACTAATCCATATATATAGTTTTGGATACATTTCATTACCACGGAAACCTTTACAACTTTCGCGGAATTCATTGTAATGTGTTTGAAATCCGGTGAGAAATAAATCGTATAGCCAGTACATCGACAACATTCAAAACTATGATAAGTCTCCTTGGCACAATTTATTGGCGTACGTTTAGGATGCCTGGATTGGTAAGGAAAACTCTATGCGTCTTTATGTTTTTACATTTAAGTTGTTGTCGTTGCTTCAATTGCCACAGCGTTGTCATAATCAGCAAAAGATGGTCCTACAGAAGGAGATGACGACGTTTTTCTCTGCAAAGCCCCATGCAGATAAAAATCGTATTAGGAGCCGTACAGATACGTAAAAAAAAACCAAAGAATATATGTTCATTATTTTGGTGGAATGCCAGGAAAACCGAACGTGATATGCCTAGGCTGCTTGGACCGGTCGCGTGGAGTGAATATAAAAGGCAAGGGGTCCTTAGGGGCGAGGAAAGGTGTGTAGACCGTCTCCAACTGCTCGGTGTGATACTCCGAAGGAAGGTCCACCTTGTAGCGATCCAGTATCTGCAACAAGAGCATCAAATCAATTAAAATCAAATCAAATCGAATCATAATTATTAACTTTATTATCTCAAATCTGAGAAATTACAGTGGTAGTGCATGAACTTGAAGACAATTAAACTGAACACTACAAAATTATAAACATTAAAATACATGCACTGACTAATACAATTCTTATACTTATATGACCAAACATCTCGCTGAATACGGACACCCACGCCGTGCAAGACTGCAAACGATTCAGTAACCAGTGTAAGGATTTCGCCATTTTGTTTCATTACTTTAGGTTTGTTTGGTTTGGTCCTGCTTTTCGGTGTTGTGTTTGTATATGTTATTTGTTTTGTGTGTGTTGTACTGCATTTGTTTTGTTTTTAAAGGTATGGGTCGAGGGAGTGTGAATGGGTGGGACTAAGAAGGGTAAAGGGGGAGTAGGTTGTTTTATATCAAACCTGTCTGCGTATCTATCTATCTGTCTGTGACAGTAGACACAAGAGAGCAAAGAAAGTGTTACAATTTTACATAATTATGAACAATTTTGTTCTGTCTGTTGGTGTTCGCATGTCATTTGCGTGTTAACCTGTTCGGAGATACAAGAAAGAGTCTAAACATGCGGAGAAAGTAACACACACACACACACACACACACACACACACACACACACACACACACACACACACACACACACACACACGCACACACACACACACACACACACACCCCCGTCCAACTTATATAACCATGTCAAACCCCTATACCCCAGCATTCTCAACCTCTCATCTTCCGAACACACTCACCTTAAAAAAAATGGAACAAGGGACTACAGGTGAGAGAAATAGAACAAGATAACAATTAAAAATGTACTCACAAGAAAACAGCAACAAGAATGCATAAATAAGAACTAGTCTAACTCTTCTTTTTAGCTCATTGTTTTTGTAACTCGTGCTGACGAAGACGAACAGTCGAAACCAGTTCTTGTTCATGCATGTTTTCTTGTTGCTGTTTTCTGGTGAATACATTTGTATTATCTTGTTGCACTGACGGGCGCTGTGGCGGGGTGGTAAGACGTCGGCCTCTTAATCGGAAGGTCGAGGGTTCGAATCCCGGCCGCGGCCGCCTGGTGGGTTAAGTGTGGAGATTTTTCCGATCTCCCAGGTCAACTTATGTGTGCAGACCTGCTAGTGGCTTATCCCCCTTCGTGTGTACACGCAAGCACAAGACCAAGTGCGCACGGAAAAGATCCTGTAATCCATGTCAGAGTTCGGTGGGTTATAGAAACACGAAAATACCCAGCATGCTTCCTCCGAAAGCGGCGTATGGCTGCCTTAATGGCGGGGTAAAAACGGTCATACACGTAAAATTCCACTCGTGCAAAAACACGAGTGTACGTGGGAGCTTCAGCCCACGAACGCAGAAGAAGAAGAAGAAAGAAGAAGTTACACTCACCTTGACTAAAGCTAACTGAAATTTCTGCATGGAGAAGAAACTGGTGGGGCACAGGCTGTTAGCAAAGCCGAAGGGCAAGAACGCTTGTGATGGAATTTTGTCTCCTTCTTCTCCTAGCCATCTCTCCGGCTCGAATGAATTGGGGTGGTTAAACCAGAGGGGGTTCTTAGCTGCTGTGCGACTGTTGACCACGATGTGGGTCTGTTGGTCACAAGAAAAACAAACAGGTGAGCAGACGGTAACATGCAGCCAATCATGTACTACTTGTCAGTTAAGGTGGTCCTTACTTGAGGCGGAAGTCGACTTCGCGAAGTCTGTTTACCAAAACCTTAGTGCTGAAGATTCTTGCGGTCAGTTTCAGGAAGTAAACTTCGCGTGATCGACTTCGCCCTGTTAAGAACAGGCTTAATAACAAGCACATCATCATGTATTAATTGTCAGTGTTCATAAGTCAATAACAAACCGACATCCGTCATCCTTTTCAAGCAAGTACTTTGAGCATCCGACGTATACATTGACCGACTCGACAGCACGTACTACTTCTAAACCATATACGGCCCTCGCAAATGATCCAGGGCTCCCCACGGACCCCCCTTTTAGAGGATCCCCGGACCCCCACTTTCAATTTTTAGAGGGTCCATGGACCCCCATTGCAGAATTTTAGAGGGTCTCAAGGGTTCAAACGCCGAAAAGTCCCGGTATACTTTCAAAACATTGTGGTCACGCATAGTGTACTTTGTAAAATAGCTGACGATTGCAGTCTGAACAAGTATTTACGGTACTCACTATAAAGAAAATTTAGTGCATCCCAGGACCCGCTCTTTTAAAGTTTAGTGCGTCCCGGGACCCCCTCCATAAATTTCTAGTACGTGTGTTCGGCTTCTAGTGCGTATAGGACGCAGGGACGCGCACTGTGGGGAGCCCTGTGATCAAACTGAAACGTCGTCTGCAACAGCCAACACTGGACCATGCGGTTAGCTGTCGCTGACAAAACGTCGTCTGCAACAGCCAACACTGGACCATGCGGTTAGCTGTCGCTGACAAAAACGTTTTCAACACAGAATATTATGTCTGAATAGCAATACAAACGCTATTGTGTTTTCAGCGTAGCAATAGAGTCCGATATTTGGACATCGGCAGTAGACGATTTGGGGAAATAACTCTGTCTGGTTTGAATGTGATTTGAAAGAGTGAATACTCTTGCTTTTTGACTCACATGCGAAGCAAAAGTGAGTCTATGTACTCACCCGAGTCGTCCGTCCGTCCGTCCGGAAAACTTTAACGTTGGATATTTCTTGGACACTATTCAGTCTATCAGTACCAAATTTGGCAAGATGGTGTATGATGACAAGGCCCCAAAAAACATACATAGCATCTTGACCTTGCTTCAAGGTCAAGGTCGCAGGGGCCATAAATGTTGTCTAAAAAACAGCTATTTTTCCCATTTTTCCCATTTTCTCTGAAGTTTTTGAGATTTAATACCTCACCTATATATGATATATAGGGCAAAGTAAGCCCCATCTTTTGATACCAGTTTGGTTTACCTTGCTTCAAGGTCAAGGTCACAGGAGCTCTTCAAAGTTGGATTGTATACATATTTTGAAGTGACCTTGACCCTGAACTATGGAAGATAACTGTTTCAAACTTAAAAATTATGTGGGGCACATGTTATGCTTTCATCATGAGACACATTTGGTCACATATGATCAAGGTCAAGGTCACTTTGACCCTTATGAAATGTGACCAAAATAAGGTAGTGAACCACTAAAAGTGACCATATCTCATGGTAGAAAGAGCCAATAAGCACCATTGTACTTCCTATGTCTTGAATTAACAGCTTTGTGTTGCATGACCTTGGATGACCTTGACCTTGGGTCAAGGTCACATGTATTTTGATAGGAAAAATGTGTAAAGCAGTTCTTAGTGTATGATGTCATTGCTAGGTTTAGTTATTTGACCTTGACCCTGAAGGTCAAGGTCATGTAAAGGTCAAGGTCAAGCATGTGAGTCGTATGGGCTTTGCCCTTCTTGTATTTAATGAGGCAAACTTTCCAACGTGACATAAGGCCAGCCACTAGCGAGGGGTGTGGGTCAGAACAACGTGGACAAGGAGCATGTTTGCCTCAATATAAAGCAAGAATATTAACTCCTTCACAACCCATACAACCCCGACAGTGTCAGTTCAAAAGTTCGTCTATTCGACTACGGCAAGAATATTTCAAGAGTTCATCTATTCCACTTCGGCAACAAGCAATGGCCGATTGAACCCTGGATTTCCCTTCTTTGAGCCATGTGACGTCAGAGGCCGACACAAAATCATATTTAGGCGGCCAGCCGAGACTTCAAAATAGTGCATGTTTGTGTGCGGTCAATCATAAAACCTAAAAGGAATTCTAACCAAAATCGATCGATACATAAATGTTATTTGTATTTTTGACCAAAATATGACATTTTACACAGATCTCGACAGTCATTGTTCACCTCGACCGCGAGCGGTCTCGGAGGAACACTGACTGTCTCGATCTGTGTAAAATGTCATATTTTGGTCAAAAATACAAATAACGTATAATGTCAGCTGCAGAACTGAAGAACGTTCATTTACAAAGCCAAGGCTTACCCCTGCAGGGACGAAGTAATTGTTGAGGACAACGTTGTTTGCGAGCTCTACGCGTCCTCCAGCAGACAATGGGAAGTGCAGCCTGAAACCAGAGAGATCAGGTGGAAAACACGCCTGGCTGACAAATTCAATATTAGACAAGACGACATAGTTTTAAGTAGCATAAATTAGATACACTCAACTCTAAAAGCGTGGTAGTTATGCGCTTTAACGTGTAGCGTTACGGCTGCATCGGTTCAAAAACATGCGAGAAAACGTCAACGTTAAGTTTTCTGTTCACGGACCGTGAACAGCCGGTGTAACACGAAATTTTTACTCCACAAAAAATTTACTCCGGAGTAAATATTTCGTACGAAATTTTTACTCCGAGTACACTTTTCGTACGAGAAAAGAACTCCCCAAGGCACGAACAAATTACCCCCTCCACGAAATTTTTACTCCCCATTTTTTTTACTTCCAGTAAAAATCTCGTACGCAAAAATGGGATGCGGGCGAAGGGATAATGCCAATAAGTGATCTTGCGCACACGAATGTCGCGCTACCCTCCTTCCACCCCTTCCACCACCAAGACTAACAGGGGACAAGGGAGTATAAATTTTGTACACCTGGCATGGGAAGTTAAATTGCTCGTGTTGGGGTGAAGTAATTTATTCGTTATTTATATTTATTCGTCAGGGGAGTAACATTTTTGAACGAAATGTTTACTCGGAACTCACCTGTCTTGGGGAGTAATTTTCTCGTGAAATGGGGGAGTGCTTTTTTCGTAAAGGGAGTAACTTTTTCGTACGAAATGTTTACTCCGGAGTAAAAATCTCGTGGGAGTAATTTTCTCGTGAACAGCCGGCCGACCGTCCATACGGACGGACACAGGTCATTACTTTGACTCACTCATTTCGCAGGGAAGAAAAAAACCAAACGTAACTAAATCCAACCCTTTGCATTCAGATTCCCGTCAGTTCCTATCTTTTCAAAAGAACACGAATAGACTCGGATCGACTCAGATTTGGTGAAGCTAACCAGAACCAAAAATGAACAAACACAAAGATATCTTTTCAACAGCATTACACAGCGAACGAAGAAGAAGAAGAAGAAGAAGAAGAAGAAGGAGAAGGAGAAGAAGAAGAAGAAGAAGAAGGAAAAGGAGGAGAAGGAGAAGGAGAAGGAGAAGCAGAAGGAGAAGGAGAAGAAGGAGAAGGAGAAGGAGAAGAAGAAGGAGAAGGAGAAGAAGAAGAAGAAGAAGAAGGAGAAGGAGAAGCAGAAGGAGAAGGAGAAGAAGAAGGAGAAGGAGAAGAAGAAGAAGAAGAAGAAGAAGGAGAAAGAGAAGAAGAAGAAGAACCAAAAATGAACAAACACAAAGATATCTTTTCAACAGCATTACACAGCGAACGAAGAAGGAGAAGGAGAAGGAGGAGGAGGAGGAGGAGGAGGAGAAGAAGAAGAAGAAGAAGAAGAAGAAGAAGAAGAAGAAGAAGAAGAAGAAGACGAACAACAACAACAACAACAACAACAACAACAACAACAACAACAACAACAACAACAACACTCACCTGAGGGACTCTCTGACGACAGCATTGAGGTAGTCGGAGCAGTTGAGGTTGATGATATCGATCTCGAAATCTGGAGTCAGCGTTCTCTCGAGCTCCGTCACCAGTTTTTCCTGCTTGTCTCGGTTGGTTGCCAGAGAGTACAGCATCATCTGCAGCGCGTTGGAGATCTGAAACCACGCAACAGGTTTGATTCTGATCAACTGTAATGGCTGATGGTTGTGGTAGGGGCAGAGGGTGAGGATTAGGATGAGGGTGAGGATTAGGATGAGGGTGAGGATAAGGATGAGGGTGAGGATTAGGATGAGGGTGAGGATTAGGATGAGGGTGAGGATTAGGATGAGGGTGAGGATTAGGATGAGGGTGAGGATTAGGATGAGGGTGAGGATTAGGATGAGGGTGAGGATTAGGATGAGGGTGAGGATTAGGATGAGGGTGAGGAGTGGAGTGGCAAAAGGATCGGGAGGTGTTGGGTTCTTTCGCTAGGAGATTGTCAGTATCATCGTTTCGGTACTTAGCTATGGTATGAATTCAAGACCATACACCAGAGTAAAGGGCCGCAATGAATGTACTGTACTGTGCCTTGCTGTGTAACGCTTTCTCTCTCTCTCTCTCTCTCTCTCTCTCTCTCTCTCTCTCTCTCTCTCTCTCTCTCTCTCTCTCTCTCTCTTTCTCTCTCTCTCCGTCTGTCTGTCTGCTTGGCGTCCTGGATCTCCTTTACAGTTTCTCACCCTATAGCCGTCTCTCTCGATACCTCGACCCCCCCCCCCCCCTCCATATACCCGTCACTCACGATGTCGCCTCCAGCAGTGACGATGCTGTGCATGGCGTCCTGGATCTCCTGGTCGCTCAGTGTCTTGTCGTCCATCAGGGCCACCAGCAGGCTTTTCTGGCTTGGACCCTCCAAGCTCGCTCCGTTCTCTCCGATCTTCGTCATCGTCGCTTCTCGCACCAGCTCCCTCTCCCAACTGGTCCACATACACAACACGATCTCACTCAAGTTTGACTTTGCCACTCGCAAAGACATCGACACCGAAAACTGTATTATGATGAAGAAAAAAATCATGTGTGGTATAGGTCATGAAATTAATTTTTTTTTTTTATTCTCTTTATTTATATAGCGCCTTATCCAAAGTTCAAAGCGCTTCAGTGTCTTGTCGTCCATCAGGGCCACCAGCAGGCTTTTCTGGCTTGGACCCTCCAAGCTCGCTCCGTTCTCTCCGATCAGTTCAAATAACATACAACATAGACTAACATATCTTAAAATGTTATAAAAAAAACGCTGGCGCTGGACCCGAGTACTCTTCAGACTGGCTCGCTCCCCCAGTATGAAAGTTTTTGTCTTGTGCACGTAGATTTAAATTATTAGAGTAAAATAAAACATGAAAACGTTCATAATAAACAATAGTAAACAAGAATTTAAAAATAAAAAAATTAAAAAAATAAAAATAAACCGCCCATGCCGGGAATCGAACCCGGATCACTTTGGCCATAGACGAATCGCTTTCCACCCGGATCACTTGGATTAAAAAAAAATATATATTATTTATTTATTTTACACAATTAAAAAAATTATTAGAGTAAAATAAAACATTAAAACGTTCATAATAAACAATAGTAAACAAGAATTTATTAAAAAAGAAAATTTAAAAAAATTTAAAAAATAGACCGCCCATGCCGGGAATCGAACCCGGATCCTTTTGGCCATAGTCGAAAACGCTTTCCTCCAAGCCAACAAATCTGACATTTGCCAGTGAACTCAAATGCCTATACTCCACGCGCAGTGGTACACGCACGCAAGTAAACAAGAATTAAAAAAAAAAAGAAAAAAGACCGCCCATGCCGGGAATCGAACACGCGTCACTTGGATTTAAAAAAACCAAAAAAAAGCCACATTATTTATTTATTTTACACAATTAAAAAAATTATTAGAGTGAAATAAAACATTAAAACGTTCATAATAAACAATAGTAAACAAGAATTAAAAAAAAAATTAAAAAAATATAGACCGCCCATGCCGGGAATCGATCCCGGATCACTTTGGCGATAGGCGGACGTGATTCGCACCAGCTAGCTGGCTGTTCCATTAGCTGCACGGCAGTTGTACTCCCACCGCCAAACCTCCCCCCGTTAAGAGTCGTTTTTGTGGAATATTTCGCATTTAGGTCCCAGGTAACATTATGAAGTTTTAATACGATCAATCGGACCTATTATCAAGTTAGTGTATCAACTTTTGAAAGAACTGCGCCCAGTAGTTTCCCAGCAATAAGCTGTTAAGTCGAGACAGACAGACAGACAGACACACACACACACACACACACACACACACACACACACACACACACACACACACACACACACACACACACACACACACACAATTAAAGTCTGCTGGACCCTCCTACTGCGTACTCGGGGAAAATATTTATTATACGACGGGAATAATTATATACAGAATAAAACGAGAAAACGTAAAACGATTACAAATTCAGTATACGTCGGCAATAATTTCCACTGTGTTGACCCTTGTGAAGCTCAATGTTAGAATGCAGTAGTTACAACATTATCTTGTACATGTTGCTTGGCGATTTTCCCCTGTCGTGTTCATCAGTTACCACACGGTAACAGTTTTTGACACAAATCTGTCACAGTTTCAGAATGCAACATTCTGCAATTATGGTGACAAATCCTTCCTTGCCAATTAGCGCTTCTTGGGTGATAACGCGAGACAACTCCTGTGATCTTGCCGCGAGGTTCCGCCTGTTACCATTGTCTTTTTACATTTAGTCAAGTTTTGACTAAATGTTTTAACGTAGAGGGGGGAATCGAGACGAGGGTCGTGGTGTATGTGCGTGTGTCTGTCTGTGTGTGTGTGTGTAGAGCGATTCAGACTAAACTACTGGACCGATCTTTATGAAATTTGACATGAGAGTTCCTGGGTATGAAATCCCCGAACATTTTTTTCATTTTTTTTTATAAATGTCTTTGATGACGTCATATCCGGCTTTTCGTGAAAGTTGAGGCGGCACTGTCACGCACTCGTTTTTCAACCAAATTGGTTGAAATTTTGGTCAAGTAATCTTCGACGAAGCCCGAACTTTGGTATTGCATTTCAGCTTGGTGGCTTAAAAATTAATTAATGACTTTGGTCATTAAATATCTGAAAATTGTAAAAAAAAAATACAAATTTATAAAACGATCCAAATTTACGTTCATCTTATTTTCCATCATATTCTGATTCCAAAAACATATAAATATGTTATATTCGGATTAAAAACAAGCTCTGAAAATTAAATATATAAAAATTATTATCAAAATTAAATTGTCCAAATCAATTTAAAAACATTTTCATCTTATTCCTTGTCGGTTCCTGATTCCAAAAACATATAGATATGATATGTTTGGATTAAAAACACGCTCAGAAAGTTAAAACAAAGAGAGGTACAGAAAAGCGTGCTATCCTTCTTAGCGCAACTACTACCCCGCTCTTCTTGTCAATTTCACTGCCTTTGCCATGAGCGGTGGACTGACGATGCTACGAGTATACGGTCTTGCTGAAAAATGGCATTGCGTTCAGTTTCATTCTGTGAGTTCGACAGCTACTTGACTAAATGTTGTATTTTCGCCTTACGCGACTTGTTACCGTATAAAATGCCCGACTTACACACGAACTGCTATTTGGGACCAATGCATTTTCCTTTCTCGTGTGATCTTGCCGCGAGGTTCCGTCTGTTACCAGCCGAAAGAAAGAAGGGGCATAACCTCACCAGAACCGCCCATTTGGCATGTCAAAGTAAACAGTTATTAAGTCTTTCACAAGTTATGTGCAGTTATATCAAACTATTTGACGCACTTATTGGCACATTTGCGCAGAGTTTATTCACAGGTTTTCAAAAACGTTTATATGCTGTGCATTTTTACATAGATTTTGTTGATAATCAAGTAACGAAGAAAAGGAACCTCTCTGCAAGAGGAGTACATGAGCAAGGGAGAAGAGAGTGGATTTGGTAGGTTGAGCTCGTTTCCAGAGGTCATTCTAATAGTTCAGCTTCTGATATGCATTCGGAAAACACAATCTTTGAACAAGACTGAACCACCCAAACCGACAAAACACATTACAGAGCGCACCGCAGGCCAGGAACCTGGGTGGCCGAGTGGTAACGCACTTGCGCTCGGAAGCGAGAGGTTGCAAGTTCGACCCTGGGTCAGGGCGTTAGCAATTTTCTCCCCCCTTTCCTAACCTAGGTGGTGGGTTCAAGTGCTAGTCTTTCGGATGAGACGAAAAACCGAGGTCCCTTCGTGTACACTTACATTGGGGTGTGCACGTTAAAGATCCCACGATTGACAAAAGGGTCTTTCCTGGCAAAATTGTATAGGCATAGATAAAAAAAAATGTCCACCAAAATACCCGTGTGACTTGGAATAATAGGCCGTGAAAAGTAGGATATGCGCCGAAATGGCTGCGATCTGCTGGTCGATGTGAATGCGTGATGTATTGTGTAAAAAAATTCCATCTCACACGGCATAAATAGATCCCTGCGCCTTGAGTCCGAGTCTGGAGATACGCGCGCGATATAAGACTTCATATAATAACCTAGGACATGGGGGACGGGTAGCTCAGTTGGGAGACCACTGGACTTGTGATTCTAGTGTCGCGGGTTTGATTCCGGACCGGGACGGACACGAGTCATCTTTGTCTGCAGACTCCGATACGGTAACCATGTTCCACCCCGTGTCACCACAGTGGCACATAAAAGACCTCGGTCATACTGCCGTGAGTGCGGGTGGCTGATTACACCTTAACACGCACACACCTGGGTAGCGCGACTCTTGTTGCTGCTAGCTTTCCACTGGGAGGAAGCGACCCGAATTTCCCAGCATGGGGATAATAGAGTAAATGAAATTAAATGAAAGAAGTGAAATGAACTAAGGACATCCTTACTCTTGCACCGTCCTCTTGGCCTCTCTGAACCTCTTGGCGAAGGGGTCCTCAAACAGGAGATGTAGGACCCTGGTTCCTGTCATGGTCTCGCCCAGGCAACGGACCACGGTCTGGTAACACTGCAACAGATTCTGCCTCTCTCTGTCAGAGTTGTAGTTCTCGCCGAGCAGCCCTAGTCTCTGGCTGAAGCACGTATGGCCCACACCTAGAACAAATTACAATGACTAGTGTGTAAATGTTACATTCTCAGTACCAGCAGTCCCTAGTTATGGACATGTTCTGTTATAACGCTACTAAAGAACAGGACATTTCAAGCTCTAGCTTCATAAATCTTTTGAAAAATTGATAATTTTCCATTTTTTGACCAAAACTCGACCCCGCTGTGACGAAGTAAAAATCCTTCCTCCTTCCTCCCACCACTTTGTCCCCATCAATATGATTCGCACCATTGACACCTCCACTTACTTTCATACGCATATCGGGAGCAAGACGTCACTTACTTTCATACGCATATCGGGAGCAAGGCGTCACTCACTTTCATACGCATATCTGGAGCAAGGCGTTACTCACTTTCATACGCATATCTGGAGCAAGGCGTCACTCACTTTCATACGCATATCGGGAGCAAGACGTCACTCACTTTCATACGCATATCTGGAGCAAGGCAGCACTCACTTTCATACGCATATCTGGAGCAAGGCGTCACTCACTTTCATACGCATATCTAGAGAAGGAGTCACTCACTTTCATACGCATATCTGGAGCAAGGCGTCACTCACTTTCATACGCATATCGGGCGCAAAGGTTCTGCAATTCAGTGGGCGAATCTTGGAGCCGCTGCAGGTTGCAGATGAAGTCTTCCGCAATGCGCTCTTGTTCCCGCAAGCCCTCGGTCTTCACGTCGAAGCTGTTGACGTGAAAGCAGATCGCCTCACGCATCTTCTTGGAGAATGTGTGGCCGCCGCTGCAATAATTTGTTCGACAAGATTTGAATACTATGGTCACCACAAAGCGGCGTACAGCTGCCTAAATGGCGGGGTAGAAACGGTCATACACGTGCAAGTTTTGATGTGTACTTTTTATGTGTTCATATGTTTTGAGAGTGTGATTTTATGTGATGTTGTTTTGTACGCGATCCAAAAGAAAAAAATATGTTGCATTCAGATGATAAAGATACATGTATTGAATTGAATTGAATTGAATTGAAAAGATCGTGGGAGTTTGAGCCTATGAAAAAAAAAGAATACTATTGAACCCTCCTTTGAAGACAGGTGAACAGAATGACGGAAGGACGGGGAGACACATAAACAAACAGACGGACGGACGAACGGACAGGCAGACGGACATGGACACACACAAATGAGACCAAGACTAACTTGAGCCAGGACAAGGAAGGGTCATCCACTCTCCTTTGCAGCCTGTCCAGGGGTCCCTTGGATTTGGGGAGGAGTCGGACGCCCCTCTCTTCTTCCAGTTCCGCCGATCTCACCACACGTTCAATGTCGTCCATGTCATCGACCAGTACCACCCACTCCGCACCGATCTGGACCCGGAACACAGGCCCGTACACCGTCTGCAGTTTGCTGAGCATGTCCCCTAGGTTCTCCACCTTGTAGCTGCCTGCAACGCCAACAATTGAGATAATGTGAATTTATCAGTATCATTATCTATCTGGAGTAGTCATGAAAAGAAGTGTAGCGAATAAAGTCTAGTTGCCATTCCATATGTGTTAGAATCATAAGGACTGAGAACGCATGTCCCTTTCTTATATAAAATAAGAATGAAATATTGTGAGACTAGGTGTTGAAGTGACCACTTGTTCGACATTGTCTGTTATCTGAATGTGTATTTATTATCATTTTAGAACGTGTACATAAGCAGTCTGCTTGTCAAACGTTCTAAATGTTGTTATTGTTTGTTGTTGTATCAAAGAAAATTAATAAAACACGCTTAAAACAACGCATGTCCCCAAATGGTACAAGCTCTGGAGAACAACCAAGAGATGTTTTTTTCTTTCTTCCCCAATATCTGAATAAGCAAGCGAAGGAAAACGGCTGAAAGTGAACAGTAGTACACATGCGATTCCAAAACCACGGCAACATCTGATTGGGGAAGAAACAACACTTCTGAGTGATTCTCCAGAACTGGGTACCATTTTGTGACATCCGTCGCGATATAACCTTCGTGGTTGAAAACGACGTTAAACACCAAATAAATAAAGAAAGATTTTGTGACATGCATTCTCAGTCCTTTAAATGATTCTAACATACACTAAATGTCAACCAGTTCTCTTCACTTTTTTTTATGAATACCCGTTATATAATGATACAGACGTTCACGAAAAAACATAGTGTACGTCTTCTTTTTATTTTTGAATTGTTAGTATTTAAATCCAAGTCACATCCTCTGGTTTCCATGTTACGCGAGTGATGTACTTTCAAACGCTTGTAATCTACTGAACATAGACAAACAAAAATAATGTGCAAGTATCATTATTTTTTTTCTTTGTAGGCCAAGTATTAACAGCTATTGTGTTTTCAGCGTAGCAATAGGGTCCGATATTTAGACGAGACAAGTATAATGCCGACGAGTCGAAGACGAGTCGCATTATACTTGTTCGAGTCTAAATATCGGACCCTATTGCTACGCTGAAAACACAATAGCGATTATATAGCTGTTATGACCTTGATTTGTTGTTCCAAACTTACAAAATGACAGTTTTTGCGTCGATGCGTTGATCTCAGGTTTTGATAGCAGACAAACTTCTTACGCGCATCATGTTCGCGCAGACATGCACACCACTACACGCTTTCTGACTTTGTAAGAAAAACTGACTGACTCCAAGTGCATTCGACTTCACAACACAGTTGTTGAAACAGCCTTTTAAGTTGTCAGTGTATGCTGTTGTCGATAGAAACAACGCCGTGGTACAGATGGGTGAACCGGAATCATGCGTCGGCCATTTTTCTCAATATGCTTTTGGATATTGAGTAAAATGGCCGACTTCCGCCGCATTATGCTTTGATGATCGGAAGAGACCATCTAATCACAGCCCCCGAATTCCCCCACGTGTTCATCAGAATAGCTATATATATATATATATATATGGAACCAGTACTTATTAGTGAAATCAATTTACATAATTATATGGTTAAATGTCTCAGTTAAATAAAAACAAGTCGCGTAAGGCGAAAATACAATATTTAGTCAAGTAGCTGTCGAACTCACAGAATGAAACTGAACGCAATGCCATTTTTCAGCAAGACCGTATACTCGTAGCATCGTCAGTCCACCGCTCATGGCAAAGGCAGTGAAATTGACAAGAAGAGCGGGGTAGTAGTTGCGCTAAGAAGGATAGCACGCTTTTCTGTACCTCTCTTTGTTTTAACTTTCTGAGCGTGTTTTTAATCCAAACATATCATATCTATATGTTTTTGGAATCAGGAACCGACAAGGAATAAGATGAAAGTGTTTTTAAATTGATTTCGACAATTTAATTTTGATAATAATTTTTATATATTTAATTTTCAGAGCTTGTTTTTAATCCGAATATAACATATTTATATGTTTTTGGAATCAGCAAATGATGGAAAATAAGATAAACGTAAATTTGGATCGTTTTATAAATTGTTATTTTTTTTTACAATTTTCTGATTTTTAATGACCAAAGTCATTAATTAATTTTTAAGCCACCAAGCTGAAATGCAATACCGAAGTCCGGGCTTTGTCGAAGATTACTTGACCAAACTTTCAACCAATTTGGTTGAAAAATGAGGGCGTGACAGTGCCGCCTCAACTTTCACGAAAAGCCGGATATGACGTCATCAAAGACATTTATCAAAAAAATGAAAAAAACGTTCGGGGATTTCATACCCAGGAACTCTCATGTCAAATTTCATAAAGATCGGTCCAGTAGTTTAGTCTGAATCGCTCTACACACACACACACACACACACACACACACAGACACACAGACACACGCACATACACCACGACCCTCGTTTCGATTCCCCCTCGATGTTAAAATATTTAGTCAAAACTTGACTAAATATAAAAAGTATCACCTTGGTAACATGGTTTACACAGGTCCACTGCTCTGTCAATCAGATCCAGAGGCACGTGGACAAACCCCGTTAACTTGTAAACCCTTCCCATCTCTATCGGAAAGAACCGAGCTTGCAGACTCACTAAACGGATAGTATAAAAGGCGAGTGCTGGCAAATGGGATGCTCTGGTGAATGGCTGTGGGCCCAGGAATCTCCTCGAAGGGGTAGGCGTGCAGAAAGGATTCGACTTCTCGAGGCGAAAGGTCACTGTGCATGATTCCCGTGAAACTGGCTTGGTCGCCTGCCAGCTGAGCGTATGCTTGAGTTGAATATCTGAGACATATATACGAGACACAACTGTTTGCAAATTCATCAGCGTACAGATATGTGTCAAACTCAAAGCATGTGAATGACTGGTCCTTGAAGCTATAAAGGCTTTAAGGTAGTGTGATAATCAGAACCTCTGTGTCATGCAAGCCCGTAAGAAAAAGCATAAAAAGTGGATGGATGAAAGGATGGATGGATGGATGAATAAATGAATGAATGAATGAATGAATGAATGGATGAATGGATGAATGAATGAATAAATGAATGAATGGATGAATGAATGAATGGGTGAATGAATGAATGAATGAATGAATGAATGAATCATGTATGAATGAAGAATTGGAACAGATCCTTGGAAGTCATGTCACTCTGATTTTGCGTTGGAGACATTTGAACACAAGAAGGAAAGACGGAAGAGAGGAAAACTTGAACGGAAGAAATGAGTACAAAAAAGACAGGTGTTTTTCAAGAACATTCTCAAGAGAAAATGAACGAAGATCAGCCGCACCAGAACATTCCCAGGAATGTGCAATGTCGAATGAATGCCTAAGCCATTGTAGCCTACTTGCCTGCTGTGCATACTCGTAGTCGGCAGAACCGCTTTCACTGGAGTCGCGGGCCGACGCTGCAGCGAAGGTGGCCTTTTACGTGCAAGTTTGGGAACTTCTTTTTTCGGCGTGTGTGGTCTTGACTCATTGAACATCGTGCACCGGAGTCTCGCGTGCACGACACTGCCCGCCATTGACGTCGACATCTCCCGCTCCTGCGACCCAAACCTGCACGGTGTAGGTGGCCTAAAAAGCGATGGTGATGGTGGCCTTGACATTGACGTCGACATCTCCCGCTCCTGCGGCCCAAACCTGCACGGTGTAGGTGGCCTAAAAAGCGATGGTGATGGTGGCCTTGACGTTGACGTCGACATCTCCCGCTCCTGCGACCCAAACCTGCACGGTGTAGGTGGCCTAAAAAGCGATGGTGATGGTGGCCTTGACATTGACGTCGACATCTCCCGCTCCTGCGACCCAAACTTGCATGGTGTAGGTGGCCTAAAAATTGATGGTGACCTTGACATTAACGTCGACATCTCCCGCTCTCGCGGCCCAAACCTGCACGGTGTAGGTGGCCTAAAAAGCGATGGTGATGGTGGCCTTGACATTGACGTCGACATCTCCCGCTCCTGCAGCCCAAACCTGCACGGTGTAGGTGGCCTTAAAAGCGATGGTGATGGTGGCCTTGACATTGACGTCGACATCTCCCGCTCCTGCGACCCAAACTTGCACGGTGTAGGTGGCCTAAAAAGTGATGGTGACCTTGACATTAACGTCGACATCTCCCGCTCCTGCGGCCCAAACCTGCACGGTGTAGGTGGCCTAAAAAGCGATGGTGATGGTGGCCTTGGCATTGACGTCGACATCTCCCGCTCCTGCGGCCCAAACCTGCACGGTGTAGGTGGCCTAAAAAGCGATGGTGATGGTGGCCTTGACATTGACGTCGACATCTCCCGCTCCTGCGCCCCAAACCTGCACGGTGATGGTGGCCTTAAAAGCGATGGTGATGGTGGCCTTGACATTGATGGTGACGGCGGCCTTAACCTTGATGGTGATGGTGGCCTTAGCGTGAACTTGGCCATCTGCATGACGCCGCGGGACATTGTTGTCTGCATTGTTGTTACGCTTGAGCGCTTTTTAGTTCGGTCAGTGTGGGTCTTTCAGGGTATGGCAGCAGTAATCTGCTGGCTTGGTAAGGCAGCAGTAGTCTGCTGCCTGGGAGTCCTCGACACTTGATAATGCCGCCGTTCGCTGAAAATAATGAGAGAGAAAAATTGTTTGACAGCGTCAAGAATATCCGCGCACGTTCATCGTAGCTAGCATTATTTCGAATTAGCCGTCCACGTCTGCATTTGTGTCTGTCTTATTACAAATCAATAAATAAATTCACAAATGAATAAAACGTTCTTGTACTTGTAGATATTTTCGGAAAAGAGGCACCAAAAGGAAAAGAAAATTCGATCGTGAATCTTCGCTTGTATTAGGCTACTACGAATAATTATTAGGCCTATACAGCAGGAAGTAAAGGTTCTAGTCGAGCACAAGTGCAATACATTACGTCTGTCTAATAATCAATCATATTGACAATCTTAGTTTTAGACGAGACTTTTTCTTGTAGCTATGTACGGGAAAAGAAGAGGCTAAGGGAGACTCAAGGAGAAAATCAGATCGTGAATCGTGTCTCCGGAAAATTGTATCAAATTACTTACCGCGAAGAACAAAATCCCCGTGCAGGGTTATGCGTATTTCTTCAGGTGCTCACGAGCTCGTCGGCCTCTGCGAATGGACAGCAGTAGGCGTGTGTTCCACGAGAGTGTGTGGAGATTAGGATCTTACAACTGTCGACGCCATGCAGGCAAGGTGGAGGAACATGGACTGCACAGACTTTAGAAATGACGTCACTGGTGCGATGCCGTCATTCCCACACTGTTCGAAAAAGAACTGAGTCTCGGTGAATCCGAATTGCATTCGAGTTCAGCCGAGACTAATAAGGAATTGCGCGCACGTGTGTGTGTGTGTGTGTGTGTGTGTGCAGGGCCGGACTATGGGGGGGGGGGGGGGGGGTTTACAGGGGTTGCGCAACCCCCCCTGGCTTAACATGTTCCTCCCAAAAGCTTTTTTTTTTTTTTTTTTTTTTTTTGGATGATGAAAAGTATGAGTCGTTACAATCTCAATTCTTCTTCATTGCCTTTAGAGCTTGCTGTCGAATTTACCTTTTTCGTTGAAGGAGAAGCTTCCTTTCCCTCCAGAAACATCATAAAACGTTCAGCTTAAAGACCCCCATCTGTAACCCCGCCCCGCCCCCCCCCCCCCCCCTACCTAGTCCGGCCCTGGTGTGTGTGTGTCGTGTGCGTGCAAGTGAGACAATGAGTCTACAGCGTGTGTATCAGCACGCACAGATATAAATAGTCTGCGATTTGGCTTGCGAATGGGCGTGCGCGCACAGTTTTGACTATAAAAGTAAGTTTGCTACGAGTAGCTTGTTTGTTTGACTGGTTGGTGGTTGCTTGCTTGCTTGCTGCTTGGTTTCTTTGTTGTGGTTGCTTTGTTTGCTTGTTCCTGTTATTTCTTTCTTTGTTGTTGCTTTCTTTGAACGTTTGTGGTTGGTTTATTGCCTGCTTGGTTAATTGTTGTCACTTTTGATTGCTTGTTCCTTCTTTCTTGCTAGGCTGGATCTGTGTGGGGGTTGCTGTGTTCTGGAAGCCAACGCCCCCCCCCCCCCCCCCCTTCTCTCTCTCCTTACCCAGCAACTACTCCCTTCAATTGCTAAATTTCAACAGTAGAATCCCCGCCCGGCCCGTCCCTTTTCCTCATTTTGGAAAGCCCTCCCTCTCATATCAAAGGTCTAGCCATACTCTTGTGTGTTTTTAATGGCGATCTTCTCTTTTATCCCCTCTCTCCCCAACCATCACCACCCACCCCAATCCCACATCAGCCCCCGCCCCCCCCCCCCCCCTCCCAAAGGAGGGACAAGAAGACGGAAAGATACAGACAAAAAGGCAAGTAGGCTTTTCTTTCTTTATTTGGTGTTTAACGTCGTTTTCAACCGTTCAAGGTTATATCGCGACGGGGCAAGTAGGCACTCACAAACTGAGACTATGTATGTAAAGGAAGAATATTGCCAACATTCTTTTTCCCCCATGCCGTTTTATCTTTATTCTTGTAATTTAGCGCGCGCGCACACACACACACACACGCACGCACACACACACACGCACGCACACACACACACGCACACAAACTAACACTAACACACACACACAAACTAACACTAATACACACACACACACACACACACACACACACACACACACACACACACACACACACACACACTAACACACACGAACACAAACACACGAGGTGTCCCATATTATTATTTATAAGGAAACCGTTTTCTTACTTCCCTTGATCATCATGGAAGAGTGACATGAAGTAAACCGTAGATTGATTTTTTTTTTTTTTTTTTTTTTTGTGTGTGTGCTTTTGTTTGCATCTGTCACATCAGAAACTGACTGAAATATTATTTGGGCGGGCAGACAGAGAGTCAGACTGAAACTCTCGCTATCTAGTGTTCTTTCTTTCACTTGCGTTCCTATACCGTGCCAGAGTGAATACGTCTGCCCTATCTATGTAGGTTCTACTTAAGCCTGTCCTTAACGGGGCGAAGTCGATAACGCAAAGTACACTTCGCAAAGCTGGCCGCACGAAGCTTTAGCACTGAGTTGTCGGTAAAAAGACTTCGCGAAGTCGACTTCGAGCTCCAGTCGGGACCGCCTTTAGCTGAGAAACTGTCATCAGATGCACTGAACAAATCACACGTGTTGCCCAGCCGAGTGAACCAGTAACTGACTCAGAAGAAAATGCTGTATGATCATCGACCCTTGGAAAAAAACGAAGAGGTGGAAGCGAGCAGAGTTTATTTGGGAGGCTCAAAGGGCAAGGCTTTTTTCTTGCCGCCAGGAGCCTTCCGCGGGGTGAAGGCGAAGGGAATCGGTTCCTTGGGGGAGAGAAAGGGGGTGTAGACGGTGTCCAGGTGCTTGGGGGTCCCTCCGATCACGTCCACCTTGTACTGCTGCAGAATCTGTTACGGGGCACGAGAACATTCGTCTCATTAAACTGAATTGAACTGAACTGAACTGAATTTGATTCTACAAGGATTAAGATTCAAGGCTGTTCTTACAGTCTGTCGTTGAAACGCACAAACACACAATAAGAAAACAAAATGACATAGGAAAGAAAGAAATGATGATGACGGAGAGAAAGAGAGAGAGAGAGAGAGAGAGAGAGAGAGAGAGAGAGAGAGAGAGTGAGAGGGAGAGAGAGAGAGAGAGAGAGAAAGAGAGAGAGAGAGGAAGAGAGAGAGTGACAGAGACAGAGAGAGAGAGAGAGAGAGAGAGAGGGAGAGAGAGAGAGTGAGAGAGAGCGAGAGAGAGAGAGAGAGAAAGAGAGAGAAAGAGAGAGAGAGTGAGAGAGACTAGAGAGAGTGAGAGTGAGAGAAAGAGAGAGAGAAAGAGAGAGAGAAAGAGAGAGAGAGAGTAAGATAGAGAGGTCGGGTGAGGGAGAGGGTGGGGGGGGGGGGTGACCAGACGGATAGATTGAAACATAAAGACAAAGAAAGAGAAAGAGAGCGAAACAGTTGAAGTAAAAGTAGGTCTGGGGCAAGAGTACGTGTAACAAAAGAGTGTCGGTGAAAATGTGTCTGCGTGTCGGCAGGAGTCTACGACAATGTGACTGCAATGACAGCATGCATTCGCACAATTATGTAGGACAAAAGGGGGCGAGTCAGTGTGTGCACAATACTTTTACACGTGCGCACGCACACGTACTCACTCACGCACGAACGCACGCACGCACGCATGCACGTAAGCACACACACACACACACACACACACACACACACACACACACACACACACACACACACACACACACACACACACACACACACACTCAAAATTACATTGCACTCCACACACACACAATACTCTCTCTCTCTCTCTCTCTCTCTCTCTCTCTCTCTCTCTCTCTCTCTCTCTCTCTCTCTCCAACATCCTAATCCAGCCCGATTCCCAACACTCAACCTCCCGCACCACCCTTATCCCTCACACACACACCAATACAACCAACCCCCCCCCCCCCCCCCCCACCCCAAAACAAAAAAAATCCTTCCCCTTCCACCTCTACCACTCCCACCCTCACCTTGACGATAGCCACGTGCGTAAGGCTTAGGTTCAAGCCGAAGGTGCCCAAGCTGTCCTTGACCCCGACTGGAACGTAGGCCACCTTGGGGACGTTCTTGGCGCTACCCTCCAACCATCTTTCCGGGGAGAACTGGTTTGGGTGGTCAAACAAGGAGGGGTTTCTGGATGTCCGTGTCGTGTTGATGACGATCGGAGTCTAAAGATAAGATAAGATAAGATAAGATAAGTTTGTTTGTTTGTTTGTTTGTTTGCTTAACGCCCAGCCGACCACGAAGGGCCATATCAGGGCGGTGCTGCTGTGACATATAACGTGCGCCACACACAAGACAGAAGTCGCAGCACAGGCTTCATGTCTCACCCAGTCACAATGCATTATTCTGACACCGGACCAACCAGTCCTAGCACCCCATAATGCCAGACGCCAGATTGCCAATTTTAAAGTCTTAGGTATGACTCGGCCGGGGTTCGAACCCACGACCTCCCGATCACGGGGCGGAAGCCTTACCACTAGGCCAACCGTGCCGGTATAAGATAAGATAACATAACATAACATAACATAACTGTAATGTCCATTTTCATCTAACTTTTAAAGCTCGCTTCTGTGTGTGTGTGTGTGTGTGTGTGTGTGTGTGTGTGTGTGTCTGTGCGTGTGTGTGTGTCTGTGTGTGTGTGTGTGTGTGTGTGTGTGTGTGTTGATGACTAAAGGCTCCTAAACGGCTCTACCGACTGAGACGGGAATTTCAGGGAATGTTCTTTGCCACTTACATCGTGTCATAGGGTACTTTTGGAAAACCAAACTTTAAAGGATTCGTTAAAAACGGCAGAAAACAGTACATATATGAGCCATCGCAGACCCCTGCCCGTCTGGGTTGGCGAAACTTAGCTTCATCTGTCCTCACCACATCATTAGTTTTGACGGCATGTCATGCGTCATGATTGTTGGGGGTGGGGGAGAGAGAGACAGAGACAGACAGACAGACAGACAAACAGAAACAGAGACAGAAACAGAGAAAGAGAGAGAGGGGTAGGCTAGTCAGAAAGACAGAAAGATACACCGAAACAGAGACAGACAGACAGATAGAGACAGAGACAGTGAGAGAGTGTCGATAGTCTGACAGACAGACAGAAACGAAAAGAGAGAGAAAAACACGGAGAGAGAGAGAAAGAAAGAGAGAGAGAGAGAGAGAGAGAGAGAGAGAGAGAGAGAGAGAGAGAGAGAGAGAGAGAGAGAGAGGGGAGAGGGAGAGAAAGAGGGAGAGAAAGAGATCTTGTTAGAGAGAGTGTTAGAGAGAGAGAGAGAGCTAGAGATAAAGAGAGAGACAGAGACACTGAGAGAAACAGAGAGAGGGGGAGCAGATATAATTATTTCTTTACGAGCGCAAACAAACAACTATTTTCTTACATTCAGGCTCGCAAATGAGAGAGATTATTCTAATTATTATACTTGAGATAGAGAGAGCGAAAGGGACAGACAAAGAGAGAGGGGGGGGGACAGAGAAAGACAGAGAGAAAGAGATCTAGAGAGAGAGAGAGAGAGAGAGAGAGAGAGAGAGAGAGAGAGAGAGAGAGAGAGAGAGAGAGAGTAAAAGACAGCCAGACAGACAGAGACAACCAGAGAGAGAGAGGGGGGGGGAGAGAAAGAGAGAGAGAAAGAGAGAGAGAAAGAGAGAGAGAGGGGGAGAGAGAGAAAGACAGAGAGAAAGAGAGAGAGAGAGAAAGAGAGAGAGAGGGGGGGAGAGAGAAAAAGACAGAGAGAAAGAGAGAGAGAGAGAGAAAGAGAGAGAGAGAGGGTGAGAGAGAGAGAGAGAAGAGAGAGAGATACAGACAGACAGACTGACAGACGGAGACAAACAGAGAGAGTGAGAGAGACAGAGACAGAGAAACAGAGAGACACAACATCGCGTGCTTGTGTGCCCGATGTAATCCGTAGAACCTTTACACTCTTTCTTCGAACACTCATAAGCAATTTCAGGGCTGGAAGACTACAAAATTGCACTTTCTGCCGACTGAATCGACGCTTTTTCAAATCAACCGGAACAGGAAGAAGAAGAAAAAACTCTCGAAAAAACGATCTGCGGATGAGCATTATCTCAACAAGAAGGGCAAAGCCCATACGACTCACATGCTTTACACATTTTTCCTACCAAAATACATGTGACCTTGACCCAAGGTCAAGGTCATCCAAGGTCATGCAACACAAAGCTGTTAATTCAAGACATAGGAAGTACAATGGTGCTTATTGGCTCTTTCTACCATGAGATATGGTCACTTTTAGTGGACCTTATTTTGGTCACATTTCATAAGGGTCAAAGTGACCTTGACCTTGATCATATGTGACCAAATGTGTCTCATGATGAAAGCATAACATGTGCCCCACATAATTTTTAAGTTTGAAACAGTTATCTTCCATAGTTCAGGGTCAAGGTCACTTCAAAATATGTATACAATCCAACTTTGAAGAGCTCCTGTGACCTTGACCTTGAAGCAAGGTAAACCAAACTGGTATCAAAAGATGGGGCTTACTTTGCCCTATATATCATATATAGGTGAGGTATTGAATCTCAAAAACTTCAGAGAAAATGTGAAAAATGTGAAAAATAGCTGTTTTTAGGCAACATTTATGGCCCCTGCGACCTTGACCTTGAAGCAAGGTCAAGATGCTATGTATGTTTTTTGGGGCCTTGTCATCATACACCATCTTGCCAAATTTGGTACTGATAGACTAAATAGTGTCCAAGAAATATCCAACGTTAAAGTTTTCCGGACGGACGGACGGACGTCCGGACGGACGGACGGACGACTCGGGTGAGTACATAGACTCACTTTTGCTTCGCATGTGAGTCAAAAACTGGAAACAGGAAGAGGAAGAAGAAGCAAAAGTGCTCGTAAAAAAAGATGTGCGCATGTGCGAATCTAAAATGATGGCCGCGGAACTGTGTATTAGGCAGTAAAACAAATCTCACAAGAAAGAAATAAACAAAATGATCTCACCCCAGCCGGGACAAGAAAGCCGTTGAGCACGATGTTGCTGTCCAAGCAGACGTTACCTCCCGCTGGCAGAGGGTAGTGCAATCTGCCCAAATAAACTTTCTCATTATTCATAAACCGGAAAGTATGCACATCCATTCTAGAGACACTGACTTTTCCCTTTATAATGCTGCGTCTGATACAACGAATAATTTAACAAAAACGAATAATGTAACCATTGTTACATTATTCGGGGGCCGCCCTTTTTTCAACTTAGAAAAAGTTAGACTTAGATTAGAAAAAGTGTAAAATAGTTCATAATACAGTCTCGGGTGAGGGTTAGCATGCACGCTTTTTGTCGAATCAGTGACGCCACTCGCACACATGCACAGACAGATAGACACACGCCGTTATCCTCTGATTCTACTCCCCCCCCCCCCCCCCACTCCCTCTTTCCCTCTCCCCTCGTTCTCTTTCTCCGGACTAACCGTCATAACAGCCCATCAGAACGCCCGCTTTGTGCACCCAGGTCCGCAGCCAATCAGATACCCACTTTGGGCACACATGTTAACCCGTGATTTGTAAAATCACGTAAATGCGCCTGATATTTAACTCATCATCTCCAAAGTGAAGGGATCTATTGAGAAAATAGAATGTCATTACTTTTTTGTCTCATCGCTTGGAAATTCGGGTCGCTTCCGCCCAGTGGAAAGCTAGCAGTACTTAACAAAGTCGCGCTACCCCAAAGTCAAGGGATTTATTAGTCCCGTTTCGCCGTTATCCCATTTCACCCCCATCCCATTTCGCGACATTTCACAGGCCAAGTGTCATTTACCACCATATCATGTACCATTAGCTCCACATCCCATGTTGGCGCAATCCCCTTTCGCCGTTATCCCATTTTCACAACATGTTACCACCGTGTCATACCACTAGCGCCACATTCCAATTTGTCGCCATGCCGTTTTGCCGTCATCCCATTTCGCCGCCATCCCTATTTTGCGACATTTTGGATTGTGGCAAAAATGGGATTTCGCGTAAACGGAATGTCTTCCTAGTTGTATACGTAGTATTGTAGTATAGTGAGGCTTGGCAAGAAGAATAAATCAACAAGAAGGGCAAAGCCCATACGACTCACATGCTTGACCTTGACCTTTACATGACCTTGACCTTCAGGGTCAAGGTCAAATAACTAAACCTAGCAATGACATCATACACTAAGAACTGCTTTACACATTTTTCCTACCAAAATCCAAGGTCATGCAACACAAAGCTGTTAATTCAAGACATAGGAAGTACAATGGTGCTTATTGGCTCTTTCTACCATGAGATATGGTCACTTTTAGTGGTTCACTACCTTATTTTGGTCACATTTCATAAGGGTCAAAATGACCTTGACCTTGATCATATGTGACCAAATGTGTCTCATGATGAAAGCATAACATACGCCCCACATAATTTTTAAGTTTCAAACAGTTATCTTCCATAGTTCAGGGTCAAGGTCACTTCAAAATATGTATACAATCCAACTTTGAAGAGCTCCTGTGACCTTGACCTTGAAGCAAGGTAAACCAAACTGGTATCAAAAGATGGGGCTTACTTTGCCCTATATATCATATATAGGTGAGGTATTGAATCTCAAAAACTTCAGAGAAAATGGGAAAAATGTGAAAAATAGCTGGTTTTTAGGCAACATTTATGGCCCCTGCGACCTTGACGTTGAAGCAAGGTCAAGATGCTATGTATGTTTTTTGGGGCCTTGTCATCATACACCATCTTGCCAAATTTGGTACTGATAGACTGAATAGTGTCCAAGAAATATCCAACGTTAAAGTTTTCCGGACGGACGTCCGGACGGACGGACGGACGGACGGACGACTCGGGTGAGTACATAGACTCACTTTTGCTTCGCATGTGAGTCAAAAAGTGAAAAAGCCTAACGGTTTTGAGGTTTGTGTTTCTGCAACTGTTTTGACATGTGAAAGTTAACCAGAGCGGTCTAGCGTCGTTAGTTTGTCAGAACAGGAGGTGGTCCATATTAGGAGCCGATCCATATTAGGAGCCTTTCCCCAATGTGCTCATTTTGAGTGAGTGGTGAAGATCAAACCACAATAAACATGCAGCGAAACAAAACATTTGCCTACAATCTATGTTTACGGAGATGTGATCTTGATTTATGACCACAGAGACAAATTGTCTAATTTTGTTTCTTTTCTTTCTTTAATGGAGAGGGTTTTATTAAACATTACATTTATTATGATTTACTTAGAATTCTTTTAACAAAAGCGTAGTTGCTTGTGGAATCTTTGGTTTTGTTTCTGAGATGTGTCACTGTTTTCACCATTTGGCTTTGAGTTATTAATAAAGCCCCACTGAAGAAAGCACTTGTAACTTGTCACTGTTTTGATCTTATTCATTTAAACACACACACACACACACACACACACACACACACACACACAAACACACACACACACACACACACATACACACACACACACCACGCAGAGAGGGAGAGAGAGAGAGAGAGAGAGAGAGAGAGAGAGAGAGAGAGAGAGAGAGAGAGAGAGAGAGAGAGAGAGAGAGAGAGAGAGAGAGAGAGAGAGAGAGAGAAGAGAACGAACGAACGAACGAACGAACGAACGAACGAACGAACGAACGTACGAACGAACTTTATTACTCAAGGATGGATATTTTAGGCTCACGCCTAGTCTCACAATCTGTCCCTGCTAAACTAAGACATAAAAATAAAGACAATAAAAGGACAATTGTCAATCGCAATCATACAGTATTACTAATTACAACATTACCTACACGAATACATAATGCATAATAGAACATTGAAATGTACATGTTTGTCAACATAATACAAAGGAAAAGAAAAGTCGACTCGCACACACACGCGCGCCGCATGCCTGCAATCACGTTCGCACTCAATACAACACACACACT
>NC_090254.1:36120492-36142992 GCF_037325665.1 Littorina saxatilis | reverse complement strand
GAGTCACTTTCGCAGTTCTGAATATTATATGAGGCATCAGATGGACAGGAAGAAATTGCTATTCACAACACAATGAGTCACGTTCATATAAAATTTGAGCCCGGTCACTTTTATAGTTTCCGAGAAAAGCCCAACGTTAAGTTGTGTGTTGCCGAACAGAAAAGGCTAGTTATCTCCCTTGTTTTTCTGATAACGTTCGTAAAAGGCTACAGATGTAAATACTTTGATGTAAAGAATAATCCTACAAAGTTTCAATCACATCCGATGAACTTTGTCAAAGATATAAAATGTCTAATTTTTCCTTTGACGCTGACCTGTGACCTTGAAAAAGGTCAAAGGTCAACGAAACCATCGTTAAAGTGTAGAGGTCATTGGAGGTCACGACTAAACAAAATATGAGCCCGATCGCTTTGATAGTTTCCGAGATACTTTGTCAAAGATATAAAATGTCTAATTTTTCCTTTGACGCTGACCTGTGACCTTGAAAAAGGTCAAAGGTCAACGAAACCATCGTTAAAGTGTAGAGGTCATTGGAGGTCACGACTAAACAAAATATGAGCCCGATCGCTTTGATAGTTTCCGAGAAAAGTCCAACGTTAAGGTGGTGTCTACGGACGGCCGGCCGGCCGGCCGGACAGACTAACACTGACCGATTACATAGAGTCACTTTTTCTCAAGTGACTCAAAAAATTCCAACTGGTTTAAGAGATATTGCAATTAAACACCCTTCTGGGTCCACACGGACCAACGACGACCGGCGAAGGTTAAAGTTACTGAACCTGTCCAGTTCAGGTGCACAGAGCTTTCAGTCGTGCGTCAGACAGATATAATCCGTTTAAAAAAAAAAAAGTGTCATTGACTGTCATTCAATGAGTCAACAAGAAAGGCAAATGCTTGCACACGACTCACCTTCGTTACCCCCGCCCCTCCCTGAACCACCTTACCCCTCGGAAGGCGCCCTTCCTTTTAAGGCCCCAAACCCCCATGAAGACATGTTCAAGACCCTGTTTTCCAAGATATTCTGTTCATAACCTCTGCAAGTTTACCCCCATTATAAGACCTGATTTTCTCAGGGTTTTGTAGGTCTTAAAAGGAGGATTCCACTACCTATGACCTCATCCCCCCCCTACCCCACCCCACCCCACCCCCAAAAAAGCTGTTCCAGCTTCATAAACTAATGTTCAAGAGAACTCCTTATGTGATCTTTTAGTTATTCAAACCTAAGAATATTTCACATGTTCAAACTGGCACAACCCCCAACCTCCTCCCGACCACCATCATTAGCCTGACATTCTCAACATCCACCAAATTTTTATTTACTTTTTTTTTTTTTTTTTAAAGTTTTAACAAGTATAATTACTCATTTTCTTGACCTAATTGAGTTTTGACTAGCCCAGACAAAATATGTAACACTCAAGACACTTGGGTGACCTCATTTCTGACACTATGACATCATAACATGATGTCATCATCAATAGTCCAGCCAAGACTGACCAAATCAAACAATGACATCATAGCTTCAAGAGGTCAAGACTAATATCCTTTATAGCTCAGTGGACATTTTCAGTGGTGAAAATCTTTTCCAGAAAACATTTTCATGTTTGAGACTCCAACATTTAATGAAAACAAGCCAAATTCGGGTCATGTCTGCTGATTATTAACACCTACAATTGTGTGAAATTTGGAGGCTTTTGCTCCCAAAATAACTGAGAACATATCAACGTAAAGTTTTTACAAACATGACCCCGCTTTGACCCCAAAATGTGACGGGAGTCAACCAAACTGGGGTCATGTTGACAGATTATCAAACCCTTGAAGTGTTCACAGTTTCAAAGGTCTAACTTTAAAAACATCTGAAATAACGTCAATGTTATTAAGTTCTTATCAATCGATCATGACCCCCTGTGACTCCAAAACTTGGCGAGGGTCAATCAAACTTACGTCAAGTCGGGAGATTATCAAACCCTAGAAGTGTGCAAGGTTTCAAAGCTCTAGCTTCAAAAACATCCGAGGTAACCTCAACGTTAAGTTTTTATGAAACTAACATGACCCCGCTGTGACCCTAAAATGTGACGAGGGTCAACTAAACTGGGGTCACTTCGTGAGATCATTAAATCCTAAAAGTCTGCAAAGTTTCAGAGGTCTAGCTTGAAAAAACATCCGAGATAACCTCAACGTTAAGTTTTGTGTCCATTGCCAGTGGGACAAAGGGACGGACGGACGCATACAGACGGAGATATAATATTATATGAATCCTATTACTTACCAACTATTCAGGTGAGTCAAAAACTGCAATAATTTTACGAATTGGTTTGTGTCTGTCTCCGGGCAGGGAGGAATCGCTCTCGACCAGGCTCACATGAGGTCCCGCACGTGAACTAATTACGTCAAACGCCTACATGAAAGACTTTTCGTCTCGGCAGGAAGGAGAACTCTTTGCACTTTGGGTACTTTACGTCAAGATATTGTGTTTGATTACGTAAGAAAATTGTAAAAGGTGGTATGTGGGTCTATGTTGGCATACTGCACACAGCCTTCAGCCCCAGGAACGGGATCACGGGAAATGTTCATTACATTCATTGTGGCGGGAGATGCCGACTGGCAAACCGCATGAAGTTTCGTTTAGCTGACAACACTGAAGGTATGTGTAGGCATCTGCGAGATAGGTGTGTGAAACTTTTGGTTGTTTATATCGTAATCTGCGACACAAAAAAAGACAAATCTTGGCTCTCTATGTTGTGACTCCTGCACTGCATCTTTACAGAAACGGCAGGCTGTCGCAGTTCATTGTAGTAGTTTTTGGTGCATCTTTCTTTTTCATTTCTTTTTTCTTTATCGCTCCATTTTGAGGTTGCACTCACTTTCAAAAGTAAATCTGTAGAAGAGATTTTGCACATGCTCGGGCGAGCTCTGCATCTTGTCCAAACCCTGGACAAAGTCGTCAGCCATGGACTCCTCGTCCGCCAGAATTTGGGACAACGCCGTATCGCTGCTCAGGTTATGGACGATGGCTTGGACACACTTCTTGGAGTGGCTAGGACCGCCGCTGCACAAACGCAAAATACGCAGTCTGCATTATAAAAGGCCAAGCGATCCCATAACGTCTCTATCTATGGACATTTAAGTCGTTGGACACACTTCTTCGAGTAGCTAGGACGCAAGATATGCTGTCCACAATATAAAAGGCAAAACGATCCCACAACGTCTCTATCAATGGATATTTAAGTCGTTACTCGTGCTACAACCGGGGCAGAGAATCCCAATCGACTATCCCTATACTGCTCCAGAAAGTCGCTACCATTCCAGCGCCACGACAACGACAGAGAATCTCGTCCGACGATCCCTTTAATGCTCACGAAAGACGCTGCCATTCCAGCGCTACAACAACAACAGAGAATCTCGTCCGACGATCCCTTTAATGCTCAAGAAAGACGCTGCCATTCCAGCGCTACAACAACGACAGAGAATCTCGTCCGACGATCCCTTTAATGCTCAAGAAAGACGCTGCCATTCCAGCGCTACAACAACGACAGAGAATCTCGTCCGACGATCCCTTTAATGCTCAAGAAAGACGCTGCCATTCCAGCGCCACAACAACGACAGAGAATCTCGTCCGATGATCCCTTTAATGCTCAAGAAAGACGCTGCCATTCCAGCGCTACAACAACGACAGAGAATCTCGTCCGACGATCCCTTTAATGCTCAAGAAAGACGCTGCCATTCCAGCGCTACAACAACGACAGAGAATCTCGTCCGACGATCCCTTTAATGCTCAAGAAAGACGCTGCCATTCCAGCGCTACAACAACGACAGAGAATCTCGTCCGACGATCCCTTTAATGCTCAAGAAAGACGCTGCCATTCCAGCGCTACAACAACGACAGAGAATCTCGTCCGACGATCCCTTTAATGCTCAAGAAAGACGCTGCCATTCCAGCGCTACAACAACGACAGAGAATCTCGTCCGAAGATCTCTTTAATGCTCAAGAAAGACGCTGCCATTCCAGCGCTAAAACAACGACAGAGAATCTCGTCCGACGATCCCTTTAATGCTCAAGAAAGACGCTGCCATTCCAGCGCTAAAACAACGACAGAGAATCTCGTCCGACGATCCCTTTAATGCTCAAGAAAGACGCTGCCATTCCAGCGCTACAACAACGACAGAGAATCTCGTCCGACGATCCCTTTGTTTCTCTATTGCTCGAGGAAGTCGCTGCCATTAGGGCGCTACAACCTTCAATTATCAATTACTGGATGGAATTGTTATCGTCCGTTACAGCCGAGATAGAATCTCGCCCTGTAAACTTCTTCCCTTTTGATAGATGAAGGAATTGTCCGTACTCACTACCACCAGGACAATTAATACGAGTCTTGGATCCTCTTAGGCAGCTTCTCCAAAACTCCTCCCCTTTCAATAGAGGAAGTAATTTTCCGTATACTCACTACCACCAGGACAAAGAAGAGTCTTGGACCCTCTTAGGCAACTTCTACAAAACTCCGTACCTTTTAATTACACGACTTGTAGTAGGGTTTGGGAGTTATAGTGTGCTGAATTTCTGGAACGCTGAAGAAGAAGAAGTGTGCTGATCAATCTGTCAAAGCAACCCAAGTTTACACGAGTTTTTTCCACGTGTCTTCTAACCAGAAGTTCTTGATCCCCCTACAGACCGTATGGCCTTCACCTTGGGTCTGTCAATCATGCTGGGTCACGGGCTCCTGCAAGTCGTGAATAGAGGAAGAAATTGTCCGTACTTACTACCACCAGGACAAAGAAGAGTCTTGGACCCTCTAAGGCAGCTTCTCCAAAACTCATTCACGTTTCAATAGAGAAAGAACTTGTTCGTATACTCACTACCACCAGGACAGAGTCTTGGATCCTCTAAGGCAGCTTCTCCAAAACGTATTCACCATTTAATAGAGGAAGAAATTGTCCGTATACTCACTACCACCAGGACAGAGAAGAGCCTTGGATCCTCTAAGGCAGCTTCTCCGATGATAAATGTTGTTTTAACGCCTCACGGTTACACCATTAGGGGCATGACAGCTTCTCCAAAATCTCATCCCCTTTCAATAGAGGAAGACATACTCACTACCACCAGGACAGAGAAGAGTCTTGGATCCTCTTGGGAAACTTCTCCAAGACGCCGAGGCTGCGCTTGACGACGGGCTTGACGCCTCTCTCTGCCTCCAGCTGACCGGCCTTCACAACGTGCTGGATGTCCTGCAGGTTGTCGATCACCACGACCCAGTCTTGGCCCATCTTGGCGCGGAACACGGAGCCGTAGATCGCCTGCATGCGTGACACCATGTCGCCCAAGTTCTCCACCTTGTAGCTGCCTGTCAGACCAAAATGTGTGTGAGTTTGTGTGTGTAGCCGATACTTAGCTGATGTCCAAGGAATCTTAACAAAATACTCACTGAAATTTCTTTATAAGCTACAGACCCTTGACAAGCTAAGGATTTCTATCAAACAAATGTATTAAAATTGCAGGGTTAGAATCAGCAGAAATGGCATAACACCGGAAAAACGTAAAATACGTAAAATTGCGAAACTTTTCTGGATAGATAATTGGTTGAACTTTCTCACTGTTTGTCAAAGTTTCCAAGTTATTCCTGTTCTGAATTGTTGTCGGTTTTGTCATTGGTATCTTAGGTGGGGCTTTTTGTCAGGTCTATTTTCGGGGTACCCTTATTTGGAAGGCGGTCACGTGACCCCTATAAAACAAAATCTTTGATCTGAAAAAAAAGTGCGAGACAGGCAAGTTGAGTGACTTTAATGGCATAGAAAATTGGAATGAAATTACATGGGAATGAATGTTAAAGTAAGGGTACGAAAATTGGTGCACTGTTGTTTTGTGTGTTGTTTGACAAGAGTTCATAATGTCTCTGGTGAGAAGGGGCGATTAATAAGTGTCCATTATTATTATAATGATTCTTCCTCCTCCAACAACAAGGACTTACTAAAAGGATAGAAGAGCAGGCGAGTGCCGGCGTAGGGGATGCTCTGGGCAAGGCTGGTGGGTCCAGGAATCTCCTCAAATGGTTTGGCGTGCAGATAGCCCTCCACGTCCTTTGGGGTCAGATCTGAAGGCATCAATCCTGGGATGAATTGCTGGCCCGTTTGGGAACCCGTAATAGAGGGCTGAGCTGCGCCCGTTGGTGGTACTTTGGTAAACGCCTTAGGAGCGGGCTTTGGTGGAATTTTGGTAAACGCCTGGGGAGCGCCCGCTGGTGGGCCTTTGCCCGTCACTCCAGATTTACCTGGTGCTGACCCTCCGCCAGACGCCTGCTGAGATGCACTCCTGTAACTTAGGGGAAAGAATCGGATTTTGCCCATAAATTAACGTGTACACATTCTTCCCGTGACTCTGAAATAAAGTTCCATCATCATCATCATCATCAACATCATCGTTATCATCATCGTTATCAATCATCACCATCAGCAGTAACAGCAGCAGCAGCAGCATTACCATCGTCATCATCATCATCATCATCATCATCATCATCATCATTTTCGTCATCGTCATCATCATCATCATCATCATCATCATCATCATCAATCATCATCGTCATCAGTAGCAGCAGCATCGTCATCATCATCTCCGATGGTTGTGGAAGGAAACCATGTTAAAAGTCAAGTGTTTGATGTCTGCAGTCCACCAACCTGCTGAAAACCGGCGGCACGGGCTCCGGCGGTGTCAGGGTCTGCGAAGTGGACGTTTTAGCCGCAGCATCCTTAGCCTTGTTTGTGAGTTTCCCGCGTGACTTGTCGGTCACCAGTGTGCTCTGTGCTCTTGCTTGAGCGAGGTTGTCCGACGACGACCTTGAAGGGCCTTGATCTTGTGACCGTGTCCCAGAAAGTGGGGTCAGCCTCGGGATGAACTTTGACCGCGCGACCAGAACGACTCCGCGAAACACGTGACCGGACATGACGCTCTGCATGACTTCTGTATGTTCCCCCCGACTTCTTTTCGTATTCGTGGAGTTTGGAGATGAAGAGCGGTCTTCACAGTCGCTTGCTGAAATAAAAAGTATGAAACGTTTAACACTAACAGGCACAGGAATTGAACAGTAAAAACGGCTGAAATGTTTTAAGTAATAGCAATCGAAGACGCGAAGCGTCAAGTTGACGGCACGACGCGCGTAGCCTAACTAGGGGGTTTTGGGGGCATGCCCTCCCCCCCCTCTTTCCCCCCCCCCCGCCCTCCGAATTTGTTTTCTCCAAAGAACCCAAATGGTGTAGTTTGGTGTCATCTGAGCTCCAAGTTTGCCATTTAATTCAGTTTTTAGCACCACTGTTAGTTTTTGGTGGACACTTTTGCTTTTTTCGGCAGAACAAACAAATCATTCAGTGGAGAAAAAAAATCAAAGTAAGAACCAAAGCATTAAGCAATGTCACCAAAGTTATGGGTTTTGATCGTAAAAATGAAACAAAAAATGTTTGTACAAATTATGCATTGTGTGAAGACGCTGATCATTGGGTGCAGGAAGATGCCAAGTATACAGCTAATATTTCAAGACAAGGAAAGAAAGGATGAGGCTCTGAAAACGTCGTAATCCTCATCTGCACGTTTTCTTGACATCACTCTGTATTGTAACCGCTTTACAAAAAATAAAACAAACGAAATTCAAAAGGGAATCTACATTTATTTTTAAATGAACAGTGACTCAACCGCAGGACTCTGAGACGTTCGCAAGAACCCAGTCCTCTACGGAAGAAGAAGAAAAAGAAGGAATCAAAACACACACACACACACACACACAAACACACACGCACACACACACGCACACACACACACACACACACATTGACACACACAGTGACATAAACACACACACACACACACACATACACACACACACACACATACATACATACTCACACACACACACACACACACACACACACGCACAGACACACATACACACACACACAATCAATCAATCAATCAATCAATGAGGCTTATATCGCGCATATTCCGTGGGTACAGTTCTAGGCGCTCTGCAGTGATGCCGTGTGAGATGAAATTTTATACGGCCAGTAGATTGCAGCCATGTCGGCGCATATTTACCTTTCACGGCCTTATTCCAAGTCACACGGGTATGGTAGACAATTATTAACTGTGCCTAAGCAATTTTGCCAGGAAAGACCCTTTTGTCAATCGTGGGATCTTTAACGTGCACACCCAATGTAGTATACACGGGGGGTGGTTCGGACACCGAAGAGAGTCTGCACACAAAGTTGACTCTGTGAAATAAATTTCCGCCGAACCTGGGATCGAACTCGCGCTGACAGCGGCCAACTGAATACAAATCCAGCGCGCTACCAACTGAGCTATATCCCCGCCCCACACACTAAATACACACGCAGAGTCGAGTGCTGGAAGATGTGTTGCATGGAATACTATCTGTTCGGGTACAAAGATCTTTTTTTTTAAACAAACAAAAATGAAACGATGGACAGGATAAAACAAAGCAAAGGATAGTTTGCATCGAAACAGAGAACCACAAACAAAACAAAAATACAAACAAATGTGGTGGTAGCAGAGGAAAGAAGAAGTACAAATAATGACTTACCTGACTGGCTCAGTCCTATTCACACGAAGGACACGTCTTGCGCAGGCTGGAGGCATCAGACATCTTTCGTCAGGGTTTTCGGTCTTCAACTGTCGGCGCCATGCAAACAAAGAGGCGGAAAGATGACATCATCACAGACTTACGTCATAACTTCATTACGTTTAGACTTGACGTCATGTTCGGGATTCTGTAAAAATAAAAAATAAATTAAAAAAAGTCTTGGTGAATAAACATTTTGATAGCACCAAACGGTCTCGGCTAGAAGTAAATAATTATTTACGACTTGCGGTCCTGACCCCGTGGCCGTGACACAGCATATTTAACTGACCCAAGGTGAAGGTTTGTTGGGGAACAATGAACTTCCGGTTAATTCTCGTTAGTTCCATTACTAATGACAAGTTTCTGCAGTTGAAGTTAAAGTTATCAATATGCTAATCAGAATTTACATTTCAAATAGATTAAAATGTAGGGGAAGGGCTCCTAATATGGACCGCTTTTTGTTTCATGCTGGTAACTAGCTTGTTTTCTTGGGAAGAAGTTTCATTTTGTGTTTGGTAGTCCTTCTCTCTTAGGTTAACCGTGAGGCCTAATTAGAGTAAAATAGCTTTGATAGACATTCAGCAAAAATTAAATACAGAAAAAAATCACAAATGGTCCATATTAGGAGCCTGGGCGCCCAATATGGACCAGTGGAGAGGCCTTCACGAATCACTGTAAAAAGTCCCCTATACTTCAAAATAACATGATACAACTTAGTGTGCAAGTCAGACTAATTAAAATATGCTTTAGATTTATCTGTTTTGGGTTGATGAGAGCATTATTTGAAGCACACCAGGAAACTAAAGAAGCTTATCAAAAACAGTGAAAATAAGTGAAATTATCAACTTCCACGAAAAGAAGACTATTTGTTATATATTTTTGAAATCTCGAGGGCTAGTTATAGGTTATTTTCAGCAAGCTTCTTAATAAATTAATGAAAATAGCCTTTAGCTTTTATTTTCTTCGATTTGTTGAAGGTGGTCCATATTAGGGGACTCACACATACTTTGAGATTTTGCTATTATTTTTTTTGTTTGTGTAAAATAACTTCTCTATTGTGTGAAAGAAAAACAAACAAAAGTCCCTTGTGACCGTTTGGTTTATCTCAGGAAAACAGGAAGTAACAACAACAAAAAAGGAGTGGCCTCCCTTGGCTTACTCCTGTGCCCCGATCGAGTGGCAATAATATAACATCCCCCTTTGTTCATCAAAGTCAAGTTCAGAATGGGGTTCCAGTCTCACAATAAGTAAAAAAACAAAATGCAAAATAATAGGACGCAGGAGCGACTACAAAACAAAACAAAGAAAAGGAACGCGACAATCGAAATTCGAATCAACGAAACCGACGCGATTTTCAATCGATCGATCAACGAAACCGACGCGATTTTCAATCGATCGAAGATGATACCAATAAACGTTCACAATCAAACACGATGTGTGTCATTTTACTCGAATGAGTATACAAAGTCTTTCAGCCTCTGTGGTTTGACTTCGCGACCGTAACGAGAAGTGCGGACAGGAATCTGGCTTGGTGGAGTCGGTGAAGTCTTCATAGGACTGGGTCGAGCACTCGCAGGTGTAGCAGGTTGGGCTGCAGTCTTCCGTGGTTGAAATGGGGTCTGGGCCGCAGGCCGAGTCGGGGTCTGCTCCACATCAAAGCGCTGGACTTCTGGACGTTGGACTTCAGGTGCAGCTGCTGTTGCCATAGGAACAGGGACAGGCATGGCTGGCATGGCAGGTGGCTCGGCAGGTGGCTCCACCTTCTTCAGGTGAATCCGGTTTCGACGATAGACTCCATCACCAGACTCGACTTCATAGGATCTTTCGTCCAGACGTTTGCTTACGGTGCCGCTTGCCCATTTCTTTGCGCCGAGGGTGAACGGCTTTAGTCTCACAGAGTCGCCTTCTTCAAGTGGAGGCAAGTCTTTCGCACCGACATTGTAGTATTTTGCAGCTGTGGTCTGCTGCTTCTTTAGTTTTAGCACGTGGTTGTCAAGGTTGTCAGCTGTCCTCGGCTTTAGGAGATTTCTGGAAGTGGGAACGAGAGTTCTGGTTCTTCTGTTGAGGAAAGACTGACTTGGACTAGTACCAGTTTCGTTGGGTGTATTGCGGTGATTTAGCAGAGCCAAAAACTGGTCGTCCTTGTTCTTTGTGAGTAGGGTTTTTGCGGTCTTCACCGCGGATTCCGCCTTCCCATTTGCTTTTGGGTAGTAGGGACTACTTGTGTTGTGGTCAAAGTCCCAGTCGCGTGCAAACTTCGCAAATGACTCGGAGGAGAACTGGGGGCCGTTGTCACTGATTACAGTACTTGGAATCCCGTATCTGGCGAAGTGAGCTTTCAATTTCTTGATGACGGTTGAGGCTTTCGTGTTGTCCATTCTGTCAACCTCAAAGAAGTTGCTGAAGTAGTCCACAGTTACAAGATAGTCTTTTTGATCCAGCTCGAACAAATCAACGCCGATCTTCTCCCACTGCCTTGAGGGAACTTCATGACTCATAAGGGTTTCTTTTTGCTGTGATGACTGATATGTTTGACAAGTTTCACAGGACGAGATGTACTGTTTGATGTCTCCACTCATTCCAGGCCAGAATAAGCTTTCACGAGCTCTCTTCAAGCAGCCTTCAATTCCGGTATGTGTCGAGTGTACGGCCATCTTCATTTCAGAGCGGAGTGATGAAGGTACAACTACTCTCTCTCCCTTGAAGAGCAGACCATCCTGTACAGACATTTCGTCTCTGAAACTGAAGTATGGTGCGAGTTCAGCTGGTAGTTGCAGTTTGTCTTCAGGCCAGCCACGGGTAATGACAGTTTTCAGTGTCTGAAGTGTGTCATCTTTCTCAGTCTCCTCTTTCAGCTTGCCGAGCCTCTCTTCACGGATGAGTAGGAAGCTCACCATGTTCACGAGTTCAAAATCCCCTTGAGTGTTTTCTGAAGACGTGATGTAGGCCCTTGAGAGAGTGTCCGCGAGGTACATTTCCTTGCCCTTCTTATATCTCACAGTGATGTCATAGTCTTGGATCCTCAGCATCATGCCCTGCAGACGACGTGGGGCTGCCGAGAGTGTCTTTCTCAGAATGGCTTCCAGGGGCTTGTGGTCACTCTCCACAGTGGTGTGACGGCCGAAGGTGTACTGGTGAAATTTGTCCAAAGAGAACACGATGGCCAACATTTCTTTCTCAATTTGTGCATATCTTGTCTCCGTGTCAGTCAGCGAACGGCTAGCGTACGCAATGGGCTTTCCCTTTTGCGTCAAAACGGCTCCAAGACCACTCTGACTTGAGTCACACTGTATCGTCAGTTCTTCAGCAGGGTTGTAGAAGGCAAGTACAGGTGCTTCAGTCGCCATTTTCTGCACAGAGCGGAAGGCTGTGTCGTGCTTCGATGTCCACGTCCACTCTACGTTCTCGCGTGTCAGTTGACGAATCGGTTCAAGTGTTTCTGATAGTTTGGGCAGGAATTTGGACAGATATTGGACGAATCCGCAGAATCTCCTCACATCCTCCACGTTCTCTGGCTTCTTCATCTCCAGAACGGCAGTGACTTTGTTGGGGTCAATCTTCAAGCCTTCGTTCGTGACTCTATGTCCGAGGAAAGTGATCTCAGTTTTTCTGATCTCAGCCTTTTCCTTGTTGAGTTTCATCCCCACAGATCGACATCTTTCCAGTAGGCGAGAGAGGTTGTTGTCGTGATCAACAGCTGCTTCTTCTTCAGAGTCACCTGACCCATAAACGATGATGTCGTCGGACACGCCTATCACGCCGTCCAGGCCCTCGAGTGCATCGTTGAGACGTTTCTGGAAAATTTCAGAACTTACAGACGTTCCAAATGGGAGTCTCTTCCACCTGTACCTGCCGAAGGGTGTCTGAAAAGTAGTGAGTAGACTGGACTCCTCATCGAGATGGACGTGCCAGTATGCACTTGACAGATCAAGCTTTGAGAAGAGTTTGGCTTTTGCTAGCTCTGGTAGAATGTCCTCCATGACGGGTAGAGGATATCGTTCTCGTTTCAATGCTTTATTTAGGGGACGGGGGTCAATGCATACGCGGAGTTCTCCGGATCTCTTTGTTGCAATCAGCATTCTGCTTGTCCAGTCTGTTGGTTCTTCCACAGGTGTAATGACGTCTCGCTCTGTCAGTCGCTTCAATTCTTCTTTGACTTTGGCCTTCATGGCCAGGGGTACACGTCCACTAGGGGAGGTGACAGGGGTGACGGTTGGGTCGACTTCCAGGTGAGCGGTACCGGGCAAGTTTCCCTGTCCACCATCGAAGACGTCAGCATATATTTCGAGGAAGTCGTGGTTGGAGGGCGAGGTCAGTGGGCCATCAGAAGTTGTTGTCACCTTGGCTACACTGTCAAAGTTACTGTAGTTTACAGTAATGAGCTGCATGGCTTCAGAAGTGTTCTTTCCCAGCAAAGGAATCAAATCTTCTTTGACGACGACGAACTGAACTCTGTACTTTTTCTTAGTCTTCGGGTTCCTGACCGTGAGAACTGTCTTCCCTGTCGCAGTGATTGAAGTCTTGTTGTAGGTATGGAGCGTTTTTTTGGTTGTTGTGATTGGTGCGTTTCTCACATGTTTTGCGGGAATCACGTTAACACTGGCACCAGAGTCAACTTGACAGATGACTTTCTCTCCCTCGATCACCATTTCACATTTGATCACCTTCTTCTTTTTGCAGTCAACGGCAAGTAGGACTTCATCGTCAGTTTCACTATCCTCCTCCACAGAGTGTAGATTCTTCTTCTTGTCACATTTTACAGCAAAATGATTTCTTCTGCTACAGTTCTTGCAGATTTTTCCCCATGCGGGACATTCTTCTTTCCTCAAAGGATGACTTCTGCCACAAAATTTGCAGTTGATCCCTGGATGGTTGTTCTTCCTCGCCCCTTTCAGGCTTTTGCCCTTGCCGCTGGTTTCGGAGACAGCACAGGCCTCATCAGTACCAGCAGACACAGAGCCCAGATTCTTCAGCTGTTGGTGTGTTGCTTCTGCTGCCCTACACATCTCTACGCATGTCCTAAGATTAAGCTTTGCTTTCTGTAACAGGCGTTCACGTGTTTTATTATCTCGAATGCCGAGCACCAGGCGGTCTCGTAACAGACTGTCAAAAAGACAATCACAGAAGTTGCAGGTCTTCGCAAGTGTTCTCAATGCTGCGATATAGTCTTCGATGGTCTCATCTTGCTTTTGATCTCTCTTGTTGAACGTGAATCTTTCGTAGGTTTCATTAGTTTCACCAATGAAGTGCTTGTCAAAAGCAGCTAGTACGTCTTTTACTGTGTGCTCAGCCTGTAGCTCCAGTCCATTGTAGACCTCGAGACCATCGATTCCTAATGTGTGCAAAAACAGAGCTTTGGTGTAAGCACTATCAGCTCCCGGGCCTTCCTGTTTGATTCCAGCCACAATGCAGTAGTTTTCCCACATCTGCTTGAACAACTTCCATTCTGCTGCACCTTTCTTCACATTTAGGGGGGGTGGGGGTTCAACCTTTGGTCCATTGGTCAGTGGTTGTTGTGCTTGTTGGTTTTGCATCATGGACTAGAAAGAGAAATGTTCCGTACACGCTAAATCATGTGAAAGACACAGATCAAAAATGAGCAGGACTGTAGACTGGGAACCGCTCCTTCAAGCGGAGAAGCAGAAAAACGATCTTTGAGCAGCATACGTGAGAACAGAGGGGTAACTTACAGTCTCTTGGAAGCAAAAGTTTGTTAGGTACTTGGTCACCGCTGCCACCATGTAAAATAACTTCTCTATTGTGTGAAAGAATAACAAACAAAAGTCCCTTGTGACCGTTTGGTTTATCTCAGGAAAACAGGAAGTAACAACAACAAAAAAGGAGTGGCCTCCCTTGGCTTACTCCTGTGCCCCGATCGAGTGGCAATAATATAACAGTTTGCAGTAGAAACTCGGGGTCAACACTGCTAAAATCTAACAAATACGGCCTTAGCTGTCATATATAGCACGTTTTGTGTGATAAAAGCTTTGGCTGTGAACAGAAACGAGTCCGTTTTAGGCAGCAAATTTAGAGTGAACGCTGCCAAAAGTGAAAAAAAGAGAAAAAGCCTAACGGTTTTGAGGTGTGTGTTTCTGCAACTGTTTTGACATGTGCAAGTTATCCAGAGAGGGTGAATACAGCGAATGAAATTGTTTTGAGCGCTCTAGCGCCGCTAGTTTGTCAGAACTGGAGGTGGTCCATATTAGGAGCCAGTCCATATTAGGAGCCCTTCCCCTATATAATCACATCGGCCATCGTCGGCCGACTTGTTTTTTGTGTGTGGCCAAAGTAGGCTGAAGTAGGCCGAAGTAGGCCGACTTGCATTGAAGTATAGGATGTTTTGCAAAGAAAACTGCCCGTATGCCAGTCAAATGTGTACAATGTGTAATTTAGGCGATGCAGTTGTTGAAAACACGTTAGTCTAATACACAAACAATTGTTGAAAGTTCGTTTTTTGTGTGTGAAAATATGCCCCGATTTGACGCCATTTTTGAGAAATCCCATATATATACAAGCATCGATATTTCGCCCCCACACACACCCCCCCTCCACACACACACACACACACACACACACACACACACACACACACACACACACCCAAACAAGTCTAATACACAAACAATTGTTGAAAGTTCGCTTTTGGTTAAGTTTGTAACCATTCAAGCCGATTGTTTATTTGATTAATTAACTGTTTGATTAATTAACTATTTGATTAGTTAGTGGATTGATAACTTGGTTGCTTGGCTAGTCTAGTGGATTGATGGCTTGGTGGAGTTTTGTTTTGTTCAAACAATGTTTTTATTTCCATTTACTTGTACATTAAATGTACACACATTTATCAAATTTAATGTATATGAAAACAACAAGCATAATTGTGACCCTCCACCACGAAATGAGTCGCATGTCACCTCACGCGGTTCTGCGCTAGGCATAATATAAGTCCGGGGGTGTCTGGTAACAGTGTGAGGGTCACCATAGTCACAGGCATATAACTCGAAAAGTGTTCACTCTTTTCTAAAACGGTTTTCACCACTGGATAGAGCACAAAACACTCTTTAGGAAAATGTAAAAATATGAAAACCATGAAAAGGTGACATGCGACTCAATCTGTGGTGGAGGGTCACAATTACGTCGGTGTCTTCAAACACGTTTTAAATCTAAAGTAAGTGAGCAAATTGGTGGGTTTATCGGTCGGTCAGTTGGTTGGTTGGTAAGTAGATCGGTTGGTTTCATAGTTGTTTTTGAAGGTAGATGAACATCATAATAATGTAGGGCTGCTACGATCATTCAATACGCTGCACTTGCCCAGGCTATGGTACCACTGAGCTTTCGTGGCCGACAACAGAATGAAGGCAGGGCAAACGCAGACGGTGTGGAAAATGATCCGTGGAGAAGGCGTGGAGGGGAGGCGGAGGGTGGGTAGACGAGGCGAAGACTTGAAGATCTATAGACCGACGCATGTCTTTTTGATGAAATTGTAGTTTAAAGCCCTCACGGTGAAACCATTGGGGGCCTGTCCCCGGATGTTACCCCGGCTTTAGATTAGATAGACAGGCGCAAGCGTTTTTAGGTGTATCCAGGCACTTGCACGTACAGCAGAATGACCCAGGTCATTTACGCGCCACTGTGGTGACACGGCCGGGGGTGGTACATGGATACCGCCTCTGAGTCTGCTCATCAAGTGGACCCGTGACCTTAGGATCGCACGTCCAGTGTACTACCACGTGAGCTACCCGGGCTCCCCCGCATGTCTTTTTGAAAATGTGATTTTATTCATTATGCCACCCTGCCCTCCTTCCACTATTCGTCCACACCCCACCACCTCCCCATCCTCTTTTCTTTCTTTCATTTTCGTTCATGGGCTAAAACTCCCACGTTCACCCATGATTTTGCACGAGTAGAGTTTTACGTGTATAACCGTTTTACCCCGCCATTCAGGCAGCCATACGCCGCTTTCGGGGGAAGCATATCTGGGTATTTTCGTGTTTCTATAACCAACCGAACTCTGACATGGATTACAGGATTTTTCCGTGCGCACTTGTGCTTGTGCCTGCGTGTGCACACGAAGGGGGGATAAGGCACTAGCAGGTCTGCACATAAGTTGACCTGGGAGATCGGAAAAATCTCCACCCTTAACCCACCAGGCAGCAGCTGCCGGGACTTGAACTCTCGACCTTCCGATTAGGAGGCCGATGTCTTATCTACTAGGCCACAGCGCCCCCATCCGAACAGTAAAATGTTGTCACCTCACCCCTTACTCTGGCCACCCCCTCACCACCACCACCACCACAACCACTAACGCCCTTCTCCTCCTTTTTATTTTTTTTTAAACAAAACTTTATTCAATTTTTATCATGACAAGAAACAATGCATGGATTTTACGATTACTAACTCAAGCATATAAAGCTTATTTTAAGCAATCATAGTAAGTACAACACAAATGTTAACATGATGGCGGGCTAAATACATTAACTCCTTTCAGGAAACGATAAAAACAGAAAAACCTCCTTTTGATACACCTTTCCCTGGTCTTTTGAATTCTTTAGACGCACAATGTCGTCCCCCCATTCTGTCTATTTTGTCCAGTTATTTTTTTTTTTTGTTAATTTTTTTTTAGATTTGATTAAAAAAAAAAGGATAAGAGAGAAAAATGAAGAAAAATCCTATTATTCACTCTCAGTCAAACGTGTTCTATACAACTGAAACTGATCAGACAAACGGTGCAGCATTTCACAAAAGGAGTCGCCGGCGTCAAATTATTACGAAAACCCTAATCCTCTTATAGTCGTGGTAGTTTCCAGCGCAATGAATGGGTTAAAAGACGGGCCGCTGCTCTGAAGAGAATGGATTAAGCTCGAACATCCCCGCTCCCACCCGGTGCATGGGGTGATCAATTTCCTTTCGCACGCGCACGCCACCTAGCGACCGCCGCGGAGGGATATTACAGAAGATATGATCAGTGATAAGTCAGCGGATGTGCGCCTGTCTGGGCGGAGTAATTTTTACTGCGCATGCGCGTGGCGGAGAGGAAGAAAGGAATTTGGCTCTCACGGGTGATTGGATTCGTTGTTCAACAAGGTGTGACGACTCCTCTCCGTGTGTCTTGCGTGTCACGACATCGGGGGATAAACTGAGATAATAGTGGACACCTTCAAGTCATAAACACGACAGCAAGTCGAACCTCGCCCAGGAAATGATAGTCGTGTAATCTGGATGAATTTAGCCGAGCAACCACCGTTTAAGCGTAAGATGTTTCAGTCAATTTTATTTTAGCGTAACAAAATGATAGTGATGCAATCTGAATAATATTAATAATAATAATGATTACAAAACGTATGAATCCCCCCCTTCTCGCCAGAGCTCACGGCCATGTACAATAGAGGAGGAAAAAACATAAGCACACACACACACACACACACACACACACACACACACACACAAACACACACACACACAAACAAACACACACACACATACACACACACACACACACACACACACACATACACACACAATTAATCCAACCAATGTCAACAATGTCTTTTGTGCATAAAAACAACTCTCTAACATCCAGACGACTGAATTTAATTCTTTCGTGTGGGTTACATTTTTCCTTGAGGAAGACCTTTTTTTACTTTTTACATTGAGTCAAGTTTTGACTAAATGTTTTAACATAGAGGGGGAATCCTTTCTTTTTAAAGAACGGTCAGTTTATGGAACATTTATGAAACGAAACATTCACAAGAACTTCAACCTATCGGTCTCGAAAGTGGATAAACCAGACACACAACTGACGTCACACAATGACGACAAACCGTACTGAAACTGTCTAGTCCCGGGTATGTCCCTCTTTCACTGACTGGGCATGAACAGAGATTTAACAGAATTTCTTTCGAACAGTCTGATCAGAATTCCCCCCTGCTCTCACTCGCACGCGATATATTCCAAAGTGTCTCAAAAGTTTTTCTGAGTCCGGCTTGTATAATTCTTTACATTCACCCGTCGCGTGTCTTCAACAGAAAAGAGAAAACACAGTTTCAAAGGTATTTTCACAGTCAGTGATTCTACCAGCATTACAGCACCGTTACGAGCAAGGCTTCTTCATTACCGCTCCATGATTTCCACTGACACTGAGCTGTATTTTTTTTTTGTCTCGCATTGAAACAATTCATCACATTGCGTGTGCGTGAGACAACTTAGATGAATTTGCTTTCAGTGTTATCAAAAGAACAGCGAGTACACGTGTACGTGCAACGAAGCGCTCCAAAGAGACGCATGCCGTACGGGAACTGGACAATTGCGCTTTCAAGGAGCGCAACCTTGTGCGGAAGTGCAAGAATTGTTTGTGCGTGCGTGTGGGGGAGGGGCTCGTGGGGGGGGGGGGGTGGAAGTGGGGGGGGGGGGTAGAGTGCGCGCGTTCCGGTGTGTGTGTGTGTGTGTGTGTGTGTGTGTGTGTGTGTGTGTTCGGTGTGTGTGTGTGTGTGTGTGTATGTGTGTGTGGTTGTGTGTGTGTGTGCGTTCGTGTGTGTGTGTATGTGCGTTCGTGTGTGTGTGTGTATGTGCGTTCGTGTGTATGTGTGTGTGCGTTCAGTTCGTGTGTGTGTCCGTACGTTCAGTTTGCGAGCGTCACTGGACTGAACGATTGTTCATCCTAACCCATCTTATCCAGCTAGCCGCTAAGCTTTTCATTTATTAAAGACGCACGTTTTCTCGTGGGAACAGTACGGTCGGGACTACAAGGTGCTTTGTTATATAGGGCGCAACCCCTACTTTTGAGGTAAAAGTGCCAGAAGAAAAAAACATCACATTAGGCGCTTCCGGTCTATAAGCCGTGCATTGTGATAGTTGTCTGCCCCAGTTTACAGACACTGACCTTCTTTCCCCGGGGTCAATGACCGAATTTTATCTGTGATCTATGAGACGGTCCCTCTCCCGGTAATTCATTAAAAAAAAAAATCCAACGTGCAAAGAGATCACCTAGGCGGTCCATTCTTAGTATATGACCAAGTGGAGGGATGGTTTTATGCCTTGTAAAAATCTGGCCGGATCTGAAAAAAAATTGCGCCTTTTAAAATGAAGAGTGAGCAAGCTAGCTGGATAAATGGGAAAGGATGAATAGTCGTTCAATCCAGTCATAGACCAAATAGCCTGGACCGCCAACTCGTCACGTGACCCTTCGAGGTTACGACGCTCGACTTTCAGGGGCGCTTAGCGTCCGGTTTGAAAGGCCAGCGATTCGAAGACAGTGAATAGAAAGCACGCTCCAGTTATTTGTGACAATGGGAGGTGACAATGAACTGGATTTTCCAAAACTCCAAACTAAACTTAACAAAACTCATCGAAAAACATGTTCCATATGCACTTTAGCTGAGTTTATTTTAGCATTTTCAGAACTTACCTCGGAAACTTCGTCCATGTTTACAATCGACACAGGATATGACATCCCCCTGATTTCTGAAAGGCCATGTAAGCGTAGGTTCCTAAATGCGAGAGGCCGTTACCTCGTAATAGAGAGAAAGAGCGGAGAGAGAGCTAGTTGGCAGTCCAGGATAAATGGTCTACAGGGTGGGCCATAAAAAGTGTCCACATTTAATTTGTTAATATTTTTCCTGTAAAGTGATATTTTCTTTTCTGTTTCAGATAGAATTTGAGACAAGCATCTTAGAATTCTTTTAAAGCCTGAATGGATCGTATTCCAGTACAGGAAAGGACCAAAATCGTTGAACTTTACTTTGCTACCAATTCTGTGGTTCTCGCCCAGCGCGCTTTTCGGAGAGAGTTCCCTGGCACACACTGTCCATGTGCGAGAACTGTGAAGCGCCTCGTGGATAAATTCAGGAACACTGGTAGTCTCGCAGATAACAATAAAGGACATAGTGGTCGACCATTTTCTGAATTTATCCACGAGGCGCTTCACAGTTCTCGCACATGGACAGTGTGTGCCAGGGAACTCTCTCCGAAAAGCGCGCTGGGCGAGAACCACAGAATTGGTAGCAAAGTAAAGTTCAACGATTTTGGTCCTTTCCTGTACTGGAATGCGATCCATTCAGGCTTTAACAGAATTCTAAGATGCTTGTCTCAAATTCTATCTGAAACAGAAAAGAAAATATCACTTTACAGGAAAAATATTAACAAATTAAATGTGGACATTTTGTATGGCCCACCCTGTATGTTCCAGTGAAGGAGTGTGCCCATTCAAGAAATAAAACATGTTCTCCTTACATATCTCTTCTTCTTCTTCTTCTTCTTTCATGGGCTGAAACTCCCACGTCCACTCATGTTTTTGCATGAGTGGGTTTTTACGTGTATGGCCGTTTTTACCCCGCCATTCCGGCAGCATACACCGATTTCGGGGGAAGCATGCTGGGTATTTTCGTGTTTCTATAACCCACCGAACTCTGACATGGATTACAGGGTCTTTTCCGTGCGCACTTGGTCTTGTGCTTGCGTATACACACAAAGGAGGATAAGGCGCGCACTAGCAGGTCTGCACATAATTTGACCTGCGAGATCGGAAAAATCTCCACCCTTAACCCACCAGGCGGCCGCGGCCGGGATTCGAACTCACGAACTTCTGATTAAGAGGCCGATGTCTTACCACTACGCCACTGCGCCCGTCCCTCCTTACATATAATGCGTGGTGTTTCCAAAAGGAACAGAAACAAAACCTTTTCAGAATCGAAACAAGGAAGATAGCACCCGTTTCGGATTGAACAAAATATGTATTTATATATTTCAATAACAAAAATAGAAATCTACTTCCACATAAATGCTGTAGAAGATCTATTGCAAAAACTAGATAAAAATTAGGTACACTAAAATGAAAGTGGGGCAAACATTAAAACAGATCTTCTACGTGTACCGTCAAATTATGCACAGACGCGGCTGTTTACAACAATATACCGACCGTAGAACGATTTCTCAAGTGCCCTGTAAAACTGCGATAACCCAAGGGAAAGAATCCAAGAGTTGAAGTGAATATTTCATCGGAATGAGTTCCTTCCCATTTGTTACACTGAAATATTGGTTAGCTTGAGCAAGGAACGATGTATAATACATGCAGGCTCCTGTCGTAGAAATGCTGGACAGTTGTAGATTTGTTTATAAATTTCAAACGTAGGGGCCCTTGATTTTACTCCGTATCTTAGATTTCATGGCAACCTGGTGTGTGTGTGTGTCTTTGGGGGGGGGGGGGGGAGCGGTTGGTGTGTGTGTGTTTGTGTGTGCGTGCGTGTGTGCATGTGTGTGTGCGTGCATGCGCGCGCGTGTGTGTGTGTGTGTGTGTGTGTGTGTGTGTGTGTGTGAGAGAGAGAGAGAGAGAGCAGAGAGAAAGACTGACACACAGGCATGCACGCACGCACGCACGCACACACACACACACACCCACACACGCACACACACACACACACGCGCACACACACACACACACACACACACACACACACACACACACATGCATGCCATAAACTAGACAGGTAAGATATAATTATAATTAGATACTAATCTGAGAAAATTTGCAAAAGTACAAACCGATGTGTGAGTGGCCTCCAGAGTACTAGCCGTTTCTTTAAATTGAGCCAAAAGTCGACCTCGCAAAGTTGTTGTTTTTTTCCGGAAAATCAGTACCAAGCTTTGCGCAGCGAGTTTCGTGAAAGAGTCTTCGCGAGGTCGACTTCGTCCAATTGATTTCAGGCTTTAGATGGAGAGAGCAGGAATGTGTATGTATCTCCAAATGAGAGTTTGTTTGTACGTTCATTCATGTGTACTTTTTAATTTGTACACATGAAGGTAAGACCCAACGCACAATTTACTCGTTTTAACAGACATTTATTTGAATTACAAAACATTGCACAGCAGAAATAACAAATATGACTTCTAGTCA
>NC_090254.1:35997992-36117992 GCF_037325665.1 Littorina saxatilis | reverse complement strand
CTACATAATTATAGTCAATTATAAGGAGCAAAGGACACAGAACTAAATACAAAAAGTCAAAAGACCAGAGGCAAGTTAACTATTTGTTTTATCGATTTTTCTTTACAGAGATCCGAATGTACCGCTCTAAATTTACTCGTTACGATATGCATGACTTATGACACCACCCTGTATATTCAGGGGGACAGAACTCAGATTAAAAACAACGACATTTAAGCCTCAATCTTAAATGTTGTTATGTCGGGCGAACGACGTACTCCTGTATGCTGAATTGGTTTTATTCCTATTCAGCAGGCTACTGTGTCAGCATTTTGGGTTATTCTCAAACAGCTTGGTCGGGAGACAAAACACCCTGGATGATAGACCAGCACCCAAATTGTGGCGCAATTTCTAGCTCCAGTTTTCTTCAATTTTTCTAGCTATACTAGTCACCTTGGTTTTGCTCGACCTACAACAGTAGCATAGCAGTTTCAATTTAAAAGCAATTCACTTTTTACATCGATTTGACGAGGAGAACGAAGTTTTGGTAGTGTCTGACGAGTCACATCGGAGTCGAGGGAAAGACAAAGGAAAACCGCGGAACCGGCGTCCACGACACCGTGACCTACTTTTTGCTGGGGTGTGGTGAGTGTTCACGGTAGGCAATACTTTTGACTGACACTTCTTCATGGGGAATCCAATCTCTAGGATACCACAACTTTCTCAGCAGTCGCCTTGTAGCTCGTGTATTTTGTAGCAAAATTCGGTCAGCATATTGGAAAGGGGTGATACATGCCGGGAGCTGATCGTCTTACACACACTGTCGAAGTGACCGAGTCAGCAGCCACTCATAATAGTCGCAGAAAAAGGGGGAAGTTGGTGCTAGTAAAGGCCGGGGGCATGTTGTAATTTGCCTGGTCACGTTTACAGGGATAGGAGATGGACAACGCAGTCAATTTTGGTACAGCACGACAATTTGGAAAACATGACGGTTTCGTTTTGCCATGTAAGGGTAAATTAAAGGAAGGGAGGTAACTACCGGATAACAGAGTACTCGTCATAGGGGGTCACAAGTTACCTCCCATGTAGTGCTGTACTGTTTTCAATGGGAACTAAGGAATTCGAGGACAGAACTTTACAGTGATTACTAATAATGTAGGAAAAGCAATCACAATAAGTTTGAAAAGTTTAATATCAAACGCAGACATGTTTTTAATTGTCGAATTTAGGGGGGACAAGTTCTACTAAAAAACTACTTGGGCAAGAACCTTAAATAATTAGGGGGGGCTAAAGCTGTGGTCTCATCGGGCGGTACCTTGCCGCTACAGAAACGGCAGAAGGAAGAACAACACTGGGTTCTAACACGGTAATTCAACTAGTTATAGTCTGAGTGTTACAGATGTCCGGGAGAGGACGACCTCAACGCCGGGGGGCTGGCAGGCGACCAGCCAGACTGAGGTCACGCAGCCCAGTGCAGCAGCAAACAGGGCCGAGTGGGCATGGGCAGCCAGGACCGAGCCAGCGAGACGGGGACCATGGGCAGCCGGGACCGAGCCAGCGAGACTGTGGCCATGGGCAGCCGGGCCCGAGCCAGCGAGACTGGTGGGTTGATGGGCGAGAGACCAGACAGGATGCGACAACATCGTCGGATGCCCGCACTTCAGCGCCCACGAGCGGAACCGATCCAAGTATACGGGAATTACGTGAGAGGCTGAGATTTTTGGAAGACGCTTTCGAGAAAGGGGCGAGAGGACACAGGGGTCATAGAATGGACCACCTCTCTATAACAGTGGCACATGATGTCAGAAGAAAGATTGTGGAGGGGAAATCCATCGACATGGCAATTCTCCTTGCCAAATCCTTTATGGACAGGCAAGAGGACAGGCAGACAGTGGCCTATGTCTTGGACGACCAGGGGCGCCTGGTCCCAAAGGAAGAAAAGAGGGGAAAAGGAGAAATGTCCTTGGCGCAGTGGACCAGGGCGTTCCACATTTACATGTCGGTATACCTGGTGGCCCACCCTGAATGTTTGCAGGACATGCTGGCTTATGCGGAATTAATCAGAGGCGCGGCCCGGGATTTCCCGGGCAATGGCTGGTTGCTCTATGACCAGCAATTCCGCACAGTAAAGGAAGCAGACCCAACGCGCCCGTGGGGAAACATCGACAACCAGCTGTGGTTGCAGCTGTTCTGTAAGCCACCAAGTGTGACCTCATCCCTTGTTAGGTCACCTCCAGCTCAGGGGGGGGGGGGGGAGGGGGGTAAGTTAGGCGTATAATAGAATAACTTTTCATTTTAAGTTAATCTAGCAGTTGCTGTAACATAAGCAAGGACAGCCGGTGCCTCGCCGCAGATGGTGTACACCTCAGCGAGTGGGGCAACACACTCTTTGTTGCGAACTTAGAGAGACAGCTCATAGGTATAATTAGGGCGGGCAGATGTGGGGTAAATTGCTAGCAATTTGTTGGCATAAGATAGACATGGCCACAGGCGAAAGTAATTCTGCTTGGAAGCACACACTATTCAGTAACTTTAACGATATCTGCAGGATCCTCCCAGGATTGAGCCCTTACAAAAGGCCATGTTGTTGTGGCCTGGTTCAGTGGAGGAGGGTCCTGTGGCTGCACCATTACCGACCTGTATCCATTGCTAGTCTTTCTCACCCTGTGAGAGCCAGGGGTTGGCGTGCTAAACAGAGTGATTTGGTTGGTGGACTCCACCAGATTACTTCTGCAAGTATAGTACGTAATGGGCAAAACAGAGCTGAGACGTCAGCCAGGGGCCTGCTGATTCGCTGGTACAGATGAGGGCAATTGGATACAGAGAAGCGGAGGGGGTGCATTTCTAAATTTTGTGTTTAAAAAAGTGGATAATTGCTGCCTGTGGTTATGTCTATCTCCCCACTCTGCGCCCGATTATGCCAAAAAGTATTAACCTGATGGAACAACATGATATGTTTGTTTTGAACTTATGTAATTGTGGCTGAGGAGTAGTGACTCAGAACAGCTAAATGTTTGATTGTGCATGGATAGGTCAGGGTTTTTTTTTTGCTTAAAGAGGAATGTACAGCAGCAAGTTTGTTGCTCGTGGAATTTTGAACCCCAGTCAGGGGAGTTTGTGGACGTGTGGATACACATGTGTATATACCAGCTCAATAACTGTTGGAAATGTTACTACCAGGGTGAAGTTTTAGATGGTGAGGTATGAGGATGGAAGTTGTGTGTATATGTGTAAATATGCGAGAGTGGTGTCACGACATAACGAGGTTGTCTTACTCGCTTTCGGATTTCCGATGACTCAGGCTTTACGTACACACAGTGCATACTAGAACGTTTCGTCGGCGTATCCCCTTTACTTAAGTTTTTGCTATGACCGCATTGCCCCAACTTCCAAGGTACAGAAAAAATGTCAGCTCACTGAATGGGCCAATAAAAAGGAAAGATCTGAGTCAGTGCAGACAGAAGGATAAACTGAAAAACATACATATTGAATTAATCCTATAGCCTACACTACTATTTACGGGGGTGTACCAAAAAAAAAAGGCATCGCATTTAAGGGTTTCAGCACAAAGTGCACATCGGAGCTCAATTTTCCACAGTGGCACCCAAACTCGCTTGCCTCCAATGAGCAGTGGCAATGTTCGCCTCACTGTTTTTTAAGCGGCGCAACTCTTCCAGCCCTCACGCACAAACCGAAAGAGTTATTTCCCCAACATTGGCCATTTTTACATTTAGTCAAATTTTGACTAAATGTTTTAACATAGAGGGGGAATCGAGACGAGGGTCGTGGTGTGTGTGTGTGTGTGTGTGTGTGTGTGTGTGTGTGTGTGTGTGTGTGTGTGTGTGTGTGTGTGTGTGTGTGTGTGTGTGTGTGTGTGTGTCTGTGCGCGTGTGTGTGTAGAGCGATTTAGACCAAACTACTAGACCGATCTTTATGAAATTTGACATGAGAGTTCCTGGGAATGATATCCCCGGATGCTTTTTTCTTTTTTTCGATAAATACCTTTAATGACGTCATATCCGGCTTTTTGTAAAAGTTGAGGCGGCACTGTCGCACCCTCATTTTTCAATCAAATTGATTGAAATTTTGGCCAAGCAATCTTCGACAAAGGCCGGACTTCGGTATTGCATTTCAGCTTGGTGGCTTAAAAATTAATTAATGACATTGGTCCTTAAAAATTGGAAAATTGTAAAAAAAATAATGTTTTTATAAAACGATCCAAATTTACGTTCATCTTATTCTTCATCATTTTTTGATTCCAAAAACATATAAATATGTTATATTTGGATTAAAAACAAGCTCTGAAAGTTAAAAATATAAAAATTATGATCAAAATTAAATTTTCGAAAACACTTTCATCTTATTCCTTGTCGGTTCCTGATTCCAAAAACATATAGATATGATATGTTTGGATTAAAAACACGCTCAGAAAGTTAAAACGAAGAGAGCTACAGAAAAGCGTGCTATCCTTCTCAGCGCAACTACTACCCCGCTCTTCTTGTCAATTTCACTGCCTTTGCCACGAGCGGTGGACTGACGATGCTGTCTTGCTGAAAAATTGCATTGCGTTCAGTTTCATTCTGTCAGTTCGACAGCTTGACTAAATGTTGTATTTTCGCCTTACGCGACTTGTTTCCCTTTCTTACCATGGCGTTTCCGAGGATAAGGGCTGGGATGAGATCGTCAAGATCCGCAACGACCGTCAGAGGGCAGCACAGAGCCAGTATGGCGACCACGGCGACCACCTTCATTCTTCCTGAGTAAGCTTTGGGACGGTGAAATGTGAAGAGGTACTTCTGTAATTCAACAAAAGCAATCAAAGGTTCACAACTGCAAACATTTATAAAACAATATATAGAGCGAATCATTCTTCTTCAAATCATGTGACGACAGTATACGCGACAATTTGTTCGCCGCTTCCGGTGTCATTTTAGACTGAAAAGCAACTCAAAAGAAGGAGCTAAGCCTGTGTCTTGAAACAGCTGAAACACTCTTTTGGATTGCCGTTTCAATGTTAACCAAAAAGTTAAAGAAAAAAAACAAGGTTCAGTTGCGAACTGACAGCGGATTGAGCATTTATTCCTGTTGATGAAGGTACGATTGAAGCTTTATTCTCTCCGTCAACCAACAAGACTAGATTTGTAGCAGACGAAAAACAAAGTGTGCGTTTTTCCTGTCTTGTGAAGGCGATTATGTCGTTATAAGTTATCTGTACGTTGTGAAGACATTTCAAAACAAAATTTAGCTTTGATGTGTCACGGGATATAAGCTTATACGTTTTCATCCATGGAATTGTTTTTTTCGTCTCGGCAGGGTGAATGAATTCATGATGTCTTTTCCGGAACTGGACAAAACTGGCCTTGCCAAGACTGAAACAAAATATAGTTCTACAACTTCTAGGCTTGGGTTGATTGCCCAGGGCCGGATCTGGGGGGGGGGGGGGGTTCCTGGGGTTCCGGAACCCCCCCCCCCCCCCCTGGCCATCCAATGTACCTCTCAGGAAAAAAAATGTGGACTTTGGATCCCTGCCTTCAGTTGGAACCCCCCCCCCCCCCCCCCCCCCTCAAACGAACTTGGTCCGACCCTGTTGCCCATGGTGAATTTCCAATTATTTGTTTCCACATCCCATGACAAATTCTCTTTACTTTGGTCATGCCATATATACGTTGTTCGGAATTTTCCGTCTGTTCTTAGCTTGTCAGTGAGTAAGCTTACCTGACGTGAGTAAGCTTACCCAAAACGTCTTTGTTCTCTATTCACATTGCAGCTGTGAAATAATCAGTCTTGTGTCGTCGGCATTATACTTGTCTCGTCTAAATATCGGACCCTATTGCTACGCTGAAAACACAATAGCTGTTAATAAACGGGAAAATACTCACGATATTCAATATTCCCAGAAAAGTACTACGACGCAGAAGATAGCTGCAGGAAGTGAAGCGCGTTTTATATAGTGAAAATACTTGTCAATCAAACGTGATAATTATGACTTATGGTATCGGCTTGCATATCAAGTCAGCTGTCGCGTTGTGGCCGTATTGTTGTCGTACATAATAGAGAGAGATTGAGTCGCCTTGTGGTGAGATATGTGCGCGTTATAAATTCTCGTATTATCCTTATCATTCTTATTATCGAACTCTTGTTTTCATGCACTGCGAGGAAGCCACCCGAATTCCCCAGCGATGGCATAATAGAATGATGAAAATGAAGGAAAATAAATCTTAACAAGGAGAAAGATGGAGCGATATATTTTTTTTCTCATGTTTTACAGGACAAGCAACGGACACACCGACGGACAGAACAAACAGACAAACAAACAAAACTGAGTGACACCTCATTGACAGACATCATGTTATCTTGTCAATCGCTTAGTAGAATTTACATAATTCCGCCACACCCTCGCCGCAATCCTCGCACCCTCACGAGTCATGTAACAGTAATTGTAATTCAATCAAGTTGGCGTTTTAATGAAACAGATCCTGTGATTGGTCAGAATGCCATAACTCATTAAAAATTACCGGTAATTAATTGTCGATAACCACTCGCTAAAAAAGCCATTAACCACCTGTGGCGAGGCGCATTGATACAACATCAACTAGTCTCGGTTAGCTTTGAGGGTTATTTTACAAGAAATATGAAGGCCAACGAAATACTGAGACCATAAGGTATGCGAAGTGATGACGTCGAATACGTGACGTAAGTTGATGCATGAATTCTTCCGAACTACGTCAGTCAATTCCAAAGATCGCTTTTGTGATGAAAAGAATTCGTTTTAGAGTTTGCTGTCCAGAAACCCGTCAAAAAAGAAGGGAAAATGTACATGTATGTGAAAGAAAACAAAACAGGAGCAGAGTGATAAGATAGGAATACAGAGACACATATTTCTTGGGACTTGACCCTTGCAGGTAGATGGACTGAAAGTAGTGTGTGAACAGAACAGAACCAATTCTGTCTGTTTACCATCGCATGAAAGCAGGAAAGAGATCGTCGTCAGATTGAATTACAATAACATTAACATGCTTCCATTTGAAACTTCTCGGTCTTCATCGTGGATTGACGCCCTCCCATTAGACCTTTTTCACTTAAATTTTGGCGCATGCGCTGTGAAGTTTATTGTCAGATCTACCGGAACTAAGGGGCAAAAGGAAAAATCGACAACGAGGCTTGGTGCAAAGTAAAGTGCGGAGACGACGAGACAAACTGTTGTGTTTACAACTGCAAGTGCAACAGTGGAATCAATGAAGACAGAGAAATACGGTGGACAGAATTTGTCATTGTATGGCTTTCCGATGGGTGCAATTGCGAAGGCGCAACAGCGAAGGACGCGATGGGTGCAAGCAATCCGACGACAGGGGTTTGTCGTGCCCAGAGATCTGTGCCATTGAAAAGTCTGCTCGCGTCACTTCGTGTCTGGCAATGGCACGGCTATCAACGATGCCAACTCCTTTGACTTCGTACCCACCCTTAATCTTGGATTTGAGAGAACATCAAGAACAAGTGACTCTAGCAGAAGGACAAGGTACTGGTCGGAGACGTGACTTTGTCCGCTCAGTGAAGACCGACGACAAGCAAGCGGTTTTGCTTCCACCCCCCAGTGTCAACGCTGAAAATATCATCGGATCTGGAGGAGACTCAGAGCCAAGTAAGCTTTGTTTGTTTTTATCAATTTATGATCTGCTGACTTCAAATTGTCTTCCTACATCAGTGTATAAGAAATTTAAAATGAATCGGCAGCCCAAAACGGATGCATAGGAAGGGTCACGAAACAATTGCAAGATTTTAGAAAACAAACAAACAAGATCTAGACATATGTCGACAAGCCGCGTGCATGCAATCAACCAGAGATCTGTTGCTACAGTATCTCTGAATCAACAGACTCTTGAATCGAGAAGATTAAGGAGGTTACTTGATACAGATAGTGATGCAGTTTTCAAGACATCGATAAAGCTCATGCTGAATCATTTTTTTTATTCCCAGAAATGTACCATTAATTGATGCAACAACAAAAATAGCACTAGATTTCTACAATTTTGATTTTGCATGGAACACTCCAAAATAATTTCCGGGGAGCATCTCCCGCACCCCTAAGTTTTTTTCAATTTCAGGAGTTATTTCCCTCAGGTATTTTCATGCTTAAATGCTGTGAGTGTGATGCATGTGTAATCTGATAACAAGATCATTGATGCTGATTATATTGCTAATGTATACATTTGATTTTGTATTTACAGAAGCAGCCATTCCTTTGCCCTCTGCATCTAGTGAGAGCTTAGGACCAGGGCCAGATCATGCCTTTGCAAAGAGGGACACGACTACATGTGAGGGTATTGTTATTGGAACACAGACTACCTCAAGTTGGCAGAGCTGCAGATGATAATTACATAACAGGCCTCTGTGATTAATCGTCTGACTGAAGATGTTTCTGGCTTGAAGAAAGACAACATGAAGGTGAAGGAGAACATACGCTCTTTTTCTGTTGATTCTCTACTGAAAAATGACACTGCAGTATGGTTTCACACATATGGTGATCTTTCGGTATGCATGTACCTACTTCGTAAAAAAAGGCAGGTCTACATTACTGGGTTGATGAACTGCCAAAGGCCACATCACTCCAAAGAGCAAGAAGCTTATTTTGTCATGTAATGGTTTATATAATTTACTCTGGTACTGTATAGAATAAAGGGCCCATTATCAATCAAATCTCTGGTCTGGTCTGAGTTTGTTTCATCAATGATTGTATGTGAGCTTACGAACATAACGATTCCCACTTTAAATAAATGCGATCAAGATAATTAGGTAGACAACATGTCAAGAGACGTTTATTCCTTATTTCTTGTTATAATTGAAGGATATTATTATGCAATATACTGCTTTGTTTTTTAAAATGGCTTCAAATTGTCTCCCTTGTACCGACACTTTAGTACACAATTTGTGCATTCACTTGAGTTATTTCTTAAAGAAAATTACCCCCCAAAATTATTCAAAACAGTCTTTGACATATCTACAGTTTCATTAAAAGAAAAACTGTATTTTATTTTAATTGATAAATAAATATAGACAAATCTTGGGACTGTGCACAAACTGATCGGCTTGAACTCAAAAGTCGCAGCCAAGAATCTTCTGCAACTTTTGAGTTCAAGTCTGTCAGCTTGTGCACGGTCCCACAATCAGTTCAAAAAGAATTTTCCTTGAATTAGCTCTGTTCGGGCGTCAATCCCCGATGACGACCTCGAAGTTTCAAATGGAAGCATGTTAATGTGTAGGCTAAATGAAACACAATAAGGCCAAAAAAAAAAGGTCTGTTTACGGTAACCCGACCGACCCTATTTTTTTCGCGCGACCCTAGACTTTTTTTTGGCATTTGGGGAAAAAAAAAAAAAAAAAATCTGTTGGTTTTTTTTGCAAAATAACGTGAAAATATGGTTTTTTTTGAAAAAAAAAAAAAAAACCCGACCTACCGACCCTATTTTTTTGGCCTATGTTACCGTAAACAGACCTTTTTTTTTTTTTTGCCTAATGTCGCTATTCAAGCTTGCCAATAAAAGAGCCAGTGATGCAGGATATAATTACACCCACGCTATCCTATTGGACGACAGATGTAAGATACACTGTCGTAATCAATGGCCACGTGTTAATATATTCACCATACAATACATATATAAAATATATCTGTGCCTTGTTTTATTAAGATGAGAATGCGGATTATTAGTGCTGTTCTGTATTGAATTCCTGGCTGTTGGTGGCATTGTTAGCGATTGTGTGTATACAGATTTTTCATGATATCTAGGGATAGAACTATAGACAAGTGAAGGGATGGGTGGGTGCGTGTCTTGATTACGAAATGGATATATGATCAGTTCAGGGATTCATTTATTATCGTTTCATCCCTTGTGTGTGTGTGTGTGTGCGGGGGGCAGGGGGATCCGTGTGTGTTAGTTAGCGGTGTGTGTGTGTGTGTGTGTGTGTGTGTGTATTTGTTTTTGTATGTGTGTGGCGGTAGGGGTGTTTCTCACTATATTTTGATTGTCTGAGTATATATTTTTCACGAGAGAACAGACCACATAATATATCATCTCTGATATTATTAAATGAAATAAAATAAAAAAGTAAACATTTGCATGAAACTGACAACACAATCTGTTATCTTCGGTACACACAATCTCTCTCCCCTCCCCGCCGTTGCATCGATATCTGCTAGATTTCATCTCTGTTAATGATCAACTTTGAAGGCAAACTTCTTCCCGTGCATCTCACCATCTCAGATTTGTACAGACTTTTCCAAGGGATAAGACCATTATTAATTAATTTGGTTAAATTCACCATGGTGTCAATCTGTGAAGTTAATGTATTTGAAAACATTATTTAGGCCAAACAAAAATACATGTTGGTTCAGGGTAATGTGACCCAAAACATAGATAGGGTCGGTAGGTCTGCTTTGTATTTTTTTTATTTTTTATTGTTTTTATTCTTTAGTCTCGGTATGGTTCGCATAATGTGCCAAAGGTTGGTGGTTTTTTTTTTTTTTTTTTTTTTGGGGGGGGGGGGGGGGGGGGATTTGTTTTTGAGAAATGAAAAAAATGTGTGGCGGGAAAAATTAATAGGGACGGTCAGGATTGTAAAATACACCAATAATAAACCAACATTGTAAAATAATCAAAATTTAACCCTGCACAGAATGCAATCTGGACGTTGAGCTTTTATATGTGGCTATAAGTGAAGGGATGTATTTATCCATCTGTAAAAACCCGGTCAGATCTGAGAAAGCGAAGTGGTTCATTTTCGCGGGTTTGTTTGTTTGTTCGTTCATGGGCTGAAACTCCCGCGGCTTTTACGTCAATGACCGTTTTTACCCCGCCATTTAGGCAGCCATACGCCGCTTTCGGGGGAGCATGCTGGGTATTTTTGTGTTTCTATAACCCACCGAACTCTGACATGGATCACAGGATCTTTTTCGTGCGCACTTGGTCTTGTACTGGCGTGTACACACGTACGGGGGTGTTCGGACACCGAGAAGAGTCTGCACACAAAGTTGACTCTGAGAAATAAATCTCTCGCCGAATTCGAACGTGGGGACGAACTCACGCTGACAGCGGCCAACTGGATACAAATCCAGCGCGCTACCGACTGACCTACATCCCCCCCCCGGTTTTTCGCGGGTAGAACTGTACCTTTTAATGTCGATGGAACACGTCTGCTATCATGCTGTGAACGGCACCGCAAGACACTAATTGATATCGCCATCGCTGAATATATCAGCGCTGTACTTATAGACCTTAATTGTCTCTGCGTTCGTTTTAAACATACCTTCCTTCAAAAGCACACAATCCTTCATATATAACCGCACAGATCTGTCCAAGTGTTGTTGTGAAAACACACACACACGCACGCACGCACGCAAGCACACACACACACACACACACAGGCACACCCACAGGCACACACACACACACACACACACACACACACACACAGAGGCACACACACACACACACACCCACACACCCACCCACCCACACACGCACACTCACACACACACACACAGCCCCAGGAACACACACACACACACACACACACACACACACACACACACACACGCACGCACGCACACGCACACACACACACAAAATTAAGCTAATTCGTTAAATGTGTCTGAGTAGAACGACGTTTACGTGTAAAAGCCCGGACTGATCTACAGCTGCTTGCATGGTGGTTTACACAAGTGTTTACACGATGGTTTACCCGACGGTTTATAAGGGAAGGAATGCATCTTTAACCAGAAAGTCTTTTGATTTATGAAACTGGTAAGGCAAAACAAAAATATATGTTGGTTTAGGGTAACATCACCAACAAAATTAGGGTCGGTAGGTCGGCTTTTTTTTTTCTTTCTTTATTTCGGTATGGTTCGCAAAATGTGCCAGAAGTTGTTTTGGGGGGGATTTTTTTTTTTTAGAAAGGAAAAAACATGACATTTTTAGGGTCAGCAGGAAAAAATAAGGTCGGTCGGGTTACCCTAAAACCAACATATACTTTTTGTTTGGCCTAAGCATGCACTCGTATACTGAGAACCGCTTACATCACACTGCCGACACTCGTCTGGCATTATGTATGGGGTTAGTGCTAGGACTGGTTGGTCCGGTGTCAGAATAATGTGACATGAAGCCTGTGCTGCGACTTCTGTCTTGTGTGTGGCGCACGTTATATGTCAAAGCTGCACCGCCCTGATATGGCCCCTCGTGGTCGGCTGGGCGTTAAGCAAACAAACAAACAAACAAACACTTGCCAGGTTATACATAAAAGTTGCATTCATAAGACCGGGCCTGTGATCCCGGCATCCGTTGACAAAATATGCAAATGAAATGTCAATCAGACAACATATAACTGATGCAGAAAGCTGCGATTGACTCATAACCGGAATTTACTGCTTCTTGTGTCGGTCGCCTGACATTTGTTTGAGAATTTATCGCTACGAAGACAGGTAGGATTATATGTTTCTCATCGTTGCTTTGTGACATTTTTGTTTTGCCCTATAATCTCTCTCTGTCTCTCTCTCTGTCCCTTACCTTACCTTACCTTACCTTACTTTACTTTACTTTACTTTTGTTTTGATTCCTTTCGTTTTGATGTTTGTTTCGTTTCGTTTTCTTTGGTGTAATGTATTAAGATTAGTTAACGTTATTGTAGTGTAGTTTAGTCTGATTAGTTAACTTAGTAAGACTCACCAGTCAGTGAGTCAATCAGCCAGTCCGACAGTTACTCTATTTTAGTCAGTCGGTCAGTTAGTACGTTAGTTACTTTGTTAGTTAGTAATTTAATTAATTAGTTAGTCAATAAGTTGGTCAATAAGTTGTTTCTTTGTTTCTTTCTTTCTTTCTTTGTTGATGTTTTATCGATATCTTTAATTGTTAAATACTCTGCAAGAATCAGTAAGCTTTCGTCGTTTAGCAATAAATCAAAAATTTAAAAGAAAACCAGACGCAGCGAAAACTAGGAAATAGCAATGTACATAACATTACAGTTAGAGCTCACTCACGTAAAAATGACTGCGAGCTTACTCCGTTTTACTTGTGTTTGAAGGCTATATCAACGTTCCATGAGTTTTCAATCGTCGAGAAGTCAACGATATTACAACACAAATTGTTTTTTGTTGTTTGTTTTTCTTAAATCTGCACAATCAATTCCTTTTCGTTCCAAGGCTTTGAATTAGATACAGTGGAACACCGGTTTTAAGACCTCCAAAAATCTGAGAAAATCAGGTCTTAAAAAGGAGGGAGTCTTAAAATGAACAGAAAGTCTGAGAAAACAAGGTCTTAAAAAGGAGGGAGTCTTAAAATGAACAGAAAGTCTGAGAAAACAAGGTCTTAAAAAGGAGGGAGTCTTAATTTAAGGAGTTTTAAAAGGGGGGTTCCACTGTACTACCAATGAGTTGGGTTTTTGTGTGTACATTTCAGCCAATCAAACGATTTTAGAAATGAAGCTGCTGGTCTACTTCCTTTTGGCGCTTTGCATGCTGGGAGTGTGTGAGTCCAGACTTCGGACCAAACGACACCGCCAGACGCGAGGTCTAGAAGAGCTGGGAATGATCGGTGGGTTGGGCCTTGTGGGCGGAGGCAGGAACACCAACACCTTCACCTCTGTTGGACAAGGAAGACCAAGTGTGAGTATGGAGCGAGAGTTGGTAATGTTGAACTTTAGCGTTGTAAATTCATATTTCACAATCCAGTTGCATTTTTGATTTATTTTTGATGCAAGTCCCTTCAATCTAACCAAAGAATGTTATCGTGAAATTGATCGGCGGGTTGAGCTCCAAACTAAAGCATCATTAATTAATTTAGTCATTTTATCGACAAAAATGACGAGAAAATGCATACTTAATATCGACCGAGTTGCCTCCCCTCCTTCGAAATGGCGGCTGTGCCGATATTTTCCTTCCAAATTGCATGAAAAAGAAAGGTATCTGAACAGTTCATTCCGCAACTTCAAAGGTATCTAAAATGACTGGATATACCTACAAGAGAAGGTTCTGCGAAATTGGAGGCTATAATGCCGCAGGGGTCCTGATTTGGCCGATTATGGTCCGCTGGACCCGAAAAGCAAAGGCTAACTATAATGCCGCTGAATTAATTGTAAGCGATGAATGTTCAACGTTAAACTGAGTTCAACATTATACGAGAGTTAAAGGCAAAGTCCTTCCAGTGTGAACGATTTGGCTCACCATCTCATATCTGGCCAGCCTTTTCTTTTGGATAAGGCCACCCGGCTCCACTTGGTCACATATCAAAAATGAACAGCCTGGCTGCTTTGTGAGATGACTGAGACTTTGTTCATGAATTAATTTCATAAAAAGCAGCGAGTGTCCGTTAAAAATTATTGTATCAAAAAATTGCCACTCTACTCACGGCTGTTGACTGTTGGTATGTGTCCAAATGGTTGGATGGTCTTGTCCTGTGTCAGAGCCTTGGCAGCTTGATGTATATCTTTGGAAGTGTTGCTTCATATCGAATCATTCCAAGAACATAAAGCTCGTTAGCACGAAAAAAAGTTGGTTAATATTGGGCACTTTTTTTGTTTTTATTTTGCCTAAACAGATACCATCATGGACAATGTTTGGTTACTCTCAAATCTTAAATTTCTTAAAATCGAAAATCACTAACAGTAGTAATTTGTACATGTCCTGTTTTTTTCTTTTCTTTCTTTTTATGGGGGGGGGGGGGGGGGGAGGGGTTGGTAATTTTAGCGATAGCCGCCCTATATTAATAAAACAATATTTGTTGTAGCTGAAAAGATAATAAATGCTGAATTTAATCTCCACCCACACTACATCATATTTATTTCTCTAAAATCACAGTGCTCAAACGGAGTATGCGGTTACAATGGGATGAACTGCTGTCGGGGTTTTTGCAATAACGGATACTGTCAGGTCCTGTGAGTGGCACATCTGACTCAATCTGACAGGAATCTGACACAGAGCAGGGTATGGAATGCCATCTGGAACAAGAATGTTGATACCGATCAGCATTTGGACCGACATTCGTCAAAAGTGATTAAAATGATGTCGAGAACTGTGTTCTGTGACAAATGTGATATTGGTGTGTGTGTGTGTGTGTGTGTGTGTGTGTGTGTGTGTGTGTGTGTGTGTGTTGTTTGTGTGTGTCTGTGCGTGCGTGCGTGTGTGTGTGTGAGCTTGTGTGTATGTGCGTCTGTGCGCCTCAGTGTGTATCTGTGCGTGAGTGCGTGCTTGAGTGCGTACCACTCGGGAGAGCTGCATTTACTGCTGTAACTATTATTTTAAAGTCACGCTTATCAACACAACATATTTTGTGACCTCATTCATTTCCGTATGCCGGGCAGGCGTACGGAGTGCGCCTCAGTCCAAGGATGTCAACACAAGAGTGTCAATTTCCCGTACTTTGTTTGTTTGTTTGCTTAACGCCCAGCCGACCACGAAGGGCCATATCAGGGCGGTGCTGCTTTGACATATAACGTGCGCCACACACAAGACAGAAGTCGCAGCACAGGCTTCATGTCTCACCCAGTCACATTATTCTGACACCGGACCAACCAGTCCTAGCACTAACCCCATAATGCCAGACGCCAGGCGGAGCAGCCACTAGATTGCCAATTTTAAAGTCTTAGGTATGACCCGGCCGGGGTTCAAACCCACGACCTCCCGATCACGGGGCGGACGCCTTACCACTAGGCTAACCGTGCCGGTATCCCGTACTTCAAGCCCCCCAAAAAGTCTAGGGTCGCGCGAAAAAATAGGGTCGGTCTAGATACCGTAAACAGACTATTTTTTGTTGCTGTTGGGCCTAATAGTGTAAGTCAGAGCTATTCGGAACCATTCTCCTGGCACCTGAGAGAATAACAAACATGGACATGAAAAAAACGAATTTCATCCTAGTTCATTTATTCAACTCTTTACATGCAAAAAAAGCAACAACAGTCGCACATCAAAGAATTTTTGATTCACACTTTCACAAGGAACATACACACGCGGATTTACTCATCACATTTGCATTGCAGACACCCGTCAGGGTCAATCAGGTCAGACCGCAGTCCAGTGTACACTGAAATGTCGAACATCCTCCTGAAAAACGACGTAGGAATGAGTCATTGGATTGACAATTTGCAGTTTGCTAGGATAAGGTCATGAACAAACAAGAAGGGCAAAGCCCATACGACTCACATGCTTGACCTTTACATGACCTTGACCTTCAGGGTCAAGGTCAAATAACTAAACCTAGCAATGACATCATACACTAAGAACTGCTTTACACATTTTTCCTACCAAAATACATGTGACCTTGACCCAAGGTCAAGGTCATCCAAGGTCATGCAACACAAAGCTGTTAATTCAAGACATAGGAAGTACAATGGTGCTTATTGGCTCTTTCTACCATGAGATATGGTCACTTTTAGTGGTTCACTACCTTATTTTGGTCACATTTCATAAGGGTCAAAGTGACCTTGGCTTGACCTTGATCATATGTGACCAAATGTGTCTCATGATGAAAGCATAACATGTGCCCCACATAATTTTTAAGTTTGAAACAGTTATCTTCCATAGTTCAGGGTCAAGGTCACTTCAAAATATGTATACAATCCAACTTTGAAGAGCTCCTGTGACCTTGACGCAAGGTAAACCAAACTGGTATCAAAAGATGGGGCTTACTTTGCCCTATATATCATATATAGGTGAGGTATTGAATCTCAAAAACTTCAGAGAAAATGTGAAAAATGTGAAAAATAGCTGTTTTTTAGACAACATTTATGGCCCCTGCGACCTTGACCTTGAAGCAAGGTCAAGATGCTATGTATGTTTTTTGGGGCCTTGTCATCATACACCATCTTGCCAAATTTGGTACTGATAGACTGAATAGTGTCCAAGAAATATCCAACGTTAAAGTTTTCCGGACGGACGGACGCCGGGACGGACGGACGGACGGACGGACGGACGGACGGACGGACGGACGACTCGGGTGAGTACATAGACTCACTTTTGCTTCGCATGTGAGTCAAAAATACACAACGACAAATACTGTCATCCATAATATATTAACAACAACAACAACGTCGACGATAACAACAAGTGCGCGTATGTGTGTATCTTTGTGTGTGTGTGTGTGTGTGTGTGTAAACATCTTGTTCAAATTTACTACGACACGTAATGCATAATTATTGACAAATCCCAGAAATAACTCTGTCGGGTTTGTATGGGTTGTGACCATAGCGTATTCTGTAGTAGAGGTCGCCATGGTTGTGACATATGCCTTTAAGTTCAGTGAAAAAGTAAGTAGAACTTTTTTTTTTAAAGAGAAATAACTCTTTCACAACCCACACAAACCGGACCGAGTTATTTCCAAACATCGTCTATCACAGTCAAAGTGTGAGTGACACAAGTCAGGAACGATCAGAATGATCTTGGCACGTGATTCCTCTCCGCATGGTCGTTGTCCTTGCATTCTGCAGTTGTCAAAGCTTTCGCTGGTGTGGTTGTAAATGGCATCGGTGATAATGAAGCTGGCGATACTGTAGCCGTGGTATCCATGTCCGACCCCCGTGTCACCACAGTAGGACGTAAAAGACCTCGGTCATACTGCCTTAAATGCAGGTGGCTGGTTACATCTAAACACGCACACACCTGGGTAGCGCGACTCTTGTTGCTGCTAGCTTTCCACTGGGAGGAAGAGACCCGAATTTCCCAGCATTGGGATAAACGAACAAATGAAATGGAATAAAAATACTGTAGCCGTGGGCGTGAATGTTGTGTTTGGGTTTACAGACAGACAGAGACTGCCGTGCTCAGATTCCTCCAAAAACAATTGTATCTTAGCCGCTATATTAAACACACACACACACACACACACACACACACACACACGCGTGCGCTCGCGCATGCATGCACAGGAACATGTGCACACATACACACACACTGCACATAGCAAAAACAATTGTAACTTTGCTCATACTTATCACACACACACACACACACACACACACAAACACACAAGCATGCGCACATGATCAAGAACATGTGAGCACAATCACACACACTATAAACTCCTAGTTTTTCCACCTGAGATATGATTTATTTTCTGATAAAAAAGAATTATACAATTCACTGCATGGGTAATTCAGAAGTGGCATCTCATTCACATATATTCTCTCTCAACCACACACACTGCACACATATATACACACACACACACACTTACACACACACACACAAACACACACCCACAGGTTTTTCAGGTTCAAAAACATATTCTTTAAAATAAGCACCACTCTTTTGCTAAGTATAACAATGTGCATGCTCCCTGGCAGAATTTGGAGCATCCTATGATTCACAACCCCCTGATTCCTATCAGGACCTTGGCCATGTATTGTCACACGTTTTCTGACTATTTTGGATGCAAAGTTGAGGCAGTTATTTGTCGCTCTCTGCATGGCCTGCTAAAGCAAGATAATGATCAGTTTCAAATCATGAAGAATGAATAATGAAAAACAATAAGGGTTTTGTTGGGTCGACTTTTCACATGCCCTCATTTGCGTGGCTTTGACCTTACCCCCTTGAAAGAAATCCTTACATTCAAAAATGAGCCAGAAATTCAAAACATGCCCCTTTTAGAGCATAGACAGTTTTATTATAATGATTTTTTAGTTGAGGTACAAAAATAGGTGACATGTTTTTGGGTTAAATGTATAAAATAGTGAATATTCTGTCACTGTGTTCACAAATAATAGTTACCCTTTCAAAGATTGCACACGTACACACACCCACCCACACACATGTCCATACACAACCTGAATAATAAACTTGTCCTTTTTTGATCGAACATACATATTTACAATATATTGAAAATTAAATGACAAAACAATGTTTCCTGATATGCTTAATATCACAGCAACAACAACAACAAAACAGCAATAACAACAACAAAATCAACAGTGCATGATAAAAAAAACCTCAAAGTTCTTTCCGTTATAAGTAAAATCAACACAGTTCAATCGTATTTTGATATGCATGCCTTTGCCAGCAGAGTTGTGGTTTGCAACTGAATGAAAGTATAATAGACGATTAGATGTTCAGAAAATACAATTGAACTGTGTTGATTTTACTTTGTGACAGGAAGAATTTGGAGGTGTTTTTCATTATGCACTGTTGGTTTTGTTGTTGTTCCCGAAATAACTCTGTCGGATTTGTATGAGCTGTGAAAGAGTGAACACCCTTGCTTTAAGTGAGGCAAGCTTTCTATACATGTTCCTTGTTCGTGTGTTTGAGACACATCCCTCGCTAGTGATCTATATATATATATATACAACTTGTGTCTGTGTGTGTGTGTGTGTGTGTCTGTGTGTGTGTCTGTGTGTGTGTGTCTGTATGTTTGTGTGTGTGTGTGTCTGTCTGTGTGTCTGTGTGTGTGTGTGTGTGTTTGTGTGTCTGTGTGTGTGTGTGTGTTTGTGTCCGCGATGCACGGCCAAAGTTCTCGATGGATCTCTTTCAAATGTGGTGGCCATATTCAGGTACACCCCGGACACAACCTGGTCGATGAGATATTTCAACACGTGAAAAAAACGTCCGGGGATATCATTCCCAGGAACTCTCAAGTCAAATTTCATAAAGATCGGTCCAGTAGTTTAGTCTGAATCGCTCTACACACACACACGCACAGACAGACAGACAGACACACACACACACACACACACACACACACACACACACACACACACACCACGACCCTCGTCTCGATTCCCCCTCTATGTTAAAACATTTAGTCAAAACTTGACTAAATGTAAAAAGTAAGACTATTCACTCTTTTCACAACCCATACAAAGTTCAAATCCGGGGGGGAGGGGGGCATCAATAGGACACTCTCCTTCCTCTCCCCGCACGCAGATTTAAATCATTAAAAGGAACTGCAACTTATTGTTGAACTTTTTTCTTGCGGTTTTAAAATAATGAAACCATGCGATGTTATACTGCAGGTGCTTGCTCTGCAATCGGTCAGCAACATTTAGAGTTTTTAAGGACTTTGAAGGACCACGTCAAGTTTTCAAGGACTTCGATCAATGACTTGAAATTGACTCCTCCAAATCCAAGCACCTTCAAGCACCTGTACGAACTCAGACTGTATGGCTCTAAAGTCAGCGCCTGGGCGTGGCAAACATCTTGATGCCGTTCTCGGCTCTCATCACACCGGCCACCTTCCTTTTCACCACGTGGTCTTTGTCCAGCGTGAATGTGAACCTGGTCACAGAGAAATCACTTTTTCATAGACAGAAAAATATCTCTACTTATCAGCTGTGTTTTCCTTGCAGAGAGGGGGGGGGGGGGGAGGTATTGAGAATGTTCACCCCTCACCCACCCTCTACACACAAAAGAAAATACTCTGAATTTGTTAAGTAACTTCCAGAATCTGACAAAAGTAATACTGCTGATCATAGACAGAAAGACAGACAGACAAAACGGGTAGACACATAGATTCATGGATGCAGACTCTCTGAGACAACTGAGAAATTCCACTCACTTGTGCAACAATCGCCCGAGCACAACCTTTTCTTCATTCATGGCGAAGTGCTGCCCAATGCAGTTCCTGGAAAAATCAATCAATCAATAAATCAACCAATCACAGAACATGCAATAAGGAATTCAACTTTACAAAATGTAATTTACAAAATATATGCAAGCTTCATAATGAAGTATGCCTTTAGTGTATGCTCTGGATAACCAGGAAAGCGAATGTGACCAATCAAAAGAAATGTTATACTAAAACAAGCATGAAACAGACCAACTTTTGTTTGGAAATACTGATTTAACTATATCTTTGAACACGAAAATATTTTCTGTTGTACAAGATTACGTTATGTCAACTGATCGCTTCGGCTGATATTATATTAACAGTGACAGCAATAGATGTAGCAAAGCATTCTCTCTCTCTCTCTCTCTCTCTCTCTCTCTCTCTCTCTCTCTCTCTCTCTCTCTCTCTCTCTCTCTCTCTCTCTCTCTCTCTCTCTCTCTCTCTCTCTCTCTCTCTCTCTCTCTCTCTCTCTCTCTCTCTCTCTCTCTCTCTCTCTCTCTCTCTCTCTCTTTTATTTGTATAAAATATTATGAAGTATTTTGAAAGAAAAGGGTTGAAGTTATAACTTGTTCACCATGTCTTGTTATTCGAATGTGCAATGATTATCAGTTTTAGAACGTGTCCATAAGCAGTCTGCTTGTTAACGTTCTTAATGTTGTTACTGTTTATAACGTGTATTATACAAGAAATTAATAAAAACACGCTTAAACCAAACAGACCAACACAAAACTGTGTAAACATAAAAACAACAAGTCGCGTAAGGCGAAAATACAACATTTAGTCAAGTAGCTGTCGAACTCACAGAATGAAACTAAACGCAATGCAACGCAGCAAGACCGTATACTCGTAACATCGTCAGTCCACCGCTCACGGCAAAGGCAGTGAAATTGACAAGAAGAGTGGGGTAGTAGTTGCGCTGAGAACGATAGCACGCTTTTCTGTACCTCTCTTCGTTTTAACTTTCTGAGCGTGTTTTTAATCCAAACATATCATATCTATATGTTTTTGGAATCAGGAACCGACAAGGAATAAGATGAAAGTGTTTTTAAATTGATTTCGACAATTTAATTTTGATAATAATTTTTATATATTTAATTTTCAGAGCTTGTTTTTAATCCAAATATAACATATTTATATGTGTATTTGGAATCAGCAAATGATGGAGATTAAGATGAACGTAAATTTGGATCGTTGTATAAAAGAAATATTTTTTTTACAATTTTCAGATTTTTAATGACCAAAGTCATTAATTAATTTTTAAGCCACCACGCTGAAATGCAATACTGAAGTCCGGGCTTCGTCGAACAATACTTGACCAAAATTTCAACCAATTTGGTTGAAAAATGAGGGCGTGACAGTGCCGCCTCAACTTTCACGAAAAGCCGGATATGACGTCATCAAAGACATTTATCAAAAAAATGAAAAAAAACGTATGGGGATATCATACCCAGGAACTTTCATGTCAAATTTCATAAAGATCGGTCCAGTAGTTTGGTCTGAATCGCTCTACACGCACGCACACACACACACACACACACACACACATACACACACACATACACCACGACCCTCGTCTCGATTCCCCCCTCGATGTTAAAACATTAAGTCATAACTTGACTAAATGTAAAAAGGAAGTTAATCCCCTCGGAATATTGATTTACGGGAATCAACATTCAAAGTATTGTGGGGGTCATGCATTCAGAGTCTCCTGTCTACAGCAAACAAAGATCTTTGCTTAAGTCAAACACATCAATCAACAACTGCGCTGATCATTCCTATATATATTCTGATATCATTTTTCAGTTCTAGTTCTTTGCTCACCGGGGCCCAGCGGAGAAAGGCACAAAGGCGTATGTGTCCTTGTCTTTCATGTTGTCGGGGAGGAAGCGGTCAGGGTCAAAGGTCCAGGGGTCGTCCCACACGGTGGGGTTGTGGTGGAGGTTGAGCAGGTGGATGGTGCAGAAGGCCCCCACAGGTAGCTTCACACCTGGTGGCACAATTACACAGTTTATACCCTCATGTGCGAACACACACACACAAACACACTAAAAAACACACACACACACATAAATGGGCACACACACACACACACACATAAATGGGCACACACACACACTCTCTAACACATACACACACTCAAACATACATACACACACACACACACACACACAAAAAGCTAAAAGCTATGTGGATACCTGTACTGGGGGAATTAGGAAGGTTCCCTTTAGGATTAAAAATGTTATCACAAACAATAGCATTCTGGGCGCATATTCTAGACTCCAAACAAGATTCGTATATACATCAATTATATGACTCAATGTTGCTCCATCCGACAGAAACGCCATGGCTACAATTTGTTAGACAATCTCTTTGTAACTTAGGTTTTAGTCACGTTTGGCATAACCAATCTACATTAAATGTACACAAATTAAAGTTTGCCATTGACAAAAAACAACAAGAGGAATATATAAGATACTGGACAAAAGAAAAATCAGATACATATTCCAGACTTAAGTTTTATTCTATGATCAGTAAATCTTACGAAATGCAGTCATACTTAATACAAATTAAGAATAATAAACACAGAAAGATGTTAAGCAGATTAAGGACTAGCACACATTGTCTAAAAATTGAAAGTGGAAGACATCAGAATATCCCTAAAGAAAATCGTCTTTGTATTGAATGCAATGTCATAGAAGATGAAATACATTTTCTAGATAAATGCAATAAATATGTTAAATTAAGGGATGAATTTAAAGAAGATGCTTCACATATCAATATGAAATATGCTAACAAAAATCCAAGTAACTTATTTTTAGAAGACGAAGTTCAAGTTCGTCTTGGCAAATTTGTTACGGATTGTTTTAGCATTGTATAATGCATTATTATTATTTGTTGTTTGTTGTGTCAATAACTTTACTGGTTCATGACAATAAACATTATTCTATTCTATTCTATTCTATTCTATTCTATTCACACACACTCACACACACATAAATGATCACACACACAAACACACATTCCCACCTGCCCACCCACCCACCCACAAATACACATACTCAAACGCACACACACACATACATGCTAAACCCCCCACCACCCCCACACATACACCTTCAATGGTGGCAGGCTGTGTGATCTGTCTCTGTATGAAGGGCACAGGACAGTGGAGTCTCATGCCTTCCTTTATCACATACACACACACACTCACGCACCTTCAATTGTGGCAGGCTGTGTGATCTGTCTCTGTATGAAGGGCACAGGACAGTGGAGTCTCATGCCTTCCTTTATCACATACACACACACACTCACACACCTTCAATGGTGGCAGGCTGTGTGATCTGTCTCTGTATGAAGGGCACAGGACAGTGGAGTCTCATGCCTTCCTTTATCACATACACACACACTCACACACCTTCAATGGTGGCAGGCTGTGTGATCTGTCTCTGTATGAAGGGCACAGGACAGTGGAGTCTCATGCCATCCTTTATCACATACACACACACACTCACACACCTTCAATGGTGGCAGGCTGTGTGATCTGTCTCTGTATGAAGGGCACAGGACAGTGGAGTCTCATGCTATCCTTTATCACATACACACACACACTCACACACCTTCAATGGTGGCAGGCTGTGTGATCTGTCTCTGTATGAAGGGCACAGGACAGTGGAGTCTCATGCCTTCCTTTATCACATACACACACACACTCACACACCTTCAATGGTGGCAGGCTGTGTGATCTGTCTCTGTAGGAAGGGCACAGGACAGTGGAGTCTCATGCCTGCCTTTATCACATACACACACACACTCACACACCTTCAATGGTGGCAGGCTGTGTGATCTGTCTCTGTATGAAGGGCACAGGACAGCGGAGTCTCATGCCTTCCTTTATCACATACACACACACACTCACGCACCTTCAATGGTGGCAGACTGTGTGATCTGTCTCTGTAGGAAGGGCACAGGACAGTGGAGTCTCATGCCTTCCTTTATCACATACACACACACACACACTCACACACCTTCAATGGTGGCAGGCAGTGTGATCTGTCTCTGTAGGAAGGGCACAGGACAGTGGAGTCTCATGCCTTCCTTTATCACATACACACACACACTCACACACCTTCAATGGTGGCAGGCTGTGTGATCTGTCTCTGTAGGAAGGGCACTGGACAGTGGAGTCTCATGCCTTCCTTTATCACATACACACACACACTCACGCACCTTCAATGGTGGCAGGCTGTGTGATCTGTCTCTGTATGAAGGGCACAGGACAGTGGAGTCTCATGCTATCCTTTATCACATACACTCACACACTCACGCACCTTCAATGGTGGCAGGCTGTGTGATCTGTCTCTGTATGAAGGGCACAGGACAGTGGAGTCTCATGCCATTCTTTATCACATACACACACACACTCACACACCTTCAATGGTGGCAGGCTGTGTGATCTGTCTCTGTATGAAGGGCACAGGACAGTGGAGTCTCATGCCTTCCTTTATCACATACACACACACACTCACGCACCTTCAATGGTGGCAGGCTGTGTGATCTGTCTCTGTATGAAGGGCACAGGACAGTGGAGTCTCATGCTATCCTTTATCACATACACTCACACACTCACGCACCTTCAATGGTGGCAGGCTGTGTGATCTGTCTCTGTATGAAGGGCACAGGACAGTGGAGTCTCATGCCATTCTTTATCACATACACACACACACTCACACACCTTCAATGGTGGCAGGCTGTGTGATCTGTCTCTGTATGAAGGGCACAGGACAGTGGAGTCTCATGCCTGCCTTTATCACATACACACACACTCACACACCTTCAATGGTGGCAGGCTGTGTGATCTGTCTCTGTATGAAGGGCACAGGACAGTGGAGTCTCATGCCTGCCTTTATCACATACACACACACACACCTTCAATGGTGGCAGGCTGTGTGATCTGTCTCTGTATGAAGGGCACAGGACAGTGGAGTCTCATGCCTGCCTTTATCACATACACACACACACACCTTCAATGGTGGCAGGCTGTGTGATCTGTCTCTGTATGAAGGGCACAGGACAGTGGAGTCTCATGCCTGCCTTTATCACATACACACACACACACACACTCACACACCTTCAATGGTGGCAGGCTGTGTGATCTGTCTCTGTATGAAGGGCACAGGACAGTGGAGTCTCATGCCATCCTTTATCACATACACACTCATGCACCTTCAATGGTGGCAGGCTGTGTGATCTGTCTCTGTATGAAGGGCACAGGACAGTGGAGTCTCATGCCTGCCTTTATCACATACACACACACACTCACGCACCTTCAATGGTGGCAGGCTGTGTGATCTGTCTCTGTATGAAGATTGAAGGGCACAGGACAGTGGAGTCTCATGCCATCCTTTATCACATACACACTCATGCACCTTCAATGGTGGCAGGCTGTGTGATCTGTCTCTGTATGAAGGGCACAGGACAGTGGAGTCTCATGCCTGCCTTTATCACATACACACACACACTCACGCACCTTCAATGGTGGCAGGCTGTGTGATCTGTCTCTGTATGAAGGGCACAGGACAGTGGAGTCTCATGCCATCCTTTATCACATACACTCACACACTCACACACCTTCAATTGTGGCAGGCTGTGTGATCTGTCTCTGTATGAAGGGCACAGGACAGTGGAGTCTCATGCCATCCTTTATCACATACACACACACACTCACGCACCTTCAATTGTGGCAGGCTGTGTGATCTGTCTCTGTAGGAAGGGCACTGGACAGTGGAGTCTCATGCCTTCCTTTATCACATACACACACACACTCACACACCTTCAATGGTGGCAGGCTGTGTGATCTGTCTCTGTAGGAAGGGCACTGGACAGTGGAGTCTCATGCCTTCCTTTATCACATACACACACACACTCACACACCTTCAATGGTGGCAGGCTGTGTGATCTGTCTCTGTATGAAGGGCACTGGACAGTGGAGTCTCATGCCTTCCTTTATCACATACACACACACACTCACACACCTTCAATGGTGGCAGGCTGTGTGATCTGTCTCTGTAGGAAGGGCACTGGACAGTGGAGTCTCATGCCTTCCTTTATCACATACACACACACACTCACACACCTTCAATGGTGGCAGGCAGTGTGATCTGTCTCTGTATGAAGGGCACAGGACAGTGGAGTCTCATGCCATCCTTTATCACATACACACACACACTCACGCACCTTCAATGGTGGCAGGCTGTGTGATCTGTCTCTGTATGAAGGGCACAGGACAGTGGAGTCTCATGCCTTCCTTTATCACATACACACACACACTCACACACCTTCAATGGTGGCAGGCTGTGTGATCTGTCTCTGTATGAAGGGCACAGGACAGCGGAGTCTCATGAGTGCCTTTATCACATACACACACTCACACACCTTCAATGGTGGCAGGCTGTGTGATCTGTCTCTGTATGAAGGGCACAGGACAGCGGAGTCTCATGAGTGCCTTTATCACATACACACACTCACACACCTTCAATGGTGGCAGGCTGTGTGATCTGTCTCTGTATGAAGGGCACAGGACAGCGGAGTCTCATGCCTGCCTTTATCACATACACACACACACTCACACACCTTCAATGGTGGCAGGCTGTGTGATCTGTCTCTGTATGAAGGGCACAGGACAGTGGAGTCTCATGCCTTCCTTTATCACACACACACACTCACGCACCTTCAATGGTGGCAGGCTGTGTGATCTGTCTCTGTATGAAGGGCACAGGACAGTGGAGTCTCATGCCTTCCTTTATCACATACACACACACACTCACACACCTTCAATGGTGGCAGGCTGTGTGATCTGTCTCTGTATGAAGGGCACAGGACAGTGGAGTCTCATGCCATCCTTTATCACATACACACACACACTCACACACCTTCAATGGTGGCAGGCTGTGTGATCTGTCTCTGTAGGAAGGGCACTGGACAGTGGAGTCTCATGCCTTCCTTTATCACATACACACACACACTCACACACCTTCAATGGTGGCAGGCTGTGTGATCTGTCTCTGTATGAAGGGCACAGGACAGTGGAGTCTCATGCCATCCTTTATCACATACACACACACACTCACGCACCTTCAATGGTGGCAGGCTGTGTGATCTGTCTCTGTATGAAGGGCACAGGACAGTGGAGTCTCATGCCTTCCTTTATCACATACACACACACACTCACGCACCTTCAATGGTGGCAGGCTGTGTGATCTGTCTCTGTATGAAGGGCACAGGACAGCGGAGTCTCATGAGTGCCTTTATCACATACACACACTCACACACCTTCAATGGTGGCAGGCTGTGTGATCTGTCTCTGTATGAAGGGCACAGGACAGCGGAGTCTCATGAGTGCCTTTATCACATACACACACTCACACACCTTCAATGGTGGCAGGCTGTGTGATCTGTCTCTGTATGAAGGGCACAGGACAGCGGAGTCTCATGCCTGCCTTTATCACATACACACACACACTCACACACCTTCAATGGTGGCAGGCTGTGTGATCTGTCTCTGTATGAAGGGCACAGGACAGTGGAGTCTCATGCCATCCTTTATCACATACACACACACACTCACGCACCTTCAATGGTGGCAGGCTGTGTGATCTGTCTCTGTATGAAGGGCACAGGACAGTGGAGTCTCATGCCTTCCTTTATCACCATTGTCAGGTAGTCCAGCTTCGGCAGGTCACCCCTGTGAGAGGAAAGGTCATGTGTGATGTAGAGCAATATTGCCAGTTAGGTCTCAAAAAAGTTAACCTAATCAAATGTGACCTTCCACCACGGAATGAGTCGCATCTCACCTTTGCATGATTTTCATATTTTTACATTTTCCTAAAGAGTTTTTTATGCTCTTTCCAGTGGTGAAACCCGTTTTAGAAAAGAGCGACAACTGTTTGAGTTATAAGCCTGTGACTAAGGTGACCCTCACACTGTTACCAGACATTCCCCGGACTGGACTTATGTTAAGCCTAGCGCAGAACCGCGCGAGGTGACATGCGACTCATTTCGTGGTGGAGGGTCACAAATAGCATAAAACTTAGCAGAGCCATGAATAAGACATGACATGTTACATTGGAACCAACCCTTTTCAGACCCCCCCTCCTCAATTTAAGACTTCCTCCATTTTAAGACCTTGCTGTTTCAGATTGTCTGTTCATATGGTTCTGTAAATTTACCTCCATTTTAAGACCCGGGCGGGGATGTAGCTCAGTCGGTAGAGCGCTGGATTTGTATCCAGTTGGCCGCTGTCAGCGTGAGTTCGTCCCCACGTTCGGCGAGAGATTTATTTCTCAGAGTCAACTTTGTGTGCAGACTCTCCTCGGTGTCCGAACACCCCCGTGTGTACACGCAAGCACAAGACCAAGTGCGCACGAAAAAGATCCTGTAATCCATGTCAGAGTTCAGTGGGTTATAGAAACACGAAAATACCCAGCATGCTTCCTCCGAAAACGGCGTATGGCTGCCTAAATGGCGGGGTAAAAAACGGTCGTACACGTAAAATTCCACTCGTGCAAAAAAAAAACACGAGTGTACGTGGGAGTTTCAGCCCACGACACAGAAGAAGAAGAAGACCTTGCTGTTTCAGATTGTCAGTTCAAATGGTTCTGTAAATGGACCTCCATTTTAAGACGTGATTTTATCATATTTTTCAAGGTCTTGAAAGAGGGGGTTCCTCTGCACTAAAACATAGCATCCTTTTCCTTATAAGATTGTAAAATAAAGCATCTCCGTTTGTAAGCCCTAATATCTCATTGAAAAAAAAGCTGATTCCCAAAAAGAAAAAAAAAAAAAAAAAAAAAAAAAAAGCATCCTTTTGATTATGGCCTCCCTTCTATAACCATTCTCACTTCCCTTTGAACCCTCACTACTTTGAATTGCAACACTAAACATTCAATATTCTGAAGTTGCTGCTGAATTTTAAATTCCCTAGTATAAACACTTAGAGCTCTGAATCCACTACAAAACACTCACCACTCAATCTGCTCCGTGTCCTTGCCCTCAAGAACAGCGTCGACCTCTGCCTGTGCCCTCTGCTGGTATTCTGGGTGCTGCGCCAGTGAGTACAGGATCCACGAGATGGCGCTCGCTGTCGTGTCGTGCCCTACGATGGAAACAGATTCACAAACAACAGATCGGTTCAACAGTGGAACCCCCTTTTAAGAGTTATTAAGAACCCCGAACTTAAGACATCCCCCTTTTGAGACATTGGTTTTTCAGACTTTCTGTTCATAACCTCTCTAATTCTACCCCCATTTTAAGATTCTTTCTTTATTTGGTGTTTAACGTCGTTTTCAACCGTTCAAGGTTATATCGCGACGGGGAAAGGGGAGAGATGGGATAGAGCCACTTGTTAATTGTTTCTTGTTCACAAATGCACTAATCAAAAAATTGCTCCAGGGGCTTGCAACGTAGTACAATATATGACCTTACTGGGAGAATGCAAGTTTCCAGTACAAAGGACTTAACATTTCTTACATACTGCTTGACTAAAATCTTTACAAACATTGACTATATTCTATACAAGAAACACTTAACAAGGGTAAAAGGAGAAACAGAATCCGTTAGTCGCCTCTTACGACATGCTGGGGAGCATCGGGTAAATTCTTCCCCCTAACCCGCAGGGGGTATTTTAAGATTCCCTTCACTGTAAGACCTGCATTTCTTAGATTATCTTTTGAAGGTCTTAAAAACGGGGTTATGTAGTAACTCTTCCAGATGAGTATCAGAGTATGCATGACCTGTGCTTAAAAATTAGAATCACTTACACAGGGTTTAGCCTGGGAGAAAAAGGCAATGGTACGTACATTTGTCCCCCTCAACCAAATTACCATGGGACATAGTCGAAGGCAAGAAGAGGCAGAGGCCTGTACGCGTTTTGACCAAAGATGCAAAATGGTGCAATCTGAGAAGTAGCCGCTATATCGTGTTATCTGTGTGTGTGTGTGTGTGTGTGTTTGTGTGTGTGTGCGTGCATGCGTGCGTGTGTGCGTGCGTGTGTGTGTGCATGTGTGCGTGCGTGCGTGTGTGTGTGCATGTGTGCGTGCGTGTGTGTGTGTGAGTGTGTGTAATCCGATGTAAAGTGTACATTTGGTGGCCCAGTGGTACGTAATCTCAATGCGCCCTTTGACGCACTGAAGGGAATTGTGATGGGACATTTTCAGATTTCATGCGCCAATGGCACAGGGCGCACTAGTAAATGAAACTCTGCTTATAACTGATCCGTAATGCTCTTCCTGACAAGTATGGTCAAACCTGTCCAAGCAACCATATCTCAACAATGACCATCTGCCCACAAAGACCATCCAGGATCCCCAACAAAGTTTCGTCTATATAATTCATCTTTCCATAGCAACTACGTCTCTATGACAACCACTTTTGGTTGTTGATCTAGACAGGTTCAAATGTATCCTAGACAGGTTCAAATGTACCCTAGACAGGTTCAAATGTATCCTAGACAGGTTCAAATGTATCCTAGACAGGTTCAAATGTATCCTAGACAGGTTCAAATGTATCCTAGACAGGTTCAAATGTATCCTAGACAGGTTCAAATGTATCCTAGACAGGTTCAAATGTATCCTAGACAGGTTCAAATGTATCCTAGACAGGTTCAAATGTATCCTAGACAGGTTCAAAGGTATCCTAGACAACTGCATGAGAGAACACTGGGATCTCCAGGAAACTCTACGCAAAGCTAATGTTTTCCACACACAAAAGGGAAAATCAATTAAACAAATGAAAGCACAGCCGAGACCCAAGGAGTGTTGTGAAATAACAGAACTGAAACAGATAAAACTAGCATGGGTCTTTGTGCATGTGAACTATCTATTCAATTAGCAAAAACATTGCAGACTACAAAAAACAAGAAGGGCAAAGCCCATACGATTCACATGCTTGACCTTGATCTTTACATAGCAATGACATCATACACTAAGAACTGCTTTACACATTTTTCCTACCAAAATACATGTGACCTTGACCCAAGGTCAAGGTCATCCAAGGTCATGCAACACAAAGCTGTTAATTCAAGACATAGGAAGTACAATGGTGCTTATTGGCTCTTTCTACCATGAGATATGGTCACTTTTAGTGGTTCACTACCTTATTTTGGTCACATTTCATAAGGGTCAAAGTGACCTTGACCTTGATCATATGTGACCAAATGTGTCTCATGATGAAAGCATAACATGTGCCCCACATAATTTTTAAGTTTGAAACAGTTATCTTCCATAGTTCAGGGTCAAGGTCACTTCAAAATATGTATACAATCCAACTTTGAAGAGCTCCTGTGACCTTGACCTTGAAGCAAGGTAAACCAAACTGGTATCAAAAGATGGGGCTTACTTTGCCCTATATATCATATATAGGTGAGGTATTGAATCTCAAAAACTTCAGAGAAAATGGGAAAAATGTGAAAAATAGCTGTTTTTTAGGCAACATTTATGGCCCCTGCGACCTTGACCTTGAAGCAAGGTCAAGATGCTATGTATGTTTTTTGGGGCCTTGTCATCATACACCATCTTGCCAAATTTGGTACTGATAGACTGAATAGTGTCCAAGAAATATCCAACGTTAAAGTTTTCCGGACGGACGACTCGGGTGAGTACATAGACTCACTTTTGCTTCGCATGTGAGTCAAAAATCAAACACAATTTCTATCTCTCACTAGTAAAGCTGACCTCTACGCAGCATCTTTCATATGACTCGGGGAACTCTACTTCAGATCCTTCTTCTTCTTCTGTGTTCATGGGCTGAAACTCCCACGTACACTCGTGTTTTTCACACATTGGATTTAACGTGTATAACCGTTTATTGACCCCGCCGCTTTTGGGTGAAAAATGTTGGGTAAATATTTTCGTGTTTCTATAACCCACATGGGAACTCTGACATGGATTAGGCCAAACAAAAATATAGGTTGGTTTAGGGTAACGTGACCCAAAAGGCTGGGGTCAGTAGGTCGGCTTTTTAAATAAAATGTTTTAAAGATTTAGTCGAGTTTAAAGAAAGTTACTTCCCTTAGTCTCGGTATGGTTTGCAAAATGTGCCAAAAGTTAAAGGCACAGTACGCCTCCCGTAAACCATCACTGATACGATCAGGCTTTTACACACAGTACAAACACCCTTCCATTTGAACGCTCACCAAACGGGAACATCCTAGGTGCCCTACGTGAAGAGCGAACAATTTTCAAAGAATTAATTTTGCGGATTGTCTCCTCTCAAAATCGGACCGTGGTGCATTTGGGCGCAAGACCTAACTTTTAAAATCTAAATAATAGATTGACAGCTTGTTACACAAACATTCTTAAATCATAAAAGAATTCTTTTTTCATCAAGACAAGATGAAGATCAGTGCAATTCGAAGTTTTGAAAGTTTAAAAAAAGAAAAGCCCGGAAGCAGGGTCACGCAAGGTCGTGGTTCTCGTAGCAGACGACGGTTTATGCCTATCGCCAGTTACTCTAAACCAACATACATTTTTATTTGGCCTTACAGGACCTTTTTCGTGCACACTTGGTCGCTTGCGCCCATCTCCTTGGGATCCAACCAACCTTCAAAGAGGAACGTGTCAACCTCGTTGCGAATTTCCAAAGAGTTCAGCCCTTGTCCATTCTCGTCTTTTGCGGTCAGCAGAATGTCCAGGAAGTCTAGGTAACGCTTTTTGCTGGGGCCATCCTTCTCCTGAAACACACACACACGCATGGATGAAAACACACAGTGACACACACACATGTGCATACACACACACACACACACATACACGAGCACACACACTTTAAAAGAAGTAAGTCTTAAAATGTGGGTACATTTACAGATTTTATGCGCAGAAAATTTGATAAACCAAGGTCAACTCATGAAAGAAAGAAGTCTCAAATCTGGTCATCTTACAAGGGAAGTTACACCGTAATTCCGTTTTTTGTTTGTTTGTTTGTTTGCTTAACGCCCAGCCGACCACGAAGAGCCATATCAGGGCGGTGCTGCTTTGACATATAATGTGCGCCACACACAAGACAGAAGTCGCAGTACAAGCTTCATGTCTCACCCAGTCACATTATTCTGACACCGGACCAACCAGTCCTAGCACTAACCCCATAATGCCAGATGCCAGGCGGAGCAGCCACTAGATTGCCAATTTTAAAGTCTTTGGTATGACCCGGCCAGGGTTCGAACCCACGACCTACCGATCACGGGGCGGACGCCTTACCACTAGGCCAACCGTGCCGGTGTAATTCCGTTTGTCATCTCATCTTTGTAAAGAGATACAGTGGAACCCCCTTTTAAGACTTCAATTTTTTTTAGAAAAACTGGTCTTGAAAAGAAGGGAGTCTCACAACCACAACCATTTGTCGAAAGTAGCGTAGGCACCCGGTCTGCTCCCCGGCTAAAAAAGGCCAGTGCCGTTCCGTCTTCGAGGGACTGCGTGGGTTTCATTTCGGAGTTTTCCTTCTCCTAGACGAGTTTCCTTCCATTGATGATGAGCCTCCTCTACCCTCGTTTTGAATTCAGAGTGGTCTTCTCTTAGGATAGCTGCCTGCCAGGGTTGACGAGCCTATCCTGCCCGGCTATTTGACCCATAGCTGGGGAGAAGGGAGTCTCAAAAAGGAGGTACATTTACAGAAAATCTGATTAATCAAGGTCTTAAAAAGGGTGACGTCTTAAATTGGGCTGTCTCAAAAGAGAGGTTCCACTGTACCACAGTCAAGATGGAATACCTACCAGCTGGTGTTTGCGAGCCTGGATTATGCTCTCGGAGAGGGAGTGAACGTACTGACACTGCTTCAAGAAGCGTCTGCCTGACGACGTCAGCTTGTAGATCAAGTCGTTGTACAGGAATGGATTCCTGCAACATGTGTTCATCATTATTACTTGCTGTACGTTTGCCAAGCTTGCATCTGCAGACCTGGGAACCCCTTGTTTTGCACTTGGAGTATTCTCAAACAAACTCGGTGTATTTTCAGAAAAGTGAGCGTACTCCACACAGCATTTTAACATCCATGATTCAAACATGCTTCACACGTGTCCGTCATAAAAGCGTCACACCGTTAATTAAGTTTACCAATACATTTTTTTGTGTAAATGCTTCTTTGAACGTTTACTTACAAAACCTGTAATCATGTGTCAAAATACTGGATCGGCTTCGGGATGCGCTTGTGAAGAAAAGTAGTATAGGAATTGTTCTCTTTGTCTTTCTTTTCCACTGACCGTACTGATCGTATTCTAGACAATAATGCGTACAAAATACCCCCCCCCCTCGATTTTTCTGATTATTCTCTTCATTACATCTGTTTGTTTGTTTGCTTAACGCCCAGCCGACCACGAAGGGCCATATCAGGGTGGTGCTGCTTTGACATATAACGTGCGCCACACACAAGACAGAAGTCGCAGCACAGGCTTCATGTCTCACCCAGTCACATTATTCTGACACCGGACCAACCAGTCCTAGCACTAGCCCCATAATGCCAGACGCCAGGCGGAGCAGCCACTAGATTGCCAATTTTAAAGTCTTAGGTATGACCCGGCCGGGGTTCAAACCCACGACCTCCCGATCACGGGGCGGACGCCTTACCACTAGGCCAACCGTGCCGGTTTCATTACATCTGTAAATTTACCCCTATTTTAAGATTCCCTCCATTATAAAACCTGATTCTCTCAGATTTGTTGAGGTCATAAAAGACGGGTTCCACTGTGCCTGTTATGTTCAGATGACAGGTAAGCCGAGTTACGCCAATGTCTCCGAATGTCACACACACAAACTAACTAAAACAAATATTTATATACTATGAACAAAAAATAAAATATTCTTTAGATGCAGACAATAGTGACAACAACACCATAGTGATCATGAGTTCAGAAACTCAGTTTAATATATGAGTTGTTCTTTGCTACTGGTCACAAGTGGGGGTCAGCTCAGACGGACGCATTTTTTCAATACAGTCTAGGGGAGAAACTGGTCACAAAGCACCCAGTACATGCCAGAGAGATAGGAGAATCGGCACAATCAAAGAAAATAACACAAGAAGAGCAAACGCTCGATCGAGTCACTTTCGCAGTTCTGAATATTATATGAGGCATCAGATGGACAGGAAGAAATTGCTATTCACAACACAATGAGTCACGTTCACATAAAATTTGAGCCCGGTCACTTTTATAGTTTCCGAGAAAAGCCCAACGTTAAGTTGTGTGTTGCCGAACAGAAAAGGCTAGTTATCTCCCTTGTTTTTCTGATAACGTTCGTAAAAGGCTACAGATGTAAATACTTTGATGTAAAGAATAATCCTACAAAGTTTCAATCACATCCGATGAACTTTGTCAAAGATATAAAATGTCTAATTTTTCCTTTGACGCTGACCTGTGACCTTGAAAAAGGTCAAAGGTCAACGAAACCATCGTTAAAGTGTAGAGGTCATTGGAGGTCACGACTAAACAAAATATGAGCCCGATCGCTTTGATAGTTTCCGAGAAAAGATATAAAATGTCTAATTTTTCCTTTGACGCTGACCTGTGACCTTGAAAAAGGTCAAAGGTCAACGAAACCATCGTTAAAGTGTAGAGGTCATTGGAGGTCACGACTAAACAAAATATGAGCCCGATCGCTTTGATAGTTTCCGAGAAAAGTCCAACGTTAAGGTGGTGTCTACGGCCGGCCGGCCGGACGGCCGGCCGGACAGACTAACACTGACCGATTACATAGAGTCACTTTTTCTCAAGTGACTCTTCTTCTGCGTTCGACGGTTGTGTCTAGGGTCGTAGTTCCGCTGCTGTCGTGAACTGGAACGTCGCTTTCAGGTCTTCTGACGTTCCCCAGAGCTTGGTCTCCAGTGTAGCTCCTTCTGGCCAGATCTGGTTCCGCAGCAGAGTGAAGTTTGTGCATGTATTCAATACATGTTCTACTGTCTGGTCGGCCGCCCCACAATCGCACAATGCCGACTCTGCTACGCCGATCCTTTTCAGGTGCGCTTTAAAGCCGCAGTGCCCTGTACGCAGCCGGAAGATGGCAGTCTGCTCTGCACGGCTGAGGCGGTGGATGGGGTCTTGGTCTGGCTTGTAGCCTCCGTTTCTTTCTTTGAATGCTGTCTTCCAGCGATGCTTGATGAGGGTTTTGGTCTCTCGGAAGGACAGGCTGGTTTCTGGTTGTTCCTGTCTTCCTGCATCTTTGGCCAGACCATCCGCCTTCTCATTTCCAGCGATGCCGCAGTGCGCTGGAATCCACTGCAAAACTACGGAGGCTTTCTGGGACAAGTCGTTCAGGGACTTCTTCAGCTCTTCCACGAGGTGTTCTGCAGGGGCTGTGAGGACTTGTAGTGCGGACAGGCAGTCAGAGAGGAAGACAACCTTGGGTGGGGTTTCCTCAAGAGAGGTGAGGAAGTCTGCAGCTGTATGGAGGGCAACAACTTCTGCTTTGAAGTTGGAGCAGAGAACACCGCATGGTGTGGTCAGTGTCTCTGGGGGTCTTCCTGGCATTTGAATGAAGACGCCACTTCCTCCGTTCTTGGTTGCGCACTCTGCCGAACCATCTGTATAAGCGTGGGTCCACTTGCTGGCTGGGTACCTCCTGTGTATTTCTTCCAGGGCAAGGGAGCGGAGGGCTGCATCACTCTGTTGCTGTTTTCCAGAGATGCCAGGAATGGACATCCTAACATGGAATCTCTGACTCTGGGGAGACCACGGCTTTGGATTGAGCCTCTCACACTGGTCAGGGGGCTGGGTTGAAGGATGTCAGCATTCTCCCTCTGCTGTGCTTTCAGCTGATGGTTGGGGCTCTGGCGCTTCAAGCGGTTCTTGGTGAGAGCTTGGAACTTGTTGTGGAGCGGATGGCTCTCGAGTCTCTTGTGCTTCTCTCCTTGTATCAGAAGCTTTGCCTGTCGTCTGTCTTCCAACGGTTCGATGTTGGCCACCTTCTGCATCTCAGAGATGGGAGTGGTTTTCATCGCTCCAAGGACAGTCCTCAAGCCGAGGTTTTGGACTCGGTCCAGTCGTGCCTTGTTGGTCCTGGCTGCTGTGTTCCAGGAGCTTGATGCATACTCCAACACAGGCCTCACCGCCCCAGTGTACAATGTCTTCAGGATTTGGGAGTTGGCGCCCCATGTTGTTCCTGAGAGCTTTCTCATGATTGCGAGTCGTCGTATGCCTCTCGCCTCGATCTCCTCAAGGTGTGGTTTCCAGGTGAGGCGGGAGTCCAGCTTGACGCCAAGAAAGGTAGGCGTTTCGACCTATGGTAGAGCCGACTCTCCCAACTTGAGAACTTGACCTTTTCTTTGGATGTGGACTCAAAAATCATTCAATAGATATGGAAATATTACGATTTACTGTGAAAATGCTAGCAAAAATGGCGTCCAAAAATGGGAACGCACACTTGGTGCGTCTTTGAAGACTTACCTCCCGTTCTGTGTTGTTGATAATAGTCGTGTTTGTGCTGTTTTTGTTGAAATAGTATCTAATAAAACTGATGCAGTTCTTGAAATGTTGCAAATTATTGTTGTCTTTGTGAAATGCGAGAGTGTTCTGAGGCGTAATCTGCATACGGCTGATGTCCCACATAGGGTACCCCACTTCGATCAGCGTATCACTCCAAATGAGCTTCATAGCAGAAAAGCAGATACACTACCAAAACACTGCATAACAGATCTACAAGTCTGAGCCAGAATCATTGAAATTTACTTTCTGTATAAAATATTGCAATCAAATTTGTTCACGCCGTCCCACAAATAACGCAGGTTACCCTCGCCTTCGATTCAAAGTAACTCCAATCTGACTGAATTACCATCGAAACGCAGATGACGAACTGATTCACCACACATTTGTGGTATTTTACACACAAATTTCAACTGTGTTGTTTCGCGATAAACAGCCATAAACAAACAAATGTGGCGCCGTCACGTCGCCTCGGAAGGAATAACGCAGGTGACCAAGACTTGTTTCCGATACCTGTCTGATTAAAATCATCGTTTTTTTCACAAATTACGGCTCTTTGGCAGATCTGGTGAGTTGGAAACTGTCTATGAATGTTTCATTTAATGTCAAATGCGTACATTCTTGTCGATATTGTTACCTTTGGGCTCATAAATTAAGTCAATCGTCGTGTTGTCCGAAAGTGACTTTTGTCAGCATAGAACTTACTGTGCTTTGATCATTGACTGAGAAGAATCTTCAGATGACACTAGTTCATTTCACTACGCGACTGCAGATCTGCAAGGAAACTTATGGCAGGGGAAATAAGCTTAACTGAAGACGAATAAGCGGAGTAACTGTTCTTCAACGGATTGCTCTCACTGATCTAAATATTTAGATCTTGTCGTCTGCTAGTCTGCTAGTAAGTAGTCTTCGGTCGTGTGAAAGTCACATCTATTTCGACTGTGTGCATCGATCCGTGTAGTGGAATGTTGATCTTTGATGATTTGGCAACATAACTTCGCTAAATGTGCTTCGAGTGTATCTCCCCGTTAACCGCATTTGAAAACGTCTTTTAACAAGACCATGTTTCGACAGCCCAGACGGGGAGGATCCTCGATAGCTCACAGGGTATATAATGTTTTCCGCCGTTTTTTGAAGAATCCTTTCAAATTTGCTATTCCAAAAGTACCTTATGACACGACTCGAGTGGCAAAGAACATTCTCTGCAATTCCTGTCTCAGTCCGTGCAGCCGTTTCGGGTCCTATCGTCATCATACAAACATACACACAGACACACAAGAACCAGCTTTAAAAGTTAGATTATGTAGGAACCATGTGAACCAGTGATTTTTTCTTATGTACAACAGATACTACAGTATTTCTGCTTTATGAAAAGCAATATTTCAAAAACAAAACTAGAGATTTGAATTTTGACCACTTTTCCCCCTTTCTGTCACCAGTACTGAAGAACAACTAATATATATATATGCTAAATCAGTTTAAATAAAATGTCGATTTTTCATGACCAAAAGCTTTCAACGAGAAAACAATATATAAAAAGGAATCTTAGTGCATTTGTAAACCAGTTAGGCACAACAAACAAGATCACAAAAATCAAAGTGTAAGTATGATCAGCCAACTTACCTTCCTCTTTCAAACCATAGATCGGACAGTTCATTCACTGCCTGCACGTAGGGATGAGTCTCCCTGGAAAATAAAAATGAAAGGCACTCTTAAACAGGGACACAATTTGATGCCTATAAATATATATATCCTGCATGCACACTTTATTAAAAGCTTAAACACAGTACGGAACCATACACTACGGAGAGTACACCCTGGAACCATACACTGACGTCACAAGGGCGATTCAATCATGAGATTCATTCCCGCGATCTGATCGGGAGCTGATCGCAGATCAAATTGTAGGCCATTGACCCGTCACACGATGAACAATTGACGAACGATAACTCCACGCGAGCGGGGCGGAAGTGACCGTATCTGCCGAAATGACAGCAAAGTCTTCAGCAATTTGACAAAATTTGAGGCATTTCGCCGATTGCTGAAGCAAAACATTATCCCTGCAAAGTAAACATTTCTCAGCATGGTAGGTGCTTACCCTGCGCCCTGTATGTTGTCGTGGTAACTCATGGCACACTGCATGATGACGTCCAGGGTGCAAAGACTGATGTGACCGAACACTTCAAAACTCTGCTTCTCTGCGGCCGATTTTGAGATGCGGTTCTGCAGACACAAAAGCAAAGACGAATATAACTGAGACTTACGTAGTCCAAAGAAAAATTTACATCTGTAGAGCATAGTTGTTTCTTTTTTTTTTAAGAAATATTAAATGAAAATAAGAGTGCATGTGCTGGCGATTCATTTGTTTAAATGTACCCTGAAGAAATTTTGAACCTTCTCAGCTCAGCAACAGCTTTATGATAGGAGCAAAATTCTCAAAATCTCATTGAAAAACACACAGACACATGTTTGCATTCACAAACAAGCACACACACACAAAGACAAACAAACACCCCCCCCCCCACACACACACAACCCCTCCCCCCCCACACACACACACACACACAAACACCGTAACATAAGGATCAGCACCGTTCTCTTACCAAAAGCAGTTGTGACGCCTGATTGCTGATAGCAACGTAGGGCTTGAGGATATCAAAATGGAAGGCGGGAGTGAGAAGACGTCGAGAGCGAGCCCAGCGATCTCCGTTTGCCAGCAACAGTCCAGTCCCCAGCCACGGCAAGGCAAAGTAGTACATCTGAGGCTTTGGTTCTGCACACAGTTCATCATGAATATGTTATCCATTAGCCAAACAGTACGAAAATGCATCATGACCTCGAGCTACAGTACAATGGAACCCCCCTTTTAAGACCTCCAAAAATCTGAGAAAATCAGGTCTTAACAAGTCGCGTTAAGCGACATAAAAACATTTAGTCAAGATCAACACCACAAACCCATCATCGTCGAGACTACATTCAGTTCGTCTCGGCTAACTATACCGAAGACTTGAGACGGGTCACGCTCGCCGCCGCGAAGCACGCGCCCCTGCATACACCACGACCCTCATCTCGATTCCCCCTCTATGTTAAAACATTTAGTCAAAACTTGACTAAATGTAAAAAGGGGGGGGGGTCATAAAATGGGGGTACATTTACGGAGGTTCTGAACAGATAGTCTGAGAAAACAGGGTCTTTAAAGGCTGTTTTGTTTGTCTGTTTGCTTAACGCCCAGCCGACTACGAAGGGCCATATCAGGGCGGAGCTGCTTTGACATATAACGTGCACCACGTCCACACACAAGACAGAAATCGCAGCACAGGCTTCATGTCTCACCCAGTCACATTATTCTGACACCGGACCAACCAGTCCTAGCACTAACCCCATAATGCCAGACGCCAGGCGGAGCAGCCACTAGATTGCCAATTTTAAAGTCTTAGGTATGACCCGGCCGGGGTTCGAACCCACGACCTCCCGATCACGGGGCGGACGCCTTACCACTAGGCCAACCGTGCCGGTTTTAAAGGGGGGTTTCACTGTATTATTATCATGGGTTAGGTAATTCAAGATTAAACAAATTTTTTAAATACTTTGTCATTCAAAGCAGCTGCAACTTTTTCAAATCAAGGAGCCTTTGATACTAATAGACTAAAGCTCTCCTAAAACCAAAACACACAAAAGGCGATATTAACCTTTAGAGCCATACTTAACGTTTATTACTGAACAATTCTTTGACCTCACCAAGTAAGAAAAGCGTTAGAATGTCTTAGCAAAGAAGAAGAAGAATGTTTTTTAAGGCAAATGTATACAAAACTAATTAGAACAAAATAATGTTAATAAAAGTAAAGTTACTCAAATATTAATAATCAGCTCATCTCCTCACGCTGAGCAAACTCAAGGTAAAGACACATAGGCATGCGCATCCTTATTCTTGCGAAAATGAAAGAAGTTAATAGAAACATTATTTTCGGGAACTTTCTTTCTTTATTTGGTGTTTAACGTCGTTTTCAACCACGAAAGTTATATCGCGACGGGGAAAGGGGGGAGAGGGGATAGAGCCACTTGTCAATTGTTTCTTGTTCACAAAAGCACTAATCAAAAATTTGCTCCAGGGGCTTGCAACGTAGTACAATATATTACCTTACTGGGAGAATGCAAGTTTCCAGTACAAAGGACATAACATTTCTTACATACTGCTTGACTAAAATTTTTACAAAAATTGACTATATTCTATACAAGAAACACTTAACAAGGGTAAAAGGAGAAACAGAATCCGTTAGTCACCTCTTACGACATGCTGGGGAGCATCGGGTAAATTCTTCCCCCTAACCCGCGGGGGGTATTTTCGGGAACAGGGTATCAGTAAAAGACAACAGCGATATAGGGGTGCAGAGGGAGTAGGGTAGGGTGGGGGGTGCGGAGGAATGATGAGTGAAGATTAAGTTTCAATACCGTACCCCCCCTCCCCCTCCCCCACCCCCTTTAAGAACTCTTAAAATCTAAGAAAATCAGGTCTTAAAAAGGACGGGGTGGTAAACTAAACTAACAGAGGTAATTGAACACAAAATCCAAAACAATCATTTAGATCTTATATGGGAGAGTCCAAATGGGGGGGGGGGGGGTGTCTTAAAAGGGGGGGTTCCACTGTAGACTTATAAAACGAATTATTCATGTACCACTGTTAGTAACGTGGGATTCAGGTTTGGCCACAGCAGTCGGCAAAACCCCAAAATCTACTCCACAATGGCGAAAACTTTGCAGGCATCTCAGAAGAAACAAGTCGCGTAAGACGAAATTACTACATTTAGTCAAGCTGTCGATCTCACGGGATAAAACTGAACGCACTGTATTTTTTCACCAAGACAGTACAGCTTCGTCAATCCTCGCGTGAAGGAAATCGCTCACCTCCCACGTGCAAAACGTAGTGATATTGACACGCCAGATTAGCGCGGTAGCGTATTGTGCTAAGCAGGAAAGCGTGCTTTTCTGTATTCTTGTTAACTTTCTGAGCTTGTTTTGAATCCAATAACCTATCATATCTATATGTTTTTGGAATCAGGAAATGATAAAGAATAAGATGAAATCATTTTTGGATCGATTTCTTAAATTTTAATTGTAAGATTAATTAATCTATTTTCGTTAATTGTGATCACATTTATCTTATTTAGCAGACACGACATAGCATATACATCAGAGTTAGTTGTTCATCCCAATCGCAGGATACTGCAGCTGATCCAAAGTGTAGAACATGAGTCGTATGATGTGAAAAGATAATGTCCAAGGTAAAGGGGCTCTAACTCTACCAGACCGCTTAAAATCCTGAGTTATTTCCCGAAAATGGTATAATGCCAAACTTTTTCAAGGTGGGATGGGGGAAGGTGATGGCAACAATCCTGAGTTCCTCCCTGATTGTTAGGTGCGGCAAAAGGTCTTTGAGCCAAGGCCTAACGGAACGGAGTCGCTGCCATCATCAGTAAAACAATACCTGAAGTTTTTAGAAGTTCTCTGACTGTATCAGCATGGAAAAGTGCCAAAGCGGGTCGAAAAGGGCCAAGCCAGAATCGGTAAAACTTCGGGTATTTGCACATGAGGTCGTACCCATACTGCAGTCTCTGCTCTGGTTCCATCCCCTTTATCTGCGTTGAAATTATTTGAGAGAGTGAGAGAAAAAACACATCTTTATCTGTCAATTTTATTTTTCTATATTTCTGTAAGACTTAGAGGGAATGCGTTAAAGGAGTCAAATGAACATGAACCAAAACAACGGGAAATAAGCCATGCACACCAAGCCATTGTCAGACGCATGTCAGAATATGTTCCATGCAAAATATAGCAGCAGCGCAAAGCCACACACAGTAAGCTGTTGTGTATTTATGTGGATCAGGACATATGCACACCAAAAGGGTACCTGATGTTTTTAGAAGTTCTTTAATGCAGTCTGGGTGATACAAAGCGACAGTGGGACGCAAAGGACCCGCCCAAATGCGGACGAATTTGGTGTGCTTCTGCATCAACCTGCCAAAGTATTTTATCCGCTCGTCTGTTGGTTTTCCCCTGAACTGGACACATCAGAGTTTAACATCTGATTAACTCAATAACTGTCAGCCAAAAATAAAATGCACACCAGCAAACAAAACCAAATGAACTGGTGCAAAGATTAACCTTGACCTGTCTGGGTTATCGACTACACACGGAAGTCATCGTGGGGCCGTGCGGACCCATGCTTCTCATTTCCTTCTTTGAGAAATATGGGTCCGCACGGCCCCATGGTGTTTGTAGTCTAAATATGACTTTTTTTGGAAATTACTTCTCGCTGAAATGTTAGGACATATAGAGCTTTTTAGGTGCCTGAGGCATTCTTAAAAGCTCGTTAAAAAATTCCAACTAGTTTAAGAGATATTTTTAATTAAACACCCTTCTGGGTCCACACAGACCCACGGCAACCGGCGATCAGGTTAAGCCATCAGCTGTGAGCAACCCCTACACCCAGCCTGTCAGTGTGTGTGGGGTTGTTGTTGTTTTTTTTAGAAAAAGAGGGTGTTAAAGCTGAAGACAGATGAAGTTATATAAAAGATCTTGCCTGCCAGTTGCAGACACACTACATACACTTTAATTTCCTCAAAGCAATATGATATAATATATGGCTTGTAAAATTTAGCTCTGCTTATAACTGCAACTTCTAATTTTGGTAATGGCAATAACCAAAGGCTAGAAAAAAATAAAATCTGTATACCTAGGGTTTAACACTTTTTCAGGCAACTGTTAAATTATTTTAAATGTTACTCAGACTTTAGATGGAAAGTAACACATATACACACGAGATCGAGCACAAATCTGCAGGTGTATACTGATAGGTACATGTACATGCTATTTTCACAATGAGAAAATCTAAATGGCCATCAATAAAACAATGATGCTAGACACTAAGATAGGAAGGAAATGTGCAACTGTAGTGATGATCATGATGATGAATATGGTGTCAGAAGAAGAAAAGGATTTCAGAATGTTATGGCAGGTTTGAGGCAGTTCAACAGGTCGACTAAAACCTCTCACAGAAATTAATTTTCTTGGTCTAGTATACCCGACGTTTTCAGAAGTTTTTTTTTTTGTATAGTTGCTTCAGCTTTGATTGAGCCATAGGGTTGTGTATGAAATTTGCATTTAGTCTTTCTTTTTCTTGCTGAGTGTATGTACAGTCTAGAGAGGAGACGGACATGGAGTGAGCTTGTCCAGGGGGGTATATGAACATCTCAGTGGTAGGGGGATGGAAGCACTTGCTAATGAGTGGGAGTGTGTATGCGCGTGGTGTGCACGAGGATATATGCACGTGAGTGATATTTGTAAATGTGTATTATGATATCATCTTTATATTATTGAAATTGTTATATTTCGATGTACAGCGCTAAGAGCATAGTTAAATTTGTAAAGCGGCGCTATATAAGCTATCTTTATTATTATTATTATTAAGTTCCCTAATGCAGTCAGGGTGATAGAGGGAAAGATCTGCATAAAAAGGACCCAGGAACAAGCAGTAGAATTTGGGGAATTTCAACATGCAGTCCATTGCTGTATTCTCTCCCCTCCTCTTCCGTTCTATCCCTAAACTGGACAAAGCAGAAATTGCGGTACATTGTATTTTAAGATCTGACAAAAAACTGTCAAATGTCATCTCAGTGCTTTGAGCCATCCACGAAAGCACGTGCTGTTGTGTGACCATGAACAGAGAGTACTAAATCAACCATGCACTTTCCTCAAGTGAAAAAGTATTTGACAACAAATTATTTTGGTTTGATTTAATCAAGTAACTTCTAATCCTTGGAGGTGCATGAGTAAGAACAATGCAAATGTGCAAGCACAAGCATAGCTAGGTGCTAAATATTGAGCTCCTCGCAAAGTAAAGATGCAGATTATAAGTGAATATAATGATACAAACGGCAATTTCAAAAGTACTGAACTTGTCAAATCCAGGTGCACGGAGCCCCTGGGGCTTTTAGTTATACCTCAGGCAGCTATCCGTTAGAAAAACTACCAAGTTTCATTGACCCAAAGAGTGAAGAACTGCGATTTTTTTACGAATTAATTTCGTACTCGGACCCGGCTGGTCTTGACCTATTTTTGGATCTAGATTTAGATCAGGTAGATCACCACATCATGCACAAAAAGACACGTCACTAGCAAACTATGTCAGACATCATCATGAGTTTGTGTAAAACATGAGGCCGGAATCACTCTGTTGAATGGAACTCAGACCAAACACCACGTAATAACTAGGTTAATTTATGCACTCGCGTGAACAAGAAACTGTCGAGCTTCACAGATGTCGTCATTGGGTAGTTTTGGGTTTGTTTTACTACCATAGGAGGATTGTTGAACTGTAAATGCACTCAGCTGCAACAAAAACGCAAAACGAAGGCTGTGAGCTGCACTGTGCCTTCAAAGTGGTAATGGTGATGATCATTAATGATACTGATGAATGATATTAAACATTGCAGCTAACAATGTAACATCAACTTTGTTCTAGTTAAAACTAATAATGAATTTACAGCATATCTGACTAAATTATGTTTCATGCAGCCATGCATGCATTCCTTATTATTTTCTATCCTGAAGAAGGCAGTGACAAGCTGTTGAAATAGTATATCGATTAGTACCAAACCTGGTTACTGTTATGTTATCTTTTTGTTTAAATAAATTATGTTTCATGCAGGGAGCTTGTTCATTTGAAAAAAGAATCCTTCAACTATAATATCAAAAATACATGTAATTAACAATGATTAAAAAGCTGTTCTGTCACACACACAAACACATGGATCAAGCTCCTGTCCATACCATATGTAGGTTTCCCCACAGCAAGCTAAAGCTGGTCTCTCCTGGCAATGCGTTGTAGAACTTGAAGAAAGATCGGTACCATAGCAACCATCTCACCACCTGCACAATCACCACGGTAACCACCAGCACCACTGCAGCCTGCACCAGTGGCGACATCATTGTAAATCCAAAGACCATGACTGCGGTTCACTGTGAAGAAAAAAGACAATGTTTCTTTACCATGCCATTCATTACATTTTCAACATCTGTGTGACTCCTGAAATACCATTTTCTTCTTTTACTCTGCTATGATTTGTATGAACTACAGAGATGTTGCTACACATTTCATGAATCAGACAATTGTCCTGACCTCATCAACATGAATAGGACATTTAACCAGCTTCATGAATTTCAATACGACATTTCAAGTGACAGACATTGTGGTCATACACATCATCGTCTACCAACTGTTTTCTCTTTGTCTATCAGTTACGGATGCACTGGATCTGAGTTCTTGTTGCTATATAATGGGTTGCTGTGTCTTGGGTGATTATGTGTGGCTTACACATTTTGTCGAATGCGAAAAGGGTTGGTTACCCAGTGTTGTAGCTGCAAATTAATTCTGTTAAGGCTCTTGCAGATCTGTGATCTAAATTGATTATTGAGTGCAATAATGCATAAGCGCTTTGACCGATGCAAACAAAATGTAATCGGACTCTGTCTGCCGTCTTCGAAGTATGATAGGACATCTGACCGACCCCTGACCATATGAACATGCAAGACTGTGGCAGCAGTATAATCAGACTATATGACCAGCGTGCGATGCCTAACAACATCTCGATCTGGACATATATGGCACTTGCTAATCCTATTGAAGCATTACATAGTTATAGCTGCTGATTGATTGTAAGAAAAAAATCTGAATGTTATCCACTCTTCTTCTGCGTTCGTGGGCTGAAACTCCCACGTACACTCGTGTGTTTTGCACGAGTGGAATTTTACGTGTATGACCGTTTTTTACCCCGCCATTTAGGCAGCCATACGCCGTTTTCGGAGGAGTGTTATCAATTCTGCTTCTTTTACTTTAACTCAGTTCTTTTTTACAACACTTAAGTGCATGACTCCCAAAAGTATTCTCCGTTGGAGACTCGATGCAGTGTAAATTAAGAAACGCTGAGCACATCATTAACCCATCTGCTTCGTGTTATGGACCCTTTTGTGCATTTTAACTCAGTTCCTCTTTACAACAGCTACCATGATTACCAATGTGGCTATTTTTGGCTGACCACTCATTGTGAAGTGGAAAATTCTTGGTCACCTGTTGTATTTTTTTCAACACGCTCTGATGATCGATAAAAAGCACATTATTTTCGCCTATGCACAAGACATGGGATTTAAACATGTATTTCGAATTCAATCTCTTCCAAGACTGGCCCGAGTTTTCCTGTTGAATTGAATTGATCAAAATTGAAAATAAAACTACAGCTGGTCCACCTCAACCAGGATCATGCCGGTAGCCGCAGTACCTCTGTGAATACATGTAACGTTCAACACCACACTCCACAGTTAGTGAGTTACTCCCTCCGCAGCTCTATCTTCGGTTAGAAGTTGACCCAGGACAGCTTCACAGTAACTAACCGACTGCAATGCTTGAAAAACACTGTCACTCGTTCAAATGTCAGAAAACGGCAATCTCAACTTGCTTCCGCGCACTTGACTTGAGTCAGCTTCTGTTGTTAGACGAGAGTGATTGCCCCTGACAAACAAATGTCCCAGTTATTTCCCTTAGGATTGTTTTGCCTTTTCACCCTAAACCAAGAGAATAAGAAAAGTTAGTGGGAAAGTTCTCATGATAGTGATTCTGTCTAAGTACTGACTGCCCATAGTGCAGTTTTCAAAGGATGTGAATACAATAAGCAACTGATCACAGAAATTTCCCCCCCAAAAGTGAAAAAGGCTGTACAACATTATTATTAACAGACTCAAATAGAAATAAACAGCACACCCGTTACTACACATACATTATCACAGTGACCGTTTCTCCCATACACAACCTCGGAGGTTGTGTATGGGAGAAACGGTCACTGTCCTCCCCACCCCCACCTAAAACCCTCAACGCCTTTCCGGGATTGGACATATATAATCAATACAATCAGTAAAATAAACACTGAATGATGTTGGCAACCTCTCTTACTAATACAAATACAAACTTGCCAAGCAAACGAACACTCTGAGAGTGGCAACTCACTTTGAATGAACTAGTGACAGCCGCTTGGGCAGAAAAAAACCACGAAAAAACTCTGAAGATGTCAGCATACACACACACACAATACAAGAGGAATGACTTGAGTCAGCTTCAATGTGGCTATTTTTGGCCGCCCACTCATTGTGAAGTGGAAAATTCTTGGTCGCCTGTTGTATTTTTTTCAACACGCTCTGATGATCGATAAAAAGCACATTATTTTCGCCTATGCACAAGAAATGGGATGTTTTTCAAGCATTGCAGTCGGTTAGTTAGTAATCCCAAGCGCAAGACAAATTCTTCTATGTGAAAATCGAAGCCAATAAAATTTGAGTTGAGTTGAGTTGAGAGTTGAACGAAACGGGGTTGAGGTTTAGTTAATAAATATGTGCGGTGTGAATGAAATGTCTGACTAGATGTCAGTTCAGAACTGAGCAGGGCAACATTATGCCTAGCGACAGGCGACAATCAAGCGGCGAGACTACTTGACTTCAAAGCTAGAAAAAAAATGATGAAATTAAACTGAGCAGATTACCTTTCTTGGCCGATGAACTGAGTGGTAAACGCGGAAATGAACTTCAAATACTGTCACAGTCTAACTTCTCCGCTTCACGGTCACTTGAACTTTCCACACGACTTGCTGAGGCGCAGCCGAGAGTATACGAGTCTTACCACGTGGGTGACAGTATGATTATGTCAGTTAGTGCAACACTGAGTGATTAGGCTTACCAATTGGTTAAAACAATTACAGTGGACATCTATCTCAGCTGAGTCCTATCACGTATACACTTGCTGTGATAAAGAGCTCCGTATTTGGAATAACTTCAGTTGTGATACACAATGTGGGGTGTATGCACAAGCCTTCTAATCGGCAAGGCGGTGCATGCGTACTAGAACTGCAGTGCTGACACTGCGGTGCGTATGCACTATTGTGTCAGTGCGGTCGCGTGCACCGGACTGGAAGCAACACTATAATGAGTGTATTCAATTCATGCTTCCCTTGGTAATGTTTGTACTCAGGGGCGGATCCAGGGGGGTCCGGGGTTTCCTGAAAATGTGTGTGTGTTGGTGTGTGTGTGTTAGTGTGTGTGTGTGTGTGTGTGTGTGTGTGTGTGTGTTAGTGTTAGTGTGCGTGTGTCAGTGTGTGTGTGTGTGTGTGTGTGTGTGTGTGTGTGTGTGTGTGTGTGTGTGTGTGTGTAATATCTAGTGTCCTATTAACAAGTATTGTAACGTACAGTGCTGTTTTCATGAGCGAGAAGTAGATCAATATTTGTCTTGTCTAGTCTTGTCTTGTCTTGTCTAGTCTTGCATTGCAAATGAAAATGTCTCCACGTGCTCCTGTCTTATTTTCTTGTCTAATCTTGCTTTACAAAGGACAGTTTCTCTGTTTTCCTCGTATCTTCTGTCGTTACCTGGGACAATTTGCCGCACTGACTCCTGTCTGTTATTCTTGACTTATCTTGCTTGACAAATGAAAATCTCTCTGTACTTCTGTCTTATTTTCTTGACTAGTCTCGCTTACAAATGAAAATCATATTTGTGTCTTATTCATTTGGGCAGGGATTTAATGGACCAGCAAATTAGATGGACCAGCAGCAAAAAAGATAGACCAGCAGCAAAAAAGATGGGTTTCAACAGCACATTAGCTGCGATAAATATTTTGGGAAGATTCCGAAGATTCCGACGATCACGGATTGTTGTCTTTCGTGGAGTACTTCAAGGGGTCATGAATCGACCGCAATGACACCTGGTACGAAGGCTACGCCCCGGGAATTCCTTTCACAAACAATGGACTGGAGGCAATAAACCAGACCATCAAACGTCAGAACACATTTCGTGAGAGGCTTGACTTGTCCAGATTCCTAACCCTTGTTGAAAGAGACATTGTCCTGAACTGGTCCAGAGAGAGAGACAACGCTCAGCCTGATCATATCCCAGTGACCCAAGAACCAGACAGAACCTTGCCCTGCTGGACGGCTGCCTATCAGTGGGCATCTTCAAACGCAAAGTCCATCAAGAGGAACCAGAAAGTGTTCGTGGCCTCGGAGTCGCTTCAGACCAGTTCCAGAGAGCCTCTTGGGAATCGTTTGACCAGTACAAGGAGAGCCGGAACTCGGTTTGGAGTCTGACCGTGGAGGACAACAGAATTGACTGCAATTGCCCTGTCTACATGAAGTCCAACATATGTAAACACTCACTTGGCATGGAAATCCGGCTGTCCATTTCTGAACCACCAGCGCAGGCAAAGACCGTCCCCCTGGGAGAGAAGCGAAAGAGGGGACGACCTATTTCTGCCCCATTTTTACTGTTTAAGAAATCTGCTTGGCTGTTCAATTAATCTATTCTGCTGTTGAATTCATCCAATTTGCTGCTTCACATTCGCTGCTCACTCCTTCCTATTTGCTGCTGAAACCATCTATTTTGCTGGTAAACAAATTTTATGCGATTCATTTGTCTAATCTACCTTTTTTTTCAAGGTGACAAATGCTTGATTGCCACGTACATGATAATCGACCATTGTTCTACACTCAAACAAAAGGCAAACGCAATCGTCCTTCACTGAAAGCAGTACAAGTCTTCCAACGCCTCTGTACGACCTTTGTCTCATGCTCGATGCGAGTTACCGTGGAAAATGCACGCACACGTTATAACACTGTACTGTAATAAAAGGATGACTTAGCAGTGAATTAGCCTGTTGATCGATTCGTGTGTGTGTGTGTGTATGCGTGTCATGTGTGTGTGTGTGTGTGTGTGTGTGTGTGTGTGTGTGTATGCCTCACCCCCTATCTGTGTCTATCTATCTCTGCCTTTCCCTCTCTCTCTCTCGCTATCCCTCTATCTCCTAGTCTCTCTCTCTCTCTCTCTCTCTCTCTCACTCTCTCTCTCTCTCTCTCTCTCTCTCTGCCCTCCCCCCTCTCTCTCCCCCTTCATCCCTTCAGTCTCTCTCTCTCCCCCCCCCTCTCTCTCTCTCTCTCTCTTGATTGAATCAAAGATTGTCTGAAAAAAAGATGATTGAGTTCACTTACCCTTTTCTCCTCTCCTCCCATATCTATCCGCCTCCTCTTATCTCTATTCCTCTACCTTCCCCGTATCTCAAACCTCCTCCCATCTACTTCCCCCCTACCCTATCTCCCTCTACCCCTCTCTACCTTTCCCCCTCACTAATGCTCCTTCTATCACCCTCCCTTCCCCGTATCTCGTATCCTATCTCACGGGGGATAACCGGTCAAAGGCCGAACAGAAGCCGAAGGCCGCTCATGACACGTGTGAAGGCAAGTTTTGTCTGTTTTCTAGGTATTGTTTGATTTATGTCGGGATTTAAGGTAAGCTACTGATTCAGCGATGACTAAATTTGTTTCTCGATGCATAAAAAGTCAGGGAGCGATTGATATTTGCCCGTAAATAGCCTTCAAAGCTGAAAATGTCCGCGATCGAGCACCGGAAATGGCTGTTCGATGGGTTTTGCAAGTAGAAATGTGCTTTATTTCACCAAATCAGCTCGTATTTGGTGTGGATACGGGAATCTAGAGGACGAAGGAGTCATAAGAGGTGCAAAGAAGTGCTATTTGGGAGTAGAATAAATCTTCCGAGACAGTAGACAAAAGAAGGTCATATTTGAGAGATGCGCGTAGGCCGATTGTCTTTCCGACAAGCGAATGATACAGCAGATTAATCATTCGTTTTGACCAGAAACCTAGTCTCTAGTTTTTATGAATGAGTTTAAAACAATCACGAGAACTCTCTCGCTTAGCCTAATGGCTGTTCGATGGGTTTCGCAAGTAGAAATGTGCTTTATTTCACCAAATCAGCTCGTATTTGACATCGGTTTGGTATATATATATGTCACGGTAGAACCAGCGATCTGGTAGGATCGGCTATCGTACCGGTACAATTGCCGATCGGACTTTGTCCCGGTACAACTGCCGATCCGAGTTTCTACCAGCTTATTTTGGTAGAACACCCGATTTTCATTGTAAAAACATTGATCGACGACAGTTGTACCGGGACAAAGTCCGATCGGCAATTGTACCGGTATGATAGCCGATCCTACCAGTACAACTGCCGATCGGACTTTGTCCCGGTACAACTGTCGATCAATGTTTCAACAAATGTTCAGCCGTTCAGCGTATGAGAATAGTTCACGACGAGCTAAAATGTCTTGTCACTTGTCACTGTCATGCAAATGAATGCGGTGTCAATTTGCGGTCGTCTGTCTCTCCCGCACTCTTCCTCGCTTTACACTTACAATATTACACCCCGTCTTTGGGAACATCAGTTGGCTGTCCTCTGCCAGGGAACGAGAGAGAGAGAGGGCACTGAACTGCGCCATTTTGTATCCTTACTCAAGATTCATATCCATAATACCATCATAATAGTTCCACTTCACATATGTGACGGTAGAACCAGCGATCTGGTAGGATCGACTATCGTACCGGTACAAATGAAACATTAATCGACAGGTGTACCGGGACAAAGTCCGATCGGCAGTTGTACTGTTAGGATCGGCTATCGTACCGGTACAATTGCCGATCGGACTTTGTCCCGGTACAACTGCCGATCCGAGTTTCTACCAGCTTATTTTGGTAGAACACCCGATTTTCATTGTAAAAACATTGATCGGCAGTTGTACCGGGACAAAGTCCGATCGGCAATTGTACCGGTACGATAGCCGATCCTACCAGATCGCTGGTTTCTAATCCTTCCGCGAACTGGATAGCAGACGCGGCACGACTGTTGCACCACACTTTGAGGTAATCCCACACTTTGAAGTAAAAATTACTTCAAAGTGTGGGGATGTGCCCCACACTTTGAAGTAAACCCATTTTTTACTTCTTCTTCTTCTTCTTGGCGTTCGCAGAGGTTACACAATCAGTCCAGCACTGGTGATAAATGTTGTCGTTTTCTCCAACTCCTGTCGACTGCCGTATAGTTTGGTCTGCAAGGGAGTTGGTGACGGCCACACTTCTTTTCGTTCCTCATCTAGTAAGGGACATCGCTGTAAGATGTGTTCCGCTGTTTGGTCTTCTTGACCGCAGGCACAGGTTGGTGATGGCGCCAGCTTGAACTTTCGGTTCATGTGAGCATTGAGCCTGTTGTGGCCAGTACGCAGCCTGATGAGGTTGACTTGCTGCTCTCTGGACATTGTGTGGTAGTCATCTCTGTTTGTCCTTGGCCTCATCAATGCCTTGATGATTGTCTTCTGCTCACTAAAGCTGACACTGTTTTCAGGTTGGTCTTCCACGGCTCCTTCTTTCGCCAGCTCATCTGCCCTTTCATTTCCTGGTATCCCACAGTGTGCTGGTATCCACTGGAGGACAACTCTTCTGGTTTGTCTGACCATCTGTAATGCTTTGGCCAGCTGTGGGAGTTTGTCGTTCTCTAGGGCCTGAAGGACTGAAAGGGCGTCCGAGAGGAAGACAACTTGGTAGCAAGGGTCTGCGGAGTCCTGAACCAAGGAGGCGGCCTGCATGAGAGCTTCTGCTTCTGCTTTATAGTTTGTGCAGTGTTTGCCAGTGGCAACGCTGGATGTAGCTGTATGTCCCCCAGGGAACTGGATGAGAATGCCTGCACCTCCATTGAGCACGGCGTTAGTTGCTGATCCATCGGTGTATACATGGATCCACGCCTCTTTTGGGTACTGTTCGTCGATCAGGGCTAAGGTGAGTGCCTGTCGAGCTGTGTCATTCTGATCTTCTCCTGAGGTAACATGTGGAACACTGGTGCAGATCTGGATGCCTGGTTTCTCTGTTGCCTTGGGGGTTTCCTCTTCTTCTTGAGTCAGAGGTAGAGTGTTCTGTGGGAGGACTTCCCTGTACTGTCGAGAAAGTCTCTTGCTCTCGTGTACAAAACTGCTCCGTTTGAGCCGGTTCTTGGTGAGGTTGCTCAGTCTGTGCTTCATGGGGTGGTCGGGTAGGCACTTGAGCTTCTCGGCCTGTACCATAGTCTTGGCTTCTCTTCTCTGACAGAGGGGTTGGATGGTGGTAAGCTTCTCCATTTCCTTGATGGGCGTGGATTTCATTGCACCAGTGATGAGTCGGAGGGCCTGGTTTTGCACACGGTCAAGGGTCTGCAGGTTTGTCTTGGCTGAGGTTGACCACGCTGTGGAGCCGTACTCGAGGTGGGGTCTGATTGTTCCCTGGTATACTGTCTTCAGTATCTTCTCGTTCGCTCCCCATGTGGTACCTGCCAGCTTCCTGAGTATGGCTAGCTTGCGCCGGGCCTTCGTCTCTGCCTGTGCAATGTGTGGTTTCCAGGTCTGCCGTCTATCAAAGGTGACACCAAGGTACGTTGCTTCTTCATCCTCTCTCAGAGGAGTTCCACCAAGCCTAATGGTTCCGGCTTTCTGCTTTGGCGACAGTGTGAATAGGGTGGTGGAGGATTTCTCCTTGTTGATGGAGACGCACCAATCTTCTGCCCATGCGTTCAGCCTATCTGCCGCTTGCTGCATTCTGTAGGTGGCAGTACTTGCGTGCTCCTCCTTGCACCAGATCACAGGGTCGTCTGCGTAGAGAGCAGCTTTGATCCCCTTGGGCATCTCAGACACCAGATCGTCGATGAAGAGAAGGAAGAGTGTGGGGGAGAGGACTCCGCCCTGAGGGACGCCATGACGAAGGAGGAACTTCTTGCTTTTGGTCTGGTCGACGTTAACTCTTGCCCTGCGGTTATAGAGGTAAGAGCGAATCCACTGGTACATGTTGCTGGACACGCCTTTCCTCAGCAGTTTTACAAGGAGTCCATCTTTCCAGACCTTGTCAAAGGCCTTCTGAAGATCTATCCAGGTGACGAAGACCAGCTTCTGTTCCTGAAAGGCATCTTCAACTTCTTGCGCCAGGTAAGTGACCTGATCTTCAGTGCTGCGGAACTGTCGGAATCCAGCTTGTTCAGGGGCGAGGAGGTTCCTGGATTCCAGGTACCACCTGAGGCGCTCGTTCACAATTCTCTCCAGGGTCTTCACAACACAGCTGGTGAGGCTGATTGGGCGATAGCTGGTGGCCTTCTTTGGATCCTTCCCTTTTTTTAAGATGGGGATCATGATCGCTTCTCGCCAGAGTTGTGGTAGCGATCCTTCTTGCCAGCTGCTGTTGAAGACCTCGAGTAGCTTGTTCTCTGCTGCGCTACCAAGGTGGGTTAGCATCTCGTTGGTGATGCCGTCTGGGCCAGGGGACTTCTTCGCCTTTGACTTTTTCAGAGCTGAGTGCAGCTCGTGGAGTGTGAGTGGTTGACTCATGGCGTCCACTGTCGACTGTCTGGCAGGTCTCTCTCTTTTCTCTCTTCTTGCTTCTCTCTGTTTCTCGGGGCTAACATGGAGGTTGCTCTCAGCTGCATAGCTTTCAGCAAATTGGTTGGCAGCATGCTTTCCAGTTAGCACCTTCTCGTTCTCTTCTAATGTGATCTTTCCTCTGCTGGTGTTCTCATCATTCAACTGCTTGGTGAGCCTCCAGAGCTTTCTGCCATCCTTCTCAAGGTTCAGAGAGCTTGTTTTCTCTTGCCAGCTTCTCCGTCTTGCCTGTAGCTTCTTTTTGAGAAATTTGGCTTTGGCTTCCTGGAGGCGGATGTTGTTGTTTTGTGACGGGTTGACTTCTGCTTCCCTTCTGGCGTCTGCCAGATCATCATCCAGTTCCTGCAATTCATTGCTCCAGTAGGGCTTATAGTCTCTCCTGGCACCCCTGGGAATGGACTCATGCGCTGCTCTGAGGATGCTCATGTTGAAGTCCTTCGCCACCATGTTGATGTCTCGACCCTCGACTCTGATGTCTTTGGTGAGTTCGCTGGTGCGGTGTCTAAAGAGGAACCAGTTCGCTCTTTTGTAGTTCCACCGTGGGAAGGAAGCTTCAGTGCAGGACTCCATACCCAGGGTCAAAAAGACTGGCCGATGGTCACTTCCACCTAGCTGTTCTCCGACCTCTCTGCTGGTTAGCTGGTGCATGTCTTCCGTGCAGAAGGCTAGGTCAGGAGTTGATGTAGTGTGCCATCTTCTGGAGTAGAATGTAGGGCAGTCAAAGGGGCTGTTCAAAAGGATGAGACCTTTGTCGTCCTGCCAGTTCTCCACCTCTTCTCCTCTCCGATCCAGGTGGTCATATCCCCAACTCTGTGAATGACTGTTGAAGTCACCCACCACGATGAAGTTGGAGGCCTTTGCGGGGATCGTGTCAAGGGCGAGGTGTCTATCATTGGGGCAGTAGAAGTTGACAAGATGGAATTCTGATGTCTTCGTCTGGATTCGAATCACCTGATATTCGGAGTCCTCCATGTGCGTTTCTATCAAACAGGCATTGATGTTGTTCCTGATGAGGGTCAGGATTCCTCCTTTGCTTCGGTCTGTTCTGTCGGACCTAAGGCATTGGTAGCCTCTCACTTTGAAGGACTTTTGGGGTGTCAGGTGCGTCTCCTGAATACAGCAGATGTTGATGTTCTTCTCATGCAGGATATGCTCCAACTCTGTCTTCTTGTTCAGGATACTTTCTGCGTTCCAGTGCATGACCTGAAAAGGTCGCTGCTGACTGGGTTTCTTCCTGGTTGTGGTGGTGCCAGTCACTTTCCTCCTGCGTCCCCTGGCGTGACAAGACGGACGGGAGGGACCTCCAGTAGTTGGGGCTGGGTCCCTTTGAGGCATGGGACCCGACGCTGCTCCACCCTGGGGGGTCCTCAATGGGCGAGCGCCATTTCCATCTGTGCTGGTTGATTGTGTCATCATTTGCGTAAGTGCGTGTACCCGTGGTTTGTTAGAATGCGCCGTGCGGCCCGGGTCCTCCGTCTTCAGCATTCGGGGTTTTCTGTCGGGGTTACCTCACCCTTAGCTCATGGCCCGTACGTCCTACCCTGAGAGCACAGGGGGGAGGATTTGCCGGGATCCCACCCGGAGCCAGTTTGGTCCGCGGCCGCAAGCGGCTGATCTCCATATCTGAAGACCGTTCCCCTATCCGCCACCCGGGGACGCGCTGGGTTGGGGGTGGTCGCCCCACTGAAAATCCCACACTGGGTTAAGAAAGATCAGCCTGTCCCAGATTTTTTACTTCAAAGTGTGGGGGGATCTTCCCACACTTTGAAGTAAACTCAGTTTTTACTTCAAAGTGTGGGGGGATCTTCCCACACTTTGAAGTAACTTACTTCAAAGCGTGGGACTTTTGCATCGCCTGTTTGAGCCTGATGATTTTGTCAAAAAAAATGGCAAAGTCTTTTGGATGAGTGAACAGAAAAAGTGAGCGAGCCAAGAAACATAATGATGTTTGTTATCAGGCTTTAAGCAATGTCCCATTGTTGAGTGTGACGAAAACTCGTGGTGACGATTTTAAAACATGGTCCAATCTTACATGGTCCAACCTTACATGGTCCGACCTTACATGGTCCAATCTTACATGGTCCAATCTTACATGGTCCAATCTTACATGGTCCAACCTTACATGGTCCAATCTTACATGGTCCAATCTTACATGGTCCAACCTTACATGGTCCAATCTTACATGGTCCAACCTTGCATGGTCCAACCTTACATGGTCCAACCTTACATGGTCCAATCTTACATGGTCCAATATAACATGGTCCAACCTTACATGGTCCAACCTTACATGGTCCAATATTACATGGTCCAACCTTACATGGTCCAACCTTACATGGTCCAATATTACATGGTCCAACCTTACATGGTCCAACCTTACATGGTCCAATCTTACATGGTCCAACCTTACATGGTCCAATCTTACATGGTCCAATCTTACATGGTCCAATATTACATGGTCCAACCTTACATGGTCCAACCTTACATGGTCCAACCTTACATGATCCAATCTTACATGGTCCAATCTTACATGGTCCAATCTTACATGGTCCAATAATATATATATATGGACCATGTAAGATTGGACCATGTAAGGTTGGACCATGTAAGGTTGCACCATGTAAGGTTGGACCATGTAAGGTTGAACCATGTAAGATTGGACCATGTAAGGTTGGACCATGTAAGATTGGACCATGCGTCACCCAACATGTTTTAAAATCGTCACCACGAGTTTTCGTCACACTCAACAATCACGCCGTGGATGGTGGCACGCCTAGTTTTTTCCACCGCAGGAACAACACCCAATTCGTTCCCCCGCAAGACGAACAACATGGTAGGTGTCTCCAAATTAATGCCTTAAAATAGTAGATAACCAGACTTTCTAGTATTGAAGTTTATATCATACTGTTCGGTACTTTATTTTGCATTGGATCAGCTAGTTGTCTTACCATTTACACTCTCGTGTACTACATAACAGAAGAAATGTCATCAAGACAAGTCAGAAATACTGTCTCCCACGTTAAAAATGATGAAATAACACAAAGCACGGTCAACAGAAGGGCTTAAATCTTTTTGCTGGTCAAAGTCAAACTACTTGTGGATACTGCTCTTCATTTTTAAGTTTAAGCTTACCTTAGTTTAGACTCACGATCGGTTCAAAGATCAACAGTAAAATTTGACGGGGTAAGATCCCCCGCAGCTTGGTCAAAAATGCGGGGGACCTTATCTGGTGTCTGCGGGGGACCTTACCCACTGAGAATCGAGTACCACAAAATAACGCTAGATTAGAGCAGCTTATCCACGATGCTGGTGCCCAAAAACGCGCATACAAGGCTGCAAGGTATCGAAGATTAAACTGTGAGTATTAAAATAGTGCTTTAAATGGTAGTTCTAGGTTAATTTATACGAAATTGAGACCTCTCTGTATAATTTTCACGGACTTCGGCAGAAAATCGAACGCCACTGTTCACGAGTACACAACAAGACATAAATTACATATTATACATATAGCCTAGGCAATTCTGCTTTAGAATATGTATACTTAATAATGTGATTTGCCACAACGTACCTTCACAGGGCAATTTCTTTGCGAGATAACAATTTTGCTTCCGCGTGCGGGGAAACGAATTGGCTGTTGTTCCTGCGGTGGACAAAACTAGGCGTGCCACCATCCACGGCGTGACAATGGGACATTGCTTAAAGCCTGATAACAAACATCACTATGTTTCTTGGCTTTCTCACTTTTTCTGTTCACTCATCCAAAAGACTTTGCCATTTTTTTTGACAAAATCATCAGGCTCAAACAGGCGATGCAAAAGTCCCACGCTTTGAAGTAAGTTACTTCAAAGTGTGGGAAGATCCCCCCACAATTTGAAGTAAAAACTGAGTTTACTTCAAAGTGTGGGAAGATCCCCCCACACTTTGAAGTAAAAAATGGGTTTACTTCAAAGTGTGGGGCATATCCCCACACTTTGAAGTAATTTACTTCAAAGTGTGGGATTACTTCAAAGTGTGGTGCAACAGTCGTGCCGCGTCTGCTATCCAGTTCGCGGTAGGATTAGAAAATATATATATATATATACCAAACCGATGTCAAATACGAGCTGATTTGGTGAAATAAAGCACATTTCTACTTGCGAAACCCATCGAACAGCAATTAGGCTAAGCGAGAGAGTTCTCGTGATTGTTTTAATTAAAAAACTCATTCATAAAAACTAGAGACTAGGTTTCTGGTCAAAACGAATGATTAATCTGCTGTATCATTCGCTTGTCGGAAAGACAATCGGCCTACGCGCATCTCTCAAATATGACCTTCTTTTGTCTACTGTCTCGGAAGATTTATTCTACTCCCAAATAGCACTTCTTTGCACCTCTTATGACTCCTTCGTCCTCTAGATTCCCGTATCTACACCAAATACGAGCTGATTTGGTGAAATAAAGCACATTTCTACTTGCAAAACCCATCGAACAGCCATTTCCGGTGCTCGATCGCGGACATTTTCAGCTTTGAAGGCTATTTACGGGCAAATATCAATCGCTCCCTGACTTTTTATGCATCGAGAAACAAATTTAGTCATCGCTGAATCAGTAGCTTACCTTAAATCCCGACATAAATCAAACAATACATAGACAACAGACAAAACTTGCCTTCACACGTGTCATGAGCGGCCTTCGGCTTCTGTTCGGCCTTTGACCGGTTATCCCCCGTGTATCTCCCTCTACGCCCTCCTATCCTATCTCCCTCTACGCTCTCCTATCCTATCTCCCTCTCCCCCTACCCTCTATCCTTCCCTTATCTCCCTCTACGCCCTCCTATCCTATCTCCCTCTACGCCCTCCTATCCTATCTCCCTCTACGCCCTCCTATCCTATCTCCCTCTACGCCCTCCTATCCTATCTCCCTCTACGCCCTCCTATCCTATCTCCCTCTACGCCCTCCTATCCTATCTCCCTCTACGCCCTCCTATCCTATCTCTCTCTACGCCCTCCTATCCTATCTCCCTCTCCCCCTACTATCTATCCTTCCCCTATCTCCCTCTACGCCCTCCTATCCTATCTCCCTCTACGCCCTCCTATCCTATCTCGGGCCTCTCCCCCTACCCTCTATCCTTCCCCTATCTCCCTCTACGCCCTCCTATCCTATCTCCCTCTACGCCCTCCTATCCTATCTCCCTCTACGCCCTCCTATCCTATCTCCCTCTACGCCCTCCTATCCTATCTCCCTTTACGCCCTCCTATCCTATCTCCCTCTCCCCCTACCCTCTATCCTTCCCCTATCTCCGTCTACTTTCCCCCTACCCAGTGTGTGTGTGTGTGTGTATGTGTGTGTGTGTGTGTGTGTGTGTGTTTGTGTGTGGGTGGGTGTGTGTGTGTGTGTGTTTATTCCGCCTGAATGGAGATTTTAGGCTGATGCCTAGTCGTACCATCTGTCCCTATGAAAATAACGACAGAAAAATAGAGACAACCAAAAATAAAACAACAATTGCAAACAATCACGAACAAAAGTGAGAAGTCCCCAAATTAATTCTACAATATAATCTATTCGGATATCTACATAAAACAAAACATTGAAAAGATACATGTCAATGTCAAGCAAAGAAATAATCAAACAAACAAACAGACGAGCGAACAAGCGTACAATAAAGAAAAGCAGTTAGAGAGACGAACATACAGGAGGAGCACACACTCGCTCACAGTCGGCAAAAACCCAATGAAAAAAGCATGCACGTAACAAATATTATCAACATTCGTGTTGCAAGAGTTTATTCGGATTAATCTTGGAGAAACTCTGGCAAGAGACACTCTTACGTACAAAGGTAATCAAAAGCCATACCAAGCACTCACAAAGGTTCATGTTATTCAAAATACAAATAAAGAAATGCCATAGGTCTCTCAGCAATAAATACTCAAATAGTAATGTAAAAAGATGCGTTAAAGCGGTATTCAATCGAGGACTGTGATATGAAAATGAAATGAGAAGTTTCACTGCATATTTGTTGCCTCAAGACATATCGACAGCGTGTGTACTATGGTTAAAATGAGTACACATTAACCTAAAGCTAACCGATAAAGCGGTATAAATAAATGAACGCAAAAAAACCGTGTTATCTTCACCTTTATCTACATTGTCGAAACAGGAATGTTTCAGATTAAAGCAACAGAAGCTCAAGTACCTACCACGCTGATTGTTTAATATCTTCCGGTGGTGTTTGTTTATCTAAATTGTTTGTTTGTTTGTTTGTTTGTTTGTTTGTTTGTTTGTTTGTTTGTTTGTTTGTTTGATTGATTGTTTGTTTGTTTGTTTTTTGTTTAATTGTTAGTTTGTTGTTTATTTGTTTGTTTGTTTGCTTGCTTGTTTCTTTATTTTTTTTGTTTGCTTGCTGGTTTTTGGTTCCCAAAATGAGGATCACAGTGTTCAACATAATAAAGATTTCAGGCAATGCGTATCATAACACAGAACAGCTCCTTTAACCAACGTTATAACATTCAATATATTCATTAACGTTGATTGACTTACAGTCCCATTTCTGAATAATATTATCATGACAACCAACTATACGGTTAGACAGTCGAACCACAGCACAGGCATTTCTCATTATCATTTTGCCCCGGAGAAAGACGTCGTGTCTCTTTAAGGCGGCGTGTTGTATCCATTAAAGCTTAGTGGTACGTTCATTAAAGATACCGAACCTTCAAATATCATGCCTACATGTTGGTTGTTTGTGTTTCATGTCCGATCAACCTATTTTAGTATTTGGCTATTCGGGACTGATTCAGAAAAAGGCAAAATGTCGACATTTTCGTAAAGCCTTTGCTTAGCCTGAGTAGACTCTCCACAACTCTATTCTGTTTTGGAACTCTCTACCCTGTATGTGCTTTATGGTCTATTTGTCAATGGTATCTTTGTGTGTGCGCGTGCGTGCGTGCGTGTGTGTGTGTGTGTGTGTGTGTGTGTGTGTGTGTGTGTGTGTGTGTGTGTGTGTACTTTTAACATTGTACGCTAAGTTTTGCTTAGTGCTTGGGATCTTGGTGTTATGTCTCAGTTAAATCTATGCATGCTTTGTATGCTTGTTGATTTGTGCTAGTTTATTCTATAATGAATTTGTAAAGCGTCTACTGGTGTGGAGACAAACTTGATAACGTTCGTTTAATATACTGGATGGCAAAAAAATGGCTGCCATAGGTTTTTTTCTCGGATTTTGTCAACAATTCAAGAATCTCACTACTTTTTACAAATTGTAATTCCAGCCATTGTTGTCAATTAAGACACAGTAACAATTAAAAGATCACTCTATTGGGTTGACTTAGGAATGATCCAAAATGAGAATGCGATCGCTCACTGAAAACTCCTCTCTTTACTCAGCTATATAGTAGGCGATTTGAATTATTCAGAGCTGTGTAATAAAATATAATTTGCAACAGGTGCACACGCCATGTGCCATGAGGGGGGGCCGGGTAGCTCAGTGGGTAGAGCACTGGACTTGTGATCCTAAGGTCAGTCGCAGGTTCCAATCCAGGAAGGGACAGACACGGGTCAACTTGATGTGCAGACTCAGAGACGGTATCCATGTCCCACCCCGTGTCACCACAGTGGCACGTAAAAGACCTCGGTCATTCTGCCATAAGTGCAGGTGGCTGATACCACCTACACATGCACACACCTGGCTAGCGTGACTCTTGCTGAAGCGACCCGAATTTCCAAGCATTGGGATAATAGAGTATATAAAATTAATGAGAAAAAAAAGTGTACATACTCGAGAATGCATCCAGACGGTCCGGTGTGGCGAGGGGTATTGTCTCTTTAACGGCATGACTATGTAAATGATAATCAGATACATTTTCTGCGCGCCATTACTCGCATACTCGCACATATATACGGAAAGTGTTTGAAGATGATAATTAAAAATTGTTGTTGTAAATGCACACACAAACACATGGATATATAGTTAGGTTGCTTGCAAACATGAACTATGACACTGGCGAAACTGTACCCACCATCGTACACTCAGAATTACGAAAATCAGTGTCTTATTCGCCAACAAGAGCAGGCTGAAAAAAAAGTAATTTAAGCTAATAAATGTCGAGGGCAGGGGGAGGGGGGGGGGGGGTGATGAGTAGTCGCGGGGATGCAGGAGAGAGGAGAAGAAACGAAAAGTTTTTTTTTATTTTTTTTTTATTAACATGCTTTTACCCTTTCTTTTACGAACAGTTTTCTTGTTTTTACGATTAGTTACCGGAACAGCAATCAGCAGATTTCAACACATATTCTTCTTCTTCTTCTTCTTCTTTGTTCATGGGCTCAGACTCCCACGTTCACTCATGGTTTTTTTTTTGCACGAGTGGATTTTTACGTGTATGACCGTTTTTACCCCGCCATTTAGGCAGCCATACGCCGATTTCGGGGAGGCATGCTGGGTATTTTCGTGTTTCCATAACCCACCGAACTCCGACATGGATTACAGGATCTGTTCTGTGCGCACTTGGTCTTGTGCTTGCGTGCACACACGAAGGGGGTTTAAGTCACTAGCAGGTCTGCACATTAGTTGACCTGGGAGATCGGAAAAATCTCCACTCTTAACCCACTAGGCGGCAGCGACCAGGATTCGAACTCACGACCTCCCGATTAGGAGGCCGACGTCTGACCACTGCGCCACAGCGCCCGTCAACACATCTTCAAAAGAGTTCAGCACGGGGAAAGTTTTATCATGAATGTACAAACACAAACCAACAAAGACACAATAATTAGCCCCACCCCCGTCAGTGTCACCACAGTGGCCCGTAAAAGACCTCGGTCATACTGCCATACGTGCAGGTGGCTGAGTACACCTAAACACGCACACACCTGGGTAGCGAGACTCTTGTTGCTGCTAGCTTTCCACTAGGAGGAAGAGAGCCGAATTTCCCAGCATTGGCATAATAGAGTAAATGAAATGAAATGAAATGAAATGAATTGAAAACACATTCAAAGCACAGACCAAAAGGCTGTCTGAACATGCAGCCACATCCCGCAACACATGTCATAACGTTTCTCAAAAACCCATCCGAAAATATTTAGACTGAGGGTTGTTGTAAATGTAGACGAAGGCAAAGATGGAGACGACACAGACGATAGTGCTGACGACGGCGACGACGATCCAGCCACAGTTGTTGGACGACGGCGGTTGTTTGGGGGGCTTGTAGTCGGGGGAGAACTTGGGCGTGTAGAGGTTGTTGTTACTCCCTGCCCCTGCTTCTGACTTCTTCTGAAGCTTCTTGTAGGGCATCACTCCTGCCAGCTGCGTAAAAGAAAAAATTATTAGGCCAAATAAAAATATATGTTGGTTTAGGGTAGCCCGACCGACCCTATTTTTTCCCGCCGACCCAAAAACAAAATTTCATTTCTCAAAAAAACAAAACTTTTGGCACATTTTGGGAACCATACCGAGACTAAGGGAAGTGACCTAAAATCGACTAAATTTAAGAGGGGGAAAAAAAAGAGAAAAAAAAGCCGACCTACCGACCCTATCTTTTTTGGTCACATTACCCTAAACCAACATACATTTTTATTTTGCCTTAACAGTTAACTGTATATGAGTGGACTTGTACTGTCATGTGTGTATATGAATACAGTGTTGTTTAAACCAATTGCAGGAGAAGAGGCTTCGGGGTTCCTCAAGGAGGTGTTTTCACTTCCACATTGACATTTACACTGACTTTTATTTCCTTAAGAATGGCGATAATCGGACAGACAGAGAGACAAATAGGCTGACAGGCACACCGACAAATAGATAGCGTGACGAGTATACATACAGACAGACGGGAGAAGGTACTGGTATATCTATTGGTGTAAAATGATAACGACGACACAGGGACAGACACTCATACAGGCGAACGAATGGACGGAGAAAATTAGGTAGGACAGATGGCGAGAGATGGGGAATGGAGACAGAGAGAAAGAGAGAGAAAGTGATAAATTGAGAGAGAGAGAGAGAGAGAGAGAGAGAGAGAGAGAGAGAGAGAGAGAGAGAGAGAGAGAGAGAGAGAGAGAGAGAGAGAGAGAGAGAGGGGGGGGGGGATTTGTGTACGATTTAGTTAAAAACCAATACAATAAATGCTCGGCTGTTCATCGGTTGTCCCCCTTCCTCTTTGTCTGCCACCGTAGCGCCCAAAGACCAACTTACACAAACTTCCAGCACAATAGTCTATCCTTGCCCTCTCACGACTTCAATATAAACAGGATTATCTGAAGTTCCCCCTCCTTACCTTACTTTTACCTTGACCTACTTACATAATCACCGAAGAAAATAGTCCATTCCTTCCCTCTTCTCACTCACTGCTCACTGAAACCGTAACGCGCCATGCCCTCTGTCGTAGGGGCACGTCCTAGGCCTGTCTCCCCCGCCCTGCCCTTTCACCACTCAAATAAACAGGACTGCCTGAAGCTACCCCACCTTACCTTTCATTACCTAACCTAGCTATTTCATTAATTTTGAAAAATAACAGAATTATTTATTCACCAATACACTAACAGCACATACAAAACTAAATCAAATTTTTGAATAAAAATTATAGAGGGTTCTTCGGGAGTAACAATCAAACACAGAGGTCCTGAAGAAGATTTGATAGTCCTGAGGAAGCCTCCATGGACAAGAGAGAGAGAGAGAGAGAGAGAGAGAGAGAGAGAGAGAGAGAGAGAGAGAGAGAGAGAGAGAGAGAGAGAGAAAGAGAGAGAGAGAAAGAGAGAGAGTGAGAGAGAAAGAGAGAGAAAAAGAGAGTGAAAGAGAGAGAAAGAGAGAGAGAGAGAGAGAAAGAGGGAGAGAAAGAGAGAGAGAGTGAGAGAGAGAGAGAGAGAGAGAGAGAGAGAGAGAGAGAGAGAGAGTCCCTCCATAGGCTAACATTTGATTTAGTTTTGTATACGTATACATGCGCATGTGCTGTTCGTATATTGGTGAGTAAAGAATTATTTTATTTTTCAACTTTGTCACTCTCACCCACAGTCATTTTGTTGTTTAGATTTATTTCTTGAATACCAACCTGCAGCGCCTCCAGTGTTTTGGCAACCTCGGGGAGTTTCTTGAGCGGGTGTTTGGCCCTGGGAGCTCCCTCGGGCAGCGCGTTAGGGAACAGACGGACCCCGTTGCTTGGCCAATGGGTGGTCATCCTCAGCTCCCTGTAGGCCTTCCTCTTCAGCCTCAGCGAGTCCTTGTCCGCCCAGCAGGCCGGTGTCATGCACACCATTACCGCCCACCGCCAGCGACCTGGGTTCGACCTGCACGTGAGACAGTGTGTTAGATTATGAGAAGATTTTTGTTCAGCGGATTGGAGTGACCTATACGTTCACTTTGTGGAGGCTGTTCTTAATGAAGTCCGAAGTGGATTTTTGAGAATACTTTGGTGTGTTAGATGATGCAAACTCTTTCGTCCAGCGGATTGGAGTGACCTGGGGCGGGGATATAGCTCAGTTGGTAGCGCGCTGGATTTGTATTCAGTTGGCCGCTGTCAGCGTGAGTTCGATCCCAGGTTCGGCGGAAATTTATTTCACAGAGTCAACTTTGTGTGCAGACTCTCTTCGGTGTCCGAACCTCCCCCCGTGTACATTACATTGGGTGTGCACGTTAAAGATCCCACGATTGACAAAAGGGTCTTTCCTGGCAAAATTGCTTAGGCACAGTTAATAATTGTCTACCTATACCCGTGTGACTTGGAATAATAGGCCTTGAAAGGTAAATATGCGCCGAAATGGCTGCAATCTACTGGCCGTATAAAATTTCATCTCACACGGCATCACTGCAGAGCGCCTAGAACTGTACCCACGGAATATGCGCGATATAAAACTCATTGATTGATTGATTGACCTACTTCCACTGGGTGAAGGCTGAATGTCCTGAAAGCCTCAGATTAACTGGGCGAAGTCGACTGCGCGAAGTATACTTCGCAAAGCTGGTCGCACGGAGCTTTAGTGCTTAGTTTTTCGGCAAAAACAAACAAGTCGCGTAAGGCGAAAATACAACATTTAGTCAAGTAGCTGTCCAACTCACAGAATGAAACTGAACGCAATGCAACGCAGCAAGACCATCGTCAGTCCACCGCTCACGGCAAAGGCAGTGAAATTGACAAGAAGAGCGGGGTAGTAGTTGCGCTGGGAAGGATAGCACGCTTTTCTGTACCTCTCTTTGTTTTAACTTTCTGAGCGTGTTTTTAATCCAAACATATCATATCTATATGTTTTTGGAATCAGGAACCAACAAGGAATAAGATGAAAGTGTTTTTAAATTGATTTCGACAATTTAATTTTGATAATAATTTTTATATATTTAATTTTCAGAGCTTGTTTTTAATCCAAATATAACATATTTATATGTTTTTGGAATCAGAAAATGATGGAGAATAAGATGAACGTAAATTTGGATCGTTTTATAAATTTTTATTTTTTTTTACAATTTTCAGATTTTTAATGACCAAAGTCATAAATTAATTTTTAAGCCACCAAGCTGAAATGCAATACCGAAGTCCGGGCTTCGTCGAAGATCACTTGACCAAAATTTCAACCAATTTGGTTGAAAAATGAGGGCGTGACAGTGCCGCCTCAACTTTCACGAAAAGCCGGATATGACGTCATCAAAGACATTTATCAAAAAAATGAAAAAAACGTTCGGGGATTTCATACCCAGGAACTCTCATGTCAAATTTCATAAAGATCGGTCCAGTAGTTTAGTCTGAATCGCTCTACACACACACACAGACACACACACACACACACACACACGCACGCACGCACGCACGCACGCACATACACCACGACCCTTGTCTCGATTCCCCCCTCTACGTTAAAACATTTAGTCAAAACTTGACTAAATGTAAAAAGACTTCGCGAAGTCGACTTCGAGCTCATTTAGGACCGCCTTTAGATTATCTAAACTCGTTCGTTCAGCGGATGGCAGTGACATACTTTCGCTGTGTGAAAGGCTGTCCTTTGTTTCGCCCAACTTTCGTCGACTTCGCAAAGGCTTTGTACCGAAACAATTATGCAGCTCTGCCGCCTCGGGATGATGAGGTCAAAACGGCTGACTTACTTAGCTGGCTACCTTGCACATTTTGAAGAGAGTGTGTGAGTGATTGAGGGAACGAGTGTGTGAGATAGTGCGTGGATGAGTAGATAATTGAGTTGTTGAGATGATAGGCTAGAGGGAGCGAGTGTGTGAGATAGTGCGTGGATGAGTAGATAATTGAGTTGTTGAGATGATAGGCTAGAGGGAGCGAGTGTGTGAGATAGTGCGTGGATGAGTAGATAATTGAGTTGTTAAGATGATAGGCTAGTCATACACCAAATAGTTCAGTTAGTCCCTTTATCAGCTACTCAGTTAGTCCCTCTTTCAATCTATCCACCCATCCATCCACCCATGCAATCAACCACCCGCCCATCCTTTTATCCATTGATCAATCAATCCCTTTAGCAGGCACGGCCACACGCCAACCACCACCCAGCCATCTATCCATTCATCCAACCGTCACCCAACCATCAATCCATCCACCAATCCAACTACACATCCATCCAATCAACCCTCCCTCCCTCAATCCATCCATATCCATCCATTAATTTCTTGCCTAACCTACCTTCCCCCGGTAGGACGGACTTTATTGTGCACAAGCCTGGAATCCCACTGCACAATGCTCCCTTTAGCAGGCACGGCCACACACCAACCAACACACATCCATCTATCCATCCATCCAATCAACCATCCGCCCATCCATTCATCAATTCATCCACCCATCCATCTATTCATCTCTTGCCTAACCTACCCGCCCCTGATAGGACGGACGTTATTGTGCACAAGCCTAGAATCTCACAGCATGATGCTCCCTTTAGCAGGCACGGCCACACACTAACCACCACACATCCATCTATCCATCCACCCAATCAACCACCCATCCATTATTCTCTCGCCTAACCTACCTTCCCCTGATAGGACGGACGTTATTGTGCACAAGCCTGGAATCCCACAGCACGATGCTGCCTCTAGCAGGCACGGCCACACGGCGTCGCAGACATCCTCTCTCCCTGAACCACTTGACGTGCTTCTCCTCCAGCCTCAGGTGATCCTTGTCGCTGTTGATGGAGGCTTCTCGTTCCTCGGGGTGTTCTTCGTAGAACTTCTCCAACAGCTTGTGAGACCCATCCATACACTGTGGGCAGAGAACATGGTTAAAATGGAATGTGGTGGTAATTTTTATGCTCATTGTTGCGTGGACAAAACTGGTGATGATGATGAGGAGGAGGAGGAGAAGGAGGAGGAGGAGGAGGAGGACGAGGGGAATATTTCGTATGCAACACTTCAAAAAAAATGTCAACGGAATGCTTGTAAACATGCTCTCGATTAGTAAATAGCCACTAACCTCAAAGACCCAGTCATCCATGTTGGCGGTCTCCAAATAGACCGCCCCCTGGTAAGCGTGCAGGCCTATTCGCCCCGCCCCCTGATCATTATGCAGCCAGGATTTGTCCAATGTGTGGAAAGCCTCCTCCCCTTCCTCTGGCGGTCGACCAATGACGACAGCGTCTGTGCTGCTTAGGAGTTCCTGAGTCTCCCATAGCTCAGCGAATACTGGCTGGGCTTTCAGTCGGACACTCCAGCTAGGAGAGAGATGTCCGATGCTGTACCTGTGGAAAGCAATCAGATTGGGGAAATACAGAAGTGAGAAGACCTATTGGATTGGATTGGATTGGATTGGATTGGATTGGATTGGATAAGGTTTATAGTCCAGTGAGGTTACCCTCATGGAAATTCGGGCTGCTTTCTCCCCGGGGAAAGCGAGCTGCCATACATACGGCGCTACCCATATTTTGTTTTCCTGCATGCGTGTATTCATGTTTCCTGAGACTTAATGCCGTGTGAGATGGAATTTTTTTACTTTATTCCAAGTCCCACGGGTATTTGATGGACATTTTATCTATGCCTATACAATTTTGCCAGGAAGACCCTTTTGTCAATCGTGGGATCTTTAACGTGCACACCCCAATGTAGTGTACACGAAGGGACCTCGGTTTTTCATCTCATCCGAAAGACCTACGTATACATTACAGCTGTAGATCTTCTTCTTCAACAACAATTTTTTAAACAAAACACCATAAAAATACCGAAGCTTTTGGGATAATACGTTACGACTCACACACACAAACTGGTGGTACTACAACACTTGCAAATGTGGAGAGGTTACTGCAAGTGAAGAACAATCATATATCAAGTTTTTCCAGTGCTTTGGTTTGGGACTTTTTGTGTGAATTAATTTCCTAAAAAGCCACACGTGTGGAGGCTGGGGCAGTCTTGTCCTATGTCAAAAGCCTGAGCAGATCGGAGATGATCAGTATGTAACCGAGTGCCGAAACACTACGATCACCTCGGGAAGCGAAGTGCCGAAACACTACGATCACCTCGGGAAGCAAAGTGCAATCAAACAGGTTTGAAAATATTAGGGCTAATTTCTTAGCCCTATAAAAACTGTCATGCAAATCCGAAGGTTTCTTTGAACATACAGACAATCGGAAACCACCAGACCCTATCACACACAGAATTCTACAATACACCGGTGTTGACTTTAAAGGCCAACAACTCGGGTGCAGAGTCTGCTGTGAAAGGAGCGGTAGCCTCCCCTGTCACAAGTACAAGTGTTTTCACGCGCAGAACGGTGCCTTCAAACAACAGAGATTGACGATGAGACGAACAGTGGTAAACCCAAACAGAGCGCTTGAGCCGTTCAAAGTAGTCCCTTGAATCGGCCGATAGATGGGGAGGAGAGTTCAGACGCTTGGAGGTAAAGCCGGACAGAAGTTGACAAATTCACATGCACACCAGACAGTGAAACTAACACACACAAACAACATGAATACAGTCAACTTCACAGACGCAGGTATTTATCAGGCAGAGAAACTGACTTTCACAGTACAGACATATATTAGAGAGTAAAACTGACACACACACACACGCACGCACGCACGCACGCACGCACGCACGCACGCACACACACACACTCAGTGTAAAATAGCTGCTAAAAGTCGACCTGAATCGGCCCACTTCTATTCGTTCGTCGTTGGCTTAGAAACTGTCAGTTAAAATGCCATTATCCCATGACCTGCTTCATTGTTTCTCTTTTCTGAGGTAGGGGATTACGCTGCATATGTCATGGTAACCGTTGCGTATACCATGGGTTACCAAGCCTTGTTCCCGCATTAGTGCATGAAACTAGAAGGGGGCTTTACGTTTTCACAAGTAGCTATTCTAATCGGGCCATGTCCAAGATTTGCTGCAAAAAGGATATGAATTCACCCGCAAACACGGTTGTTCTTCTTTTTATTACTTGTTAATTAAAAACACCTTTGTTATTTTCACAATTTAAGTTTCGAAATGCCATTCAAACAATATATGTACACTTGCGCAACTCAGAGAACAATTCCAAACCATCTGTTCTGAAGAATGTACTAAATAAAACTCAAAAACAGGATATCTTTGAGAAATATGAAAACAAATCAAGGGGAAAAACTCCGTACTATAGCTGCAAAAAGTCGGCCTGAATCACCCCACTTCGGCCGTCGTCAGCCTACTTCGGTTTTCTGTGGCCGAAGCAGGCTGAACTAGGCCGAGGTAGGCCGAAGTAGACCGAATTAGGCCGACTTGCGTCCAAAGATAGTACGGTATATTGCCAAGAAAACAACCAGTAAAATGTGTCTAATGTGTGAAATGTGTGAAATGTGTGCATTTCAGCTCGGAAGGTTATATAAAGAATCAGTTCTTCTTCCCATTTCAAAGTACAGGTATGAATGTAAATGCAGGATAAGGTAAGACAATCACATGTTTGTTGTGAAGTGACTCCAGCAGTTGTCGAAAATAAGTTAGTCTAATACACAAACAAATCATGCACCAGAAAGAAACTTAATCTAAAGCACAAAAACATGAAAAGCGCCAAGAATGGAGTTACGCCAAAATTCCACGATGACATCGATTAGTAACTTACCTCAATTACTCAATTGTTAAATTTGCCCTTTATTGTCAATCGTTTTCAGGAGAATTGTTCTCATGGAGAATGATTTACTTAGTCTAAAGCACAAATACATCAAAATCGGCAAGAATCGAGTTACGCCAAATTCCACGACGACATCTAATTTATTTGCAACTAACCTCAATTGTTAAATCTTGCATTGTCAATCGTTTTAAGAGAATTTTTCTCATGGAGAATGATTTATATACTTAGTCTAAAGCACAAAAAAACATCAAAATCGCCAAGAATCGAGTTACGCCAAAATTCCACGACGACATCAATTTGTAATAACTAACCTACCTCTGAATCAGCGAGTTAGAGCAGTGAGGGAAGAGCCCCTCATCAAAGTTGTCCTTGATCCAGTCCCTGTACTCCTGAATGTATTGTGTACACTCCTCTTCTGTCAGTACACCCTTCACCACCGTGTACCCTTGACGCCTCAGGTCGTCCCGATGTCGTGGTTTTAACAACGCCATTTTTTTCAACGATTGTGTTCGTATGAAGATGGGCTGTCTGGAGCTTTAACTGGAAAAAACAATATCACATGTAAGAGTGTGTGCTTGTCACAGTGTACGGATGTATGCTCGCTGAGTAATAGACAATGTCAATTTTACATGATGTACGGATGTGTACCCTTGTCACGTGAGGCCGTCCCGATGTCGTGTTTTTTTACAACGCCATCTTCCAACGATTGTCTTTATATGATGATGGGTTGTCTGGAGCCTTAACGAGGGTACACCACTAGAACAGACAATAGTGCTATTTCATATGTTACGTGGATTTCCATTGGTCAATTGGGCAAAATTGAGCTCAATGCAAAAGTGATATCGACGACATTTCCGTCGATATCAGTTTTGATATCGACGACCTCTTTATTGCTTCCTCACTTCAAAAACAAAAACACCTAAATTTAAAAACAAACAAATATATATGAAAATGTAATTATCCCAGAATTTAGTTGAGCAAGTGACTAAAGACTTTTTGAAAGAAAAGACATTGAAATACTGAAAAGTACAAGAAAAGCGTGAACAAAAAGAAATAATAATCAGAGGGAGGGATATGGAACAGCCAAAACTGAGACAAATACTTTTGTAGTTTCTTTACAGTAAATACAAAATGTCCAGAGAATTAGCAATATATCTAACATTGACTGACTGTGTGATGATATCTTCTGCTATTGGTCTGTTTCGACAGTGATATCAAAATCTCGACCTCCGGTCTCGATTTTGATATCACTGTCTCAACAGACCATAGCAGAAGATATCATCACACAGTCCGTCAATATTGGGTAATGTCAATTTTACATGGTGTACGAATGTGTGCTCTCGTCACTTTAGATCGTTCCGATGTCTTGGTTTTAACAACGCCATTTTTCAACAATGCTGTCCGCATGGTGATCGGTTTTCAGGAGCCTTAACAAGAGTACACTGGAATAGACAATGTTGATTTTACATGGTGTATGAATGTGCGCTCGCTGAGTAATGGACAATTTCAATTTTACATGATGTACGGATGCGTGCCTTTGTCTCCTCAGGTCGTCCCGGTGTTGAGGTTTTTAACAACGCAATTTTGTCAACTATTGTGTTCGTATGGTGATGGGTTATCTGGAGCTTTAACGAGGGTGCACTGGAATGGACAATGTCACAGGTAAGATCATGTGCGTGTGACAATGTTGATTTTACATGATGTACTGATGTTTGCTCTAGTCACTTAAGGTCGTCCCGACGTCGTGGTTTGAACAACGCACTCTTCCAACGATTGTGTTCGTATGATGATGGGTTTTGTGGAGCTTTAACTAGGGGACATTGGAATAGACAATGTTGATTTGACATGGTGTACGGATGTGTGCTTTTGTCTGTTCAGGTTGTCGCGATGTTGTGGTTTTAACAACGCCATCTTTGAGCGATGATGTTCGTATGATGATGGTTTGTCTTATTTAGAGCTTTTACGATGGTAGGCTCGCTCTATGAGAAAAAGAGAATGTCGGGTTGACAAGGTTATATATAAAAACGATGGTCCTAATATGGTGATTGGGTTGCCTGTTTGGATACCTACAATGGTATGCACGCTTCTATGAGGAAAAGAGAATGTTGATTTGATGTGGTTTTAACAACGCCATCTTACAACAATGATGTTAGTATGACAACGGGTTGTCTGCTTTGGTGTATTTACGGTGGTAATGTTCACTATGGAAGGCACGCTCTATGAGGAAAATAGAAGGTTGCTTTAACATGGTTTTAACAACGCCATCTTCCAGCGATGATGTTCGTATGATGATAGGTTCTCTTTTTGAAGCTGTTGCGAGGGTGCACTCTGCGGGATAGACATTGATGCTTTTACATGGTGTACGGACGTGTGCCTTTGTCTGGTCAGGTCGTCACGATCTCGTGATTTTAATAACGAAACCCTCCAACGATGGTGTTCGTATGATGATGGATTGTCTGTTTGGAACGTTAACGAAGATCAACTCTAATGAGGAACCGAAAATATTGAGCTTTACATGTTGTGCGGATGTGTGTTTTTGTCTCCTCGTGTCGTTTAGATGTCATGGTTTTAACAACGCCATCTTCCAAAGATGATTTTCGTAACTATGATGACAGGTTGTCTGTTTTGATTTTTAAAACGAAGGTAAACTATGTAAGGAACAGAAAGTATTGATTTTACATTGTGTACGGATATTATTATTATTATTGTGATCATTTTTATGCGCCTAATCTATATATAGCCCTAGGCGCTTACATATTAATTTCTTCCGTTTGAAATGGAATTTTTTTACAGACAGACAGACAAACAGACATTTTTTACACACAATATATATGTGCTCTTGTACGTCCCAATGTCTTCCAATGTTGATGTTCGTATAATGATGATATGGTTTGTGTTGGTTTATCTGTTTTGAGTTTTTCGAACGTACTATCTGTGAGAAAAACAAAATGTTGATTTTGTGGTGTGCGGATGTGTATCTTTAAATACAAGGCTGTTAGATAGTCATACACGTAAAATTCCACTCGTACAAAAACACGAGTGTACGTGGGAGTTTCAGCCCACGAACGCAGAAGAAGAAGAAGAAGAAGAAGAAGATAGTTGAGACTTTAACGACGACGTCGTTTAGCGTTGGTGTTGTATAGTGACGATGATGGTGGTAGTGTCTTGTTGTTGTTGTTGTTGTTGGTGGTGGTGGTGTTGGTGTTGGTGTTGGTGTTGTTGTTGTTGCTGTTGTAGTAGTGTTGTAGTGTTGTAGTTGTTGTTGTTGTACTCCTTGAAGAATAGATATGTTGATGTTTGCCAGGTGTGCTCATGTCTCTATTGAGACCCCACAAATCAATAAAGAAAAGAGATGAATTGCTGGGCAGGGCAAGCTGGTGCCCCTTCATACTCCTGATGCTCATACTACTACTACTATCCCACACTGCTTCTGGTCGCTGATGCACATGCTATTACTGACTGCTGTGGATATGTCTACTTATATTTGTGTTTTGTTCCAATGGCTGCAGCAACTAATACTAGCCTACCTAGTTCAAATCCCGCTACTGCAGGCCCTTGCAACTGCTAAGAGGCATACTGTCATGTATTCTCCACCATAGTTGTCGCTAAAACTTCGAATTATGCAATCCCGCTGTTGCTGCTAAATCTACCGCGAATACATCATCCGCATCAATACCGCGACAACAGCTGTTGGCTTGCAACAAATGCGACAGCTACTAGTAATGTTGCTTCTGAATCTGCAAGTAAAAATGTTGCCACCAAATCTACAACTTTTCCTGGTGCTACTTATTCTAAACGTTCTACTGTTGCTGTTACATCTTTCGCACCTAATGTAAAAAGGATGCTGATCAAATACAACTTGTAATTGCCGCAAAAGAGCTAGCTAGCTACATAAAACGGCTGTTCTTTAAAATAAAAAATGCAACAAATAACGCTCCTGATGCTGTTACTGCCGGTCAGTTTGTTGCTGATGCTTCTCAAACAGCTGCTTTTGCACACATCACCTTTGCTGTCGCTGCTGAACCCGTATCTCTACAACTGCTGCTACTACTACTACTGCTAATACTACTACCTCTGCTGATGTTACTGGTAGTAGTAGTAGTAGTAGTAGTAGTAGTAGTAGTAGTAGTAGTAGTAGTAGTAGTAGTAGTCGCAGTAGTAGTAATAGTAGTAGTAGTGACAGTAGTAGTAGTAGTAGTAGTAGTAGTAGTAGTCGTGGCAGTAGTAGTAGTAGTAGTAGTAGTGGCAGTATTAGTGTCAGTAGTAGTAGTAGTAGTAGTAGTAGTAGTAGTAGTAGTAGTAGTAGTAGTAGTAGTAGTAGTAGTAGTAGTAGTACAGTAGTAGTAGTAGTAGTAGTAGTAGTAGTAGTAGTAGTAGTAGTACAGTAGTAGCAGTAGTAGTCGTAGTAGTAATAGTAGTAGCAGTTGTAGTTATTGTAGTAGTTGTAGTAGAAGTAGTGGTAGTAGTAGTAGTAGTAGTAGTAGTAGTAGTAGTAGTAGTAGTAGTAGTAGTAGTAGTAGTAGTAGTAGTAGTAGTACAGTAGTAGTAGTAGTAGTAGTAGTAGTAGTAGTAGTGCTGCTGCTGCTATTACTGCTACTACTGTTGCAGCTACTACTACTCATAATGCTCCTGCTGTTGCTTTTGCTATTACTGTTAATTGCTGCTACTACTATTGCTTCTGCTGCTGCTACTAATACTACTGCTAGTAATACTACTGCTAGTAATACTACTACTGCTGATGTTACTAGTAGTGGTAGTGGTGGTGCTGTTGCTGTTGATTCTGCTATTACTGCTACTACTGTTGCTGCTACTACTACTTGTAATGCTGCTGCTATTGCTTCTACTACCAACAATGATGCTGCTATTACTAATGCAGTTACTGCTGCTGCTATTATTACTTCTACTACTACTGATAATGCATCTGCTATTGCTACTACTACTACCAATAATGATGCTGCTATTACTAATGCTGTTACTGCTGCTGCTATTATTACTTCTACTACTACTGATAATGCATCTGCTATTGCTACTACTACCAATAATGATGCTGCTATTACTAATGCTGTTACTGCTGCTGCTATTATTACTTCTACTACTACTGATAATGCATCTGCTATTGCTACTACTACCAATAATGCTGCTGCTTTTACTAATGCTGTTGCTGCTGCTGCTAATATCCAGTACTACTACTACTACTTCTACTACTACTACTACTATACTACTACTACTACTACTACTTCTACTTCCAATGATGCTGCTTCAATTACTAATGCTGTTGCACCTGCTGCTGTTATTATTCCTACTGCTACTGATAATGTATATACTGCTACTACTACTACCAATAATGCTGTAACTATTACTAATGCTGTTGCTGTTGCTGCTATAATTACGTCCACTACTACTGATAATGCATCTGCTATTGCTACTACTACCAATAATGCTGCTGCTTTTAATAATGCTGTTGCTGCTACTGTTATCCACTACTACTACTACTACTACTACTACTACTACTACTACTACTACTACTACTACTACTACTACTACTACTACTAGTGATAATGCATCTGCTGTTGCTACTACTACCAATGATGCTGATGCTATTATCAAAGTTGTTGCTGTTGCTGCTATGATTACGTCTACTACTAATAATAAAGCATCTGCTATTGCAACTACTACCAACAATAATAATGCTGCTATTAGTAATACTGTTGCTGCTGATGATATTATTACTTCTACTTCTACTGATAATGCATCGATGCTGCTGCTAATACTACTAATGCTGTTGCTGCTGCTGCTGTTATTACTTCTACTACCGGTGCTACTGATGATGCATCTGCTATTGCTACTGCTAACAAACCATACTGCTGCTATTACTAATGCTGTTGCTGCTTCTGCTATTATTACTTCTTCTACCACTGATAATGCATCGCTTCTGCTACTACTACTACTACTACTACTACTACTACTACAACAACTACTACTACTACTACTACTACTACTACTACTACAACAACTACTACTACTTTAATACTCACATTTGTTCAGAAACAGTTCACGCTATCCCAATGTCTCTTTCAACACAGCCACACTGAACCTCAAAGCTACTACAGCATCTTGCACAGCGACCAACACATAGCCTATGTCTCATCCCTCACAAAAGCCGGTAACAGCGGTTAGGGCCTCACAGCTTTTTGAAATTGACAAGACCGTGAGTCACTTCGCAAGGTGTGCAGGTAATTACAGATAAAAATAAATAAATCATTGAAATATGTGCTGATTCCGCGCTGTGCATGCAGAACGCACATCAATATTTCCCAGCCTTTGACAGAGACACAGAGAATATTTCCTAATTATACGGGGCAGTAAAGCAGGATACACGGTGTGAGAGACAGAGATACTATATGTGACCCTCCACCACGAAATGAGTCGCATGTCACCTTTGCATGAATTTCATATTTTTACATTTTCCTAAAGAGTTTTTTATGCTCTATCCAGTGGTGAAACCCGTTTTAGAAAAGAGCGAAAACTGTTTGAGTTATAAGCCTGTGACTAAGGTGACCCTCACACTGACTGTTGCAAGACACTCCCCGGACTTATATTGAGCCTAGCGCAGAACCGCGCGAGGTGACATGCGACTCATTTCGTGGTGGAGGGTCACATATATAATTATAACCGGCAATATAGCAGGATACACGGTGTGAATAACTGTTTGAAGTCTACCTCCGATGGAGCAGTTCATTGATGCATGAAAATACTCGAGTGTTTTGATCCAAAAAGTCAGCAGTTCACATCATGATACAAATTCACATGACAAGCAATTTTGCACCTGCGACAAAGCGACAGGGTTACGCTGTCCGTTTCCACTGCTTTTTCCACAACGAGGGCCTCAAAGGGGAAGGGAAATTTTAGCTTTCACGATCACAGTTACCTTGATTTTTGTTTTCACGATCACGAACACCAGTGGCAAATCAGGGTCACGGTAAAAGTTGCATGTACAGAAAGCACGTGTCAAAGTAAACACAACCACACAGTAATTCGTTCCTCTGGATCTATTGTTTATTCAACAAAAAGTGACAACTGTTGCACTTTTTTATTATTTTTTTTTTAAATTCTCTTTCACACACACACATAGAAATACATATCATGATTATTTTGTAATCAGTAACAAGAATGTTGTTTTCATAGTTTTTTCTCTCGCTCTCTCTCTCTCTCTCACACAGACACTCACAGGAATAATATAGACTCCAGGGGCGGAGCAGTTAAGCCAGAGGGGGGGGGGGTTACAACCTGAGGTCCAGGGGTAGACCTCTTGTAGGGTACATATGCAAGCCCCCCAGAAGCTGAAGAGTTTTAGCTATTTTATGAACAATTTATGGCTTATCCTTGATTTTAAACATGATCAACTGGTTCAGCAGCCACTCATTATTTCATTTAAAGTTAGTATTAATTTTTTTTTAATTTTTTTGACAGCCGGGGGGGGGGGGGGTCCGGAACCCCTGTAACCCCCCTAATCCGCCCCTGCACTCAAACGCATTCAACTCCCACACCCTCACTCACACACATGAATATATACTTGCACAATTTCACATTTCCGGAGCTAAATCTTTTAAACCCATTTTCTCAAAAACTATTGGGTGGATTGAAATTAAAGTACATGTATGTGTGATGGTAGAGTCTATAATAACAAAATCCCCAACGAACATGACTTTGATCGACTTTGACATGAGGATAAAGTGACCCAAACTGGCACGTCTCCCCGCCATAGTTCCTGAATTTAACCCATTGTTGATAAGTTTACAGGCGCTAAAATAAATCCAAGCTTAATGCAAAGAAGCGACAATTAGAATCTATGCCAAGCGTGTCCACGTTGCTGGGATAAAAAAACACATTTCTAGTTTCGGTTTTGGCTACACGCAGACTCGATCAGACTCGAGCCAGTCGAGGTCACACTGAGCGAGTGACAGCCGTGTGGCAATGTCGACAATGTCAATGATCTCAATCAAACTCAAAGATCTTGAAAAAATTTCAAGATCTTTGCCTGCATTCAGAACAGTCATAGAGCGACATAGACAGGGCCGGACTAGGGGGGGGGGTTACAGGGGTTGCGCACACCCCCCCCCCTCCTGGCTTAAGCATGTACCTCCCAAACGCTTTTTTATGTGGGGGAGGGAGGGAGGGGGTCGCATCTGGATCATCATGAAATCCGAGGAGAAATCGCACCTCTCACCCCCTTTCGAAAGACATTTTTCTTCAACGATTTTTGTGATGAAAAGTATGAGTCCTTACAGTCTCAATTCTTCTTCATTGCCTATACAGCTTGCTGTCGAATTTACCTTTTTCGTTCAAGGAGAGGCTTCCTTTCCCTCCAGAAACATCAAAAAACGTGGTAATCTTGAACTTTAGCGTGTTAGATTCATAGCTCATAATTCAGAGGCATTTAAGTCTCCAAATTTGTAGAACCTGCACTTGTAATCATAACAAGTCATTTTAGATCCCTTTGGAGTTACGGAATGAACTCCGATGAACTGTACGAATGCATTTCGTTTACATGGGTCAAAGAAGGAATTATCCGTATGAGCGGGCAAAGGGAGACAACTCTTTCGTGTAAATGATGTCCCATGGTTGACAACGAAGGCCTACGCCATTTTCGGTGCATTTTCGTCGATTGAACAACCAAATTAATTAATTATGCTTAAGTTTGGAACTCAATCCGTCAATTAATTTCGCGACAAATGTTCTTTGGCTTGCTTACATGGACTTGTATCAAAAATAAGTCAAGAATGTCACTGGATACTGAGCTATGAATTTAACACACTAAAGTTCAAGATTACCAAAAACGTTCAGCTTCAAGGGGGCTTCGCCCCCTTCCAACCCCCACCAAGGGGGCTTCGCCTCCTGGACCCCCACCAAGGGGCTTTGCCCCCTGGACCCCCATCTGTAACCCCCCCCCCCCCCTCTAGTACTTACCTAGTCCGGCCCTGATAGATCAACATACCTTGACATTTCGTCTTCGGAAAGACGGACCCGTAGCCTGACCTTTCCACCAAGGAAGGCATTCTCGCCGCCTGCTTTGGTCTGGCTTGAATCCACAAAATATAACAGAAGTTCGATGACAGTACCGCTGCACGCCATTTTTGATCTTCGAATTCGAATTTGACTGAATGCACTCAAAACTTTAGCACGAAGCCCTTCCATTGGATGAAGTTTGGCAGATTTGTGCAATTCGCCTTCTGATTGGATCTCTATTTTTTGTGATTGGTTCTCTTAAAGGGAAGCAATCGCTGTCAAAATCATATTTCTGAATGTGTTGTTGCTTCCCTTCAATCGGGATTGGCTCCTTGACGAATAGAGGATCATAGAGTGATACAGCTGTGAAAAATGTACGTTGAAAATAAAATGCTTTGCAATAATGCCCATCACGATCACAAAAACAAATGACGATCACGATCATGAGACTTGATTTTTTTGTCATCACGGATCACGGGCAAAGTCCCAACACGATCACAGAAATGGAAATTTCGGCAATCACGGTCACAGAAAGGTAAAAAAACGCCAATCACGATCACGATTTTAAACCCTCTGGGGCCCTCCACAACTTCTAAGTCCGTAAAGCCTGTTCTTAACTGGGCGAAATCAAGTTCGTGAAGATTATAACGCGAAGCTGGCCGCACGAAGCTTTAGCACTGAGTTTGTTGGTAAAATAACTTCGCCAAGTCGACCTCGGGATCAATTATGGACCGCCTTTAATGTGTTATGTCGTAAATCAAGTCGGAATTATGTCTTGATACATCGAGCGAGTGGGGGGGGGGGGGGCGGCTCGATGTCTCGACAGGGGGGCTCTTATTTGGCTTTACGATGCACGTTCTCATCGTTTTTCTGCGCATGTTTGCTGAACGTGAGCCATGTGTTTCGATGCAAGAAAACACACACACACACTCACACACCACTCCAACGCAGATCGACAGCAAGTTTAAGTGTGTTTGAGTGTGTGTGAGTGTGTTTGAGTGTGTTTGAGTGTGTGCGAGTGTGTGCGAGTGTGTGCGAGTGTGTGCGTGAGTGTGCGTGAGTGTGTGTGTGAGTGTGTGTGTGAGTGAGTGTGTGTGAGTGTGTGTGAGTGTGTGTGTGAGTGTGTGTGCGAGTGTGTGTGCGAGTACGAGTGTGTGTGTGAGTGTGTGTGAGTGTGTGTGTGAGTGTGTGTGTGAGTGTGTGTGTGAGTGTGAGTGTGAGTGTGTGTGTGAGTGTAGCTTTTTCTGCATACATATGTGTGTATGTGTCTGCGTCTATTCACTTTAGTCTGTATGCGTGTAGCAAGGACGCGCTTGCATCCGCTTTTATCTTTCACGCTGAAATACAAACGAAGAACAAGCTGCTGGATTGAACGCTTGCTTTACTTCGCGAAAATCAACATCAGAACAGCGAACAAAAAAAGTAGCACAAACACATGTGCACAGTGCAAAAATGTCAAGTAAACATCCATTATAATGTCACAAAATAAGGATCATCGATGCATATCATTTGCAATTCAATATTCCTGTCACGCAAACCTGCCAAGCATTAGCCTACATGACATGCACATAAGCTAATTGCCCGTAGTTTACCTTGCTTGCTCCGAAAAGCCTTGAAACTTCACTGTGTATGTACAAAAGACACCTATTCTTAAATCATTCTTCAATTTCAAAACTTCTTTGGGGTTGTGCTTTCCAAAGTGACGTATGTGTATGTATTAAAGTCACCTATACTTACATCATTATTCAGTTTCAGAACTTCTTGGATTTTTACTTTCCGAAGAGACGTCTGGGTAGGTATTCAAGACACCTATACTTACATTATTATTCAATTTAAGAGAACTTCTTTGGATTTGTACTTTCTGAAGAAGAGACGTCTGGCAGTATTCAAGACACCTATACTTACATCATCATTCAGCTTCAGGACTTCTTTGGATTAGTACTTTCCGAAGAGACGTCTGGGTATGTATTAAATACACCTAAACTCCAATCATTATTCAGTTTCAGAACTTCTTTGGATTTGTACTTTCCGAAGAGACGTTAGAAGAAAGTTTACAGAGTTTCTTTACTTTGTCAGTTTCGACGACCTGTTAGTAATCTTACGAACTTCCTTGTGGTGTTGACTTGGCCACGGGCTGTTTTACCGCAGCACTGAGTGCATGTAGGATTCTTGTAATAACACCTCACAAGATACAGTTATGCATTTAATCATATACGACACCGATACCTGCACAGCCTGGCGGTGACCTAAGAAAATGTCAAGAATGGTCTTGGTATGTTCAGTCGGTGTCGCTTCTCATTAAGAAGTGATATTCTGACTAACATTATAAGTTATTTGTAATTTTGACCAAAACATGACATTTGACACAGATCTTTTTTAGTCTCGGCTAACCGCCTAAATACGACTTTTTGTAGGACTCTGACGTCACATGGCTCAAAGACGGGAAATACAATATTCAATCGATACATTAATATTACATTCTTTAAGTTACTCCTTATGACTCCAAAATTGTTATACAGCTACTTATTATGAACAAACTCTCATTCAGAAAACCCCGTCAACATATTATCTTTGCATGAAAACGACCTGATCAGCCTGATGAACACTTAACCTTCTTCTCAGGATCATATTATTCTAGTTTTGTGTTCTTTTAATCCCAAAACAGGTGGTAACGTTCCAAAATTCAGAATAAAAAACCCAAGAATTTTAGGTTATTGGAACGTTTGATTATTGACAAAACGTTACATAATCGTTAATGTAAATGTAACGGTTTTTTTTAATAATTAAACGTTCCAATAACCTACAATTTGTTGTTAATTCTAATTATTTTAATCCGAATCTTCACTGCAAAGATAGGCTTACTCCAATGCCTATGCCCTTTAAAATATCGTTGTACCTATGTGAACACTTCCTGATCACCACACATAACACAAAATTATGTTTGACATCTAATCTCAATATTTTCCAACCAACAGTACTTATTACTACACACAATTCTTGTCATCATGACAGTCCCTCCGCATATATTTTTTCTGTCTCAATAAAGCTTTCACGTCCGCACAGGCTGGTAGTTGTGAAGAGACATTGTGAACATTATGTTTGACATCTAATCCCAATATTTTCCAACCAACAGTACTTATTACTACACACAATTCTTATCTCTATGACAGTCCCTCCACATAGGTTTTCACTGTCTCAATAAATCATTCACGTCCTCACAGGCTGGTAGATGTGGCGAGACATGTCAGTATCCTGGACGCAGTGTGTGGGCAGCAGCTGTCATGGAGTTTGTGGGATGACCTTGTTGTTCAGAAGTCCGTATGGAAGTGGTACTCCTTGCAGCTTCCGTCAAACTGTTGGGGGGGAAGGTATGATGTTAGTGAGTCCAAATCCGGAGCTTCTCGTTTATACTCCCCCCCTCACACTTACACCCGCGCGCATGTATTCACACACATACACACACATATGTACACACACACACACACACACACATAAAATACCTGTTTGCTTATGCCATCACTCTTTTTAAATAGAATGAACTTATTCCAATTATCTCTCTCTCTCTCACCCCCCCCCCCCCCCCCACCCCCAACGTCTCTTTCCTGCAGAAGTACAGAAGCGTATTCAACATGGCTGCGGGAATAAACAAGCAGAAACAAATAATCCAGTCTTCCATCGACCCACCTTATTTTCTTCCTTTCTTTTTTTTCGATCGTCGGCTATTCGATCTGTCAGGGGCTGCCTGCTTTCTGTGTGTTGCTTGCTGCTGGCTGAGCGTCGGGAGCTGCTTGGTCCTTGCCATCTCCTGCATGGTGTTTGTCGTCTCCTGCATGGTGTTTGTCATCTCCCCCATGGTGTTTGTCATCTCCTCCATGGTTTTTGTCATCTCCTGCTTGGTGTTTGTCGTCTCCTGCTAAATGTTTGTCGTCTCCTGCTAAGTGTTTGTCATCTACTGCTTGGTGTTTGTCATCTCCTGCATGGTGTTTGTCATCTCCTGCATGGTGTTTGTCATCTCCTGCATAGTGTTTGCCATCTCCTGCATGGTGTTTGCCATCTCCTGCTTGGTGTTTGTCGTCTCCTGCTTGGTGTTTGTCGTCTCCTGCATGGCGTGTGCCATCTACTGCATGGTGTTTGTCATCTACTGCGTGGTGTTTGTCATCTACTGCATGGTGTTTACCATCTCCTGCATGGTGTTTGCCATCTCCTGCATGGTGTTTGTCATCTCCTGCATGGTGTTTGTCATCTCCTGCATAGTGTTTGCCATCTCCTGCATAGTGTTTACCATCTCCTGCATAGTGTTTACCATCTCCTGCATAGTGTTTACCATCTCCTGCATAGTGTTTACCATCTCCTGCATAGTGTTTACCATCTCCTGCATAGTGTTTACCATCTCCTGCATAGTGTTTACCATCTCCTGCATAGTGTTTACCACCTCCTGCATGGTGTTTGTCATCTCCTGCATAGTGTTTGCCATCTCCTGCATAGTGTTTACCATCTCCTGCATAGTGTTTACCATCTCCTGCATAGTGTTTACCATCTCCTGCATAGTGTTTACCATTTCCTGCATAGTGTTTACCATCTCCTGCATAGTGTTTGTCATCTCCTGCATGGTGTTTGTCATCTCCTGCATAGTGTTTACCATCTCCTGCATAGTGTTTACCATCTCCTGCATAGTGTTTACCATCTCCTGCATGGTGTATGCCATCTCCCCCATGGTGTTTGCCATCTCCTCCATGGTGTTTGTCATCTACTGCTTGGTGTTTGCCATCTCCTGCATGGTGTTTTCCATCTCGTGCATGGAGTTTGTCATCTCCTGCATGGTGTTTGTCATCTCCTGCATGGTGTTTTCCATCTCGTGCATGGAGTTTGTCATCTCCTGCATGGTGTTTGTCATCTCCGCCATGATGTTTGTCATTTCCTCCATGGTGTTTGCCATCTCTTCCATGGTGTTTGTCACCTCCTCCATGGTGTTTGTCACCTCCTCCATGGTGTTTTTCACCTCCTCCGTGGTGTTTTCCATCCCCCCCATGGTGTTTGCCATCCACTGTTTGGTGTTTTTCACCTCCTCCGTGGTGTTTTCCATCTCTTACATGGTGTTTGGCATCTTCTACATTGTGTTTGCCATCTCCCCCATGGTGTTTGCCATCCACTGCTTGGTGTTTGCCACCTCCTCCATGGTGTTTGTCACCCCCTACATGGTGTTTGCCACCTCCTCCATGGTGTTTGTCACCTCCTCCATGGTGTTTGTCACCTCCTCCATGGTGTTTGTCACATTCTCCATGGTGTTTGTCACCTCCCCAATGGTGTTTGTCACCTCCATGGTGTTTGTCACCTCCATGGTGTTTGCCATCTCTCCCATGGTGTTTGCCATCTATTGCTTGGTGTTTTCCATCTCCTGCTTGCTGTTTGTTATCTCTTCCATGGTGTTTGTCCTCAACTGCTTGGTGTTTGCCATCTCCTCCAAGGTTTTTGTCATCTCCTGCATGGTGTTTACCATCTCCTGCATGGTGTTTGTCGTCTCCTGCATGGTGTTTGTCGTCTCCTGCATGGTGTTTGCCATCTCCCGCATGGTGTTTGTCGTCTCCTGCATGGTATTTGCCATATCCTGCATGGTGTTTGCCATCTCCTGCATGGTATTTGCCATCTCCTGCATTGTGTTTGCCACCTCCTCGCTGGTGATTGCCAACTACAGCGTGGTGTTTGTCATCTACTGCTTGGTGTTTGCCATCTCCTGCATGGTGTTTGTCATCTCCTCCATGGTGTTTGCCATCTCCTGAATGGTGTTTGCCATCTCCTGAATGGTGTTGGTCGTCTCCTGCATGGTGTTTGCCACCTCCTCCATGGTGTTTGCCACCTCCTCCATGGTGTTTGCCACTTACGGCGTAGTGTTTGTCATCTACTGCTTGGTATTTGCCATCTCCTGCATGGTGTTTGCCACCTACTGCTTGGTGTTTGCCACCTCCTCCAAGGTTTTTGCCATCTTTTGCTTGGTGTTTGCCATCTCCTGCATGGTGTTTGCCATCTCCTGCACGGTGTTTGCCATTTCCTGCTTGGTCCTTGTCATCAATTGCTTGGTCATCTCCTGTTTTCTGCCTGGCATGTGCTGCTTTCTCTGCATTACGTTCTGCTTGGTATGCCTCACTGGCTGCAGCACTGCCTTTCGGTACTGTAGCGCTCACTTTCGGGTCTGAAGCGCTGGCTTTTGGTTCTGTAGCACTGGCTTTGGGGTCTGCAGCACTGGCTTTGGGGTCTGCAGCATTGGCTTTGGGGTCTGCAGCACTGGCTTTGGGGTCTGCAGCATTGGCTTTAGGGCCTACGTCGCTGTCAGCCTCATTGTCTGTCTCTCCTACGTCACTGACAGCCCGGGTCACGTCACTGGTTTTCTCGTCTGTATTCTTTGTATTCTCATCAGCGTCAGTGGACTTCTTGTCTGATTCATTGGCTGGTTTGTGTGCGTCACTGCCAGGTTCTTTTGGGTCATTTGCTGTCTTGCTTTCCTTCTCGTCTGCGCCATTCAATGGTTCCACTGTGTCGTTTGCTGTCTGCTTTTCTTGCTCGTCTGCGCCATTCAATGGTTCTACTGTGTCGTTTGCTGTCTGCTTTTCTTGCTCGTCTGCGCCATTCAATGGTTCTACTGTGTCGTTTGCTGTCTGCTTTTCTTGCTCGTCTGCACCATTTAATGGTTCTACTGTGTCGTTTGCTGTCTGCTTTTCTTGCTCGTCTGCGCCATTTAATGGTTCTACTGTGTCGTTTGCTGTCTGCTTTTCCTTCTCGTCTGCGCCATTCAATGGTTCCACTGTGTCGTTTGCTGTCTGCTTTTCTTGCTCGTCTGCGCCATTCAATGGTTCTACTGTGTCGTTTGCTGTCTGCTTTTCTTGCTCGTCATGTAGCTTTTCGCTGTGTTCGTCTTTGGCTGCCTCACTCACTGACGTGGTCGTCTGCTGTGAAAATATATCATCATCGTCTGGTGGTTCTACAATGTAGTCTGATGTTTCGAGCACGTCGTCTGGCTCGCTGTACTCTTGGGGCAGTTCCACGATCTCTTCTCCTGGCGTGTCGTATTTCTGAGACGGCTGATCATTTCCTTCCAGTAGCTCATCCTCGCCTGCTGGTTTTGCTTGGTCGTCGTGCATAAAGAAAGGGGAATCTGGTGGTAGATCAACGATGTAATCCAATGTCTCAAGGATGCTTCCAGATTCCCCATAATCATGAGACAGCTCCACGATATCTTGCGATGGGGCGGCACTGTCTTGTGCTTGTTGGGCATTGTCTTGGGGCTTGTTAGACACGTATTTTGGTTGTTCCTCAACTTCTGTAGTTCGCTGTGTGTGAGGAGAAGGTTCAGCAATACCAGATGATCCGGATGATTTGTTGGCTTCCATTGGAGTCACCTGAGCACGTTGAGCTATAAATCTTTCAGGTTCAAAAATCTTGTCGAGTATATTTGCAATGATGTCCAATACGTGTTCTTTTGCCTCTGCTTGTTGTACAATTGCGAAGTCGTGTTCTTCGGAAAGGATGTCATTCTCCGTGTTCGTCATTTCAGTTTTTCTGCCTTCATCCTCTCCGTCCTCTTGTCCATTCTGCTTCTGTCCTGTTGGCTCGCATATTTTCCCGATAGAAACGTCCGTTTCTGCCATGATTCTCTCTTTGTCCTCCAGTGAGTTGTCTGCCTTGCCACTCTTTGGCTGAACTATCACGGTTGGGCTGCTTTCTCTCTCCGGTGACATTTCTCGTTTGTTTTCAATGCCGTTTTCCGTCAGGATTTCTTTCACAGGGAGGCCATTTCTCTCTGGCGTGTCTTGCGGCCCGTGTTCTTCACTGTGTCCATTCTGGTTTTCTGCTGGGTCTGTGTCCTCTTTGCATCTTTTGGCATGTGGCGGTTCTGATTGTTTTTCGGGGTCGTCTTGCTGATCTCTGCTTCTTTTGATGTGTTCTATGTGGAGTTCACCCTGTAACTGATCTCCTGAGTATTCTTCTTTTTTCAGCGTTTCAGTTACTTTTCCTGTAGCGTCGAATTCGGTTCCATGTTCGGATCCACTCTGCTTACCGTCTCCGCCGAGGGTAGCATTTTGGGCCACGATCCTAATATGTGCAGAATCTGCTGACGATTTTGTCTTCGCTTTTCTTATTTTCTTGCGATCAGGAGTTGTAATTGCTGCCATTGTGTTGTCTCCGCCGCTTTTTGGCCGGTGTGTTTCCGACCAACTGTTTGTCCGTTCTGTTTCTGCGATAACTATGAAACGTTCTGCGGCAGATGTCTCCTTCTCTGGGGTCACTTGAAGTCCTTTGAAGTCAAAGACTGTGTCATTCTGTCGTTTCCATAATTCGTCCTCGTTCTTGATCTGTGTGCCATTCTCCTTGGCTTGTTTATCCTCGTTCTTGGTCTGTGTGCCATTCTCCTTGGCTTGTTTATCCTCGTTCTTGGTCTGTGTGCCATTCTCCTTGGCTTGTTCTTCTTCGTTCTTGATCTGTGTGCCATTCTCCTTGGCTAGTTCTTCCTCGTTCTTGGTCTGTGTGCCATTTTCCTTGGCTTGTTTATCCTCGTTCTTGGTCTGTGTGCTATTCTCTTTGGCTTGTTTATCCTCGTTCTTGGTCTGTGTGCCATTCTCCTTGGCTTGTTCTTCTTCGTTCTTGATCTGTGTGCCATTCTCCTTGGCTTGTTCTTCCTCGTTCTTGGTCTGTGTGCCATTCTCCTTGGCTTGTTCTTCCTCGTTCTTGGTCTGTGTGCCATTCTCCTTGGCATGTTCTTCTTCGGTCATGATCTGTGTGCCATTCTCCTTGGCTTGTTCTTCCTCGTTCTTGGTCTGTGTGCCATTCTCCTTGGCTTGTTCTTCCTCGTTCTTGATCTGTGTGCCATTCTCCTTGGCTTGGTCTTCATCGTTCTTGGTCTGTGTGCTATTCTCCTTGGCTTGTTCTTCCTCGTTCTTGGTCTGTGTGCTATTCTCTTTGGCATGTTCTTCTTCGGTCATGATCTGTGTGCCATTCTCCTTGGCTTGTTCTTCCTCGTTCTTGGTCTGTGTGCCATTCTCCTTGGCATGTTCTTCCTCGTTCTTGGTCTGTATGTCATTCTCCTTGGCTTGTTCTTCTTCGTTCTTGGTCTGTGTGCCATTCTCCTTGGCTAGTTCTTCCTCGTTCTTGATCTGTGTGCCATTCTCCTTGGCTTGTTCTTCCTCGTTCTTGGTCTGTGTGCCATTCTCCTTGGCTTGTTCTTCCTCGTTCTTGGTCTGTGTGTCATTCTCCTTGGCTTGTTCTTCCTCGTTCTTGGTCTGTGTGCCATTCTCTTTGGCTTGTTCTTCCTCTTTCTGGTGACCATTGTAGTTGCCATGTTTGGATCTCTCTCCTTCCTCCTCTTCCTCTTGGTCTTTCTTGGCATCATTCTGCTGTTGTTTGTTATCGTTCTGCACAGTGTTGTTCGTCTCTTTGCTATTGCTATTATCTTCATATTCACCTTGACAAGCAGATGTTTCTTTCTGGTGACTATTGTAGTTGTCCTCTTTCTTGTTTTTCTCTCCTTTCTGCTCTGGCTCTGTCTTCACACTAGTCTGGTATTGGTCACCGTCGTTCTGCGCGGGACTGCCAGGTTTTGGGCTGTTGTTTCTGTCTTCTTGTTCGCCTTGACAAGCAATATTTTCCTTGTGGTGTTCGCTTTTCTTGTCATGGTCACTGTTGTCTTTCTCTCTTTCCTTCTCTTTCCATTCTTCCTTCAATTTCTCTGGATATGTCTTCACATCAATATTTTCCTGGTGGGTTTCGCTGTTCTCTTCGTGGTCACTGTTTTCTGTCTCTCTTTCCTTCTCGTTTCCTTCTTCCTTCCCTGTCTCTGGATCTGTCTTCACGTCACTCTGGTGTTGGTCACTGTTTTCTTTCTCTCTTTCCTTCCCTTTTCCTTCTTCCTTCCCTGTCTCTGGATCTGTCTTCGCGTCACTCTGGCGTTGGTCACTGTTTTCTGTCTCTCTTTCCTTCTCGTTTCCTTCTTCCTTCCCTGTCTCTGGATCTGTCTTCACGTCACTCTGGTGTTGGTCACTGTTTTCTGTCTCTCTTTCCTTCTCGTTTCCTTCTTCCTTCCCTGTCTCTGGATCTGTCTTCACGTCACTCTGGTGTTGGTCACTGTTTTCTGTCTCTCTTTCCTTCTCGTTTCCTTCTTCCTTCCCTGTCTCTGGATCTGTCTTCACGTCACTCTGGTGTTGGTCACTGTTTTCTGTCTCTCTTTCCTTCTCGTTTCCTTCTTCCTTCCCTGTCTCTGGATCTGTCTTCACGTCACTCTGGCGTTGGTCACTGTTTTCTGTCTCTCTTTCCTTCTCGTTTCCTTCTTCCTTCCCTGTCTCTGGATCTGTCTTCGCGTCACTCTGGCGTTGGTCACTGTTTTCTTTCTCTCTTTCCTTCTCTTTTCCTTCTTCCTTCCCTGTCTCTGGATCTGTCTTCACGTCACTCTGGCGTTGGTCACTGTCGAGCTGCGCGATACTATCAGGATTCTGACTGCCGGGAGTTTCCTCACGTTCTCGGTCGTCGCTAGGCTTTCCGTTCGCTGCTTTTTTCTTCACGCCTTTGCCGATGATGCTGTTTAATAGTTCTCGAATGCTTCTTAAGAGGTCCGCCAACAGCTGACAAAAGCGACTGAGAAAACGGCGTTCTTTTGTTTCAGCAGTCTTGTCGTGTGATGAATTCCCTGTTGTGGTGGAGGTGGTGGAGGTGGAGTTGGAGGTGGTGGTAGTGGTGGTGGCGTCGCCCTGAAAGTGGAAACAGATTAGGAACAAGAGACAGCAGGTGAGATTAACAAGAACAGAATAACATCTATATATATATATATATATATATAAACAACACAATAAAAAGTCCAAAACCAAGCCAGAATGTCGCATCTTTTTAAATCCAAATTTTCGGCCCGCAGGCCTTCTTCAAGGTGCACAGACCAAGCGTCTATAGTTACAACACAACAATGGAACATCCGATCGTACGTCACATACAGACGTAAAGTTACATTCTTCAAAAATATGATTAGTATTTAGTCTCTACCAGCCCCATGCCTTTTTGAATGTATCATGAATCAAGGGTCTATGGTTACAATTAAACACATTTATCAATAGAACATACATGTAGTATGTCACATGAAGACGTAATATTACTGTCTTCCAGAAAATCATTAGCTCAAGTTTATAGTCTTTGCTATATATATACGACTAGTGTCTGTGTGTCTGTCTGTCTGTCTGTCTGTCTGTCTGTCTGTGTGTCTGTGCGCGATGCACGGCCAAAGTTCTCGATGGATCTGCTTCAAATTTGGTGGGCTTATTCAGAGAGACCCCGGACACAACCTCATCGATGAGATATTTCAACACGTGCTCTCAGCGCGCAGCGCTGAACCGATTTTGGTTTTTCCCAGTAACTCTTCCTTATCTTCTCCAGTGTTTTCAGCGTTTATCTCCCTTCCTTCGTGTGGCGTCAATCCATATTCCCGTTACTACGTTACTATTTTTAGAATGTCACGATTGCACCCGTAAGTTGTCCTTACTGTAAAAGTGAAAAGGTCGAATCAATTTATAGCCACGCGAAAAATACACTGTCATCTATCTCTATATATTTATAGATATAGATATACATATATATATACGGCTTCTCTGTGTGTGTGTGTGTGTGTGTGTGTGTGTGTGTGTGTGTGTGTGTGTGTGTGTGTGTGTGTGTGTGTGTGTGTGTGTGTGTGTGTGTGTGTGTGTGTGTGTGTGTGTGTGTGTGTGTGTGTGTGTGTGTGTGTGTGTGTGTGTGTGTGTGTGTGTGTGTGTGTGTGTGTGTGTGTGTGTGTGTGTGTGTGTGTGTGTGTGTGTGTGTGTGTGTGTGTGTGTGTGTGTGTGTGTGTGTGTGTGTGTGTGTGTGTGTGTGTGTGTGTGTGTGTGTGTGTGTGTGTGTGTGTGTGTGTGTGTGTGTGTGTGTGTGTGTGTGTGTGTGTGTGTGTGTGTGTGTGTGTGTGTGTGTGTGTGTGTGTGTGTGTGTGTGTGTGTGTGTGTGTGTGTGTGTGTGTGTGTGTGTGTGTGTGTGGTGTGTGTGTGTGTGTGTGTGTGTGTGTGTGTGTGTGTGTGTGTGTGTGTGTGTGTGTGTGTGTGTGTGTGTGTGTGTGTGTGTGTGTGTGTGTGTGTGTGTGTGTGTGTGTGTGTGTGTGTGTGTGTGTGTGTGTGTGTGTGTGTGTGTGTGTGTGTGTGTGTGTGTGTGTGTGTGTGTGTGTGTGTGTGTGTGTGTGTGTGTGTGTGTGTGTGTGTGTGTGTGTGTGTGTGTGTGTGTGTGTGTGTGTGTGTGTGTGTGTGTGTGTGTGTGTGTGTGTGTGTGTGTGTGTGTGTGTGTGTGTGTGTGTGTGTGTGTGTGTGTGTGTGTGTGTGTGTGTGTGTGTGTGTGTGTGTGTGTGTGTGTGTGTGTGTGTGTGTGTGTGTGTGTGTGTGTGTGTGTGTGTGTGTGTGTGTGTGTGTGTGTGTGTGTGTGTGTGTGTGTGTGTGTGTGTGTGTGTGTGTGTGTGTGTGTGTGTGTGTGTGTGTGTGTGTGTGTGTGTGTGGTGTGTGTGTGTGTGTGTGTGTGTGTGTGTGTGTGTGTGTGTGTGTGTATGTGTGTGTGTGTGTCCGTCTGTGCGTGTGTGTGTGGGCAACACCTGTGGATTGTAGAGTTCTGTTTGTGATGTGGTCTAGCGGCTTGTGCGTGTCAGTATGTTCAGGCCTTCCTTCGAGAAGCCATAACAGTTATTCTCAATCCCGTTTGAGTGGACTTCGCCTTCAAAGGTGATTGTGGTGTTTTGGTCACTGAATCAATTCGTACTGTTCCCATTCCACCTGGGAGGGATTTAAGTTCATTCAAAGGGGGTCGAGTGTGACAGGGAGACTTATAACCGTCGCCCTTCACAGCAGACTCTGCAGAGTTGTTCGCCTTAGAAGTTGTGGGCTTTCTGTGCATGTACCCGTAAGTTGTCCTTACTTTAAAAGTGAAAAGGTCGAATCAATTTATAGCCACGCGAAAAATACACTGTCATCTATCTCTATATATTTATAGATATAGATATACATATATATATATGCGGCTTCTCTGTGTGTGTGTGTGTGTTTGTGTGTGTGTGTGTTTGTGTGTGTGTGTGGGCACACCTGTGGATTGTAGAGTTCTGTTTGTGATGGGGTCTAGCGGCTTTTGACAGTCTGTATGTTCTGGCATTTGAGAAGCCATAACAGATAATATAGGGCTAAGAAATAAGTCCTAAAATTCTCAATCCCGTTTGACAGGACTTCGCCTTCAAAGGTGATTGCGGTGAACCGCCACGCTGTCTGTCTCTGTCTCGTGATTCACCCCGGCGAAGCCGGGTATTCCTCTAGTTAAAAATATGCATGTACTCAACAAAAACACGAACAATAAGAATACGAAAAGAAGAAAAAAATTCTAGAAGAAGAGTTCAGTGCCAAAAATGTGGTGCTCAACGAGGCCACAAGACATACTGGGTTAGCTCCCCTACAACACAATATAAACTTGCACATTGTTCCAACCACCAGATCTTTTCAGTTTTACAAAGAAAGCACATAGAAAAACGATTTAGATAAAATTATCTCCTCTGAATCGTGTCTTATTTAAAAGATATGCGTCACTGAATGTGTCATGTTTTCCTGTCATTTATCTCTCAGTTGCCTCCCTTGATTTTCATGTTGTAGAAATTTGGAGGAAAAATATGTTCTTCTCAAATCAATGAAATAGAGAAAACTAGGAAGAGAAAGTGTTGAGATCTTATTTCCTTATTTTCATTAAATTTTGAAGGTTATCACCATGCAATTTTATCAACAAAACAATAACACTGAACATCTTGCAGCCGAAACTATTAGAAAGTTGTTACAGGCTTTGGTAAGTCTTTGGTCATACAAATGCTCACACACACACACACACACACACACACACACACACACACACACACACACACACACACACACACACACACACAAAGTAGACAGACTGCAAAAAAAGCCTTTTCTATCGTGATACGCAACTGCAGTGTGATCAAATCTTGTGTGCGATGCAGCTTCTTTCCCTTTTACTTTTCTATAGGCTACTCTAGAGGGCCCCAAAGGGTTTAAAATCGTCATCGTGATTGGCGTTTTTTTACCTTTCTGTAACCGTGATTGCCGAAATTCCCATTTCTGTGATCGTGATGGGACTTTGCCCGTGATCCGTGATGACAAATAAATCAAGTCTCGTGATCGTGATCGTCATTTGTTTTCGTGATCGTGATGGGCATTATTGCAAAGCATTTTATTTTCAACGTACATTTTTCACAGCTGTATCACTCTATGATCCTCTATTCGTCAAGGTGTTTGTGATCGTGAAAACAAAAATCAAGGTAACTGTGATCGTGAAAGCTAAAATTTCCCTTCCCGTGATCGTGATGATACCCCCCCCCCCCCCCCCCCTACTTGGGGCCCTCAGTCTACGCAGCACAGATATAGCCATCACATTCTGCTAGTGCAAAACAATATAACTAAAGTTCACGAAATTTCACGTGGGGGTTGATCTTGATATTGCTTCTTTTCGTCAACTGACAAAACCACAAATCATGTCCTTAAAATCTTTGCATTTCATCACAAAATGGCAGCTATCTGCCAGCGTAAAACACTCACCTCGATGAAATTCGCTGGCTTATCCATGATGCCCGAAACTTAGCCAAGAAAGACCTCGTCCTTGTCACTTTTCTTCAACTCTAAATGTCTTCCCTCTGAAGCTGTCCAGCTGTCCAGCGATTTTCACAGGCTCGTTCTCATTGTCCGCTTCGGTGTGTGCTCTGAACGGCGTTTAGTTCCCAGCTCGCGAGCATTTAGAACTACAATGTCCTGCGTGTTTTTTGCACTGTCACACGCTCACATTATTTGCTGTGCGCTGTCAGTGTATCCTTGGCCTGTCGCACGTGAACTACGTGAAGAGTAGGAGTTAAAACACTATCGTGTGTGGGTTTTTTCTCTGGTTTGGTATTCCCCTCGATTTAAACAAATGCTGAGCTCTAACCGATTTTCCTACGGTTACGTTTGTTTGTTTTGACAATCTGGATAAGTTAAAATATAAAATCAATCGATAAAAAATAAAAGTAATAAATAAATAGTAAGAATTAATTTCACGGAACAGAAAACGCTTCACATACAGAAAGGGGGAAAACATACAAAAAAGAAACAATAACATGCAAGCAAACACACAAACAAGCTTGTCTTTACTTAGGAAACAAAGCCGGACACGAACACTCTCTCTCTCTCTCTCTCTCTCTCTCTCTCTCTCTCTCTCTCTCTCTCTCTCTCTCTCTCTCTCTCTCTCTCTCTCTCTCTCTCTCTCTCTCTCTCTCTCTCTCTCTTCACGCGCACTTTCAAACAAGTATTGATCAATCATTCAGCCAGCCAGAAATACAGACCGATAAACAGAGAGACTCACAGACAGACAGACAAAAAAGACAGACGCTGGCACACACACACACACACACACACACACACACACACACACACACACACACACACACACACACACACACACACACACACACACACACACACACACACACACACACAACACCAAACAATGCACTCACCTTTTGAGCGCTTTTCGCATATATCAGAGAGGACCAGGGTGTTTGGTTCAGGATCTGGTCGTGATTTGAAAGTCCTTTGAAGCATTTCTTGACAGCTGACATCTGGTGAAAATCGGATCATCTGCACAACGCGTGCAAACTCGCACACCTTTGGTGCCAAACAAACAGCTAGGATTACACGTGGTGACACGAATATGTAAGCGGTAACGTAATATTGGCACCAGAGGCATCCATGTACTAGTTTACCCAGTGGAAAAATATTGATTTGACAAGATAACGGACTGCAAACATGAAGATATGTATGCAGATTGACAGACAGTCATACACACGCGCGCGCTTACTAACAGCCACGCATGTACGCGTATACACATAAACATCAGGGGCGGACGAGGGGGGGGGGGGTTCTGGGGTTTCCGGACCCCCCCCCCCCCCCCCCCCAGCCAAAAAATAAAAATATTTTTGTGTGTTTTTATGGGTTGAGTTTCAATTTTTGGGGTATTAATCAGTGACAAAATCTGCTGCCTGAAACTGGTAATGATCATCATCAGAATGCAGCAGATTGCACCATTTTGCATCCTTTTTTTCAAAATGTTCCGGGGGGGCATGCCCCCGGACCCCCCTAGCAATATAAGCGCTTCGCGCCGTCCGCTCGGCGCTTCGCGCCCTCACACCCATATCTTCACAATATACTTTTGGAAACCCCCCCCCCCCCCCATAAAATGAACTGATCCGCCCTTGAACATAAACACACATACACACACACACACATACACACACACACACACACACACACACACACACAGAGTTAGTGGGAGAGAGAGAGAAAAAGAGACACACACACACACACACACACACACACACACACACACACACACACATACACAGAAAGAGAGAGAAAGACAGAGAGAGAGAGAGAAGAGACAGAGAGAGACAGAGAGAGAGAGAGAGAGAGGGAGACAGAGAGAGAGAGAGAGAGAGAGAGAGAGAGAGAGAGAGAGAGAGAGAGAGAGAGAGAGAGAGACGCCCATAGTCTTCTAGATAAGGAATGAGTAAAGTAGCCTCGGGGTTACTTATCTCCATATTTATATTGATCGCATAACTTCCTTACAACACACACAGGCGACAGACAAATGTGAAATTTGACATTGGAATGTATCAACTCAGATTGTATTGATATCCCAGTGTAAACACCTTAGTTATTTGTGCAATGCAGAATCGAAGATAAGTTGATGTGTGTGTGTGTTTATAATAATAATAATAATAATGCAAACTTTTATAGCGCTATTCTAGAAAAATGTCTACTCTTAGCGCTTTACAATACATACATCGACCAAGCATACTATACACGCACAGGCAAAGAAACCGACCAAACATAACCAACAAACTATACATGCACAGGCAAAGAAAACGACCAAACATACAATACACGCACAGGCAAAGATAACTACCAAACATAAACAAACATACTATGACCAAACATAACCAACATACTATACGCGCGCAGGCAAAGAGAACAATCAGCACATGTAACTCGAACATGGAAATCGAACACTCAATGCCGGGATTTCGAACACTCAAGGCTCTGTGATTAGGCTGCCAGAGGTCTTCTGTATGTACACCAGACGAGGGCGTTGGCTGAGTGAATCGGTCTCCTATACGGAAGGTCGCGGGTTCGAATCCCGGCCGCGCGTTGTGGGTTAAGGGTGGAGATTTTTCCGATCTCCCAGGTCAACTTGTGTGCAGACCTGCTAGTGCCTTATCCCCCTTCGTGTGTACACGCAAGCACAAGACCAAGGGCGCACGGAAACGATCCTGTAATCCATGCCAGAGTTCGGTTGGTTATAGAAACACGAACATACCCAGCATGCTTCCCCCGAAAGCGGCGTATGGCTGCCTAAATGGCGGGGTAAACACGGTCATACACGTAAAAACCCACTCGTGCATAAAAACATGAGTGAACGTGTGAGTTTCAGCCCATAAACGAAGAAGAAGAATAAGAAGTGTGTATGCCATACCATGTAAAACGACGCTCTTTATTGCATGTTGTAGGAAGAAGTAGGACATCTGTTTAATTTTAACATATATATCTTCTCACAGCGAAGATATACATAAAACACGTACGTCTAACTTCTTCTGACTCCTAAATTTATAGTATATCTGAATTTTTTTTTTAAAGATTTTATAGTAGTTCGTCGCATCCGGTATAAACTTCATTTGTTGACATTTTGGAAAAAGTGTCTCTTTTTATATTTAGTCAAGTTTTGACTAAATATTTTAACATCGAGGGGGAATCGAAACGAGGGTCGTGGTGTATGTGCGTGTGTCTGTGTGTGTGTGTGTGTGTGTGTGTGTGTGTGTGTGTAGAGCGATTCAGACTAAACTACTGGACCGATCTTTATGAAATTTGACATGAGAGTTCCTGGGTATGAAATCCCCGAACGTTTTTTTAATTTTTTGGATAAATGTCTTTGATGACGTCATATCCGGCTTTTCGTGAAAGTTGAGGCGGCACTGTCACGCCCTCATTTTTCAACCAAATTGGTTGAAATTTTGGTCAAGTAATCTTCGACGAAGCCCGGACTTCGGTATTGCATTTCAGCTTGGTGGCTCAAAAATTAATTAATGACTTTGGTCATTAAAAATCTGAAAATTGTAAAAAAAAAATAAAAATTTATAAAACGATCCAAATTTACGTTTATCTTATTCTCCATCATTTGCTGATTCCAAAAACATATAAATATGTTATATTCGGATTAAAAACAAGCTCTGAAAATTAAATATATAAAAATTATTATCAAAATTAAATTGTCGAAATCAATTTAAAAACACTTTCATCTTATTCCTTGTCGGTTCCTGATTCCAAAAACATATAGATATGATATGTTTGGATTAAAAACACGCTCAGAAAGTTAAAACAAAGAGAGGTACAGAAAAGCGTGCTATCCTTCTTAGCGCAACTACTACCCCGCTCTTCTTGTCAATTTCACTGCCTTTGCCATGAGCGGTGGACTGACGATGCTACGAGTATACGGTCTTGCTGAAAAATGGCATTGCGTTCAGTTTCATTCTGTGAGTTCGACAGCTACTTGACTAAATATTGTATTTTCGCCTTACGCGACTTGTTTAATTATTTTTTCGTGAGCCTGTGACGACTCAAAGCTTTCTTTCCCGCGTGTCGAAGAACTTACTCTGCTTTCGATCCATTCATTAAATACGGGGTCGCTTCGGGCGTTTGCCGTCGGGTCAGATACATGAAGATATTAATATACCCTAGAATATTGTACATTCTAAATCCCGGCATTGAGTGTTCGACTTCCATGTTGTATACAATTATCATCAGTTTTGTGGCCATCTATCGCAGTGATTTGGACTTCTGGATTTGATTTGGAATAGAGGTAAGTTTGTATGGATCTTGGAAAAATTGTCCATGTACCGTAATTTTGAGCAGAGGTCAGATTTTGTTTAAATACGTGCTGCTTGTGCTGTAGGATGGGGGTAGGCTGGTATGTCTAAATAATCGTACAGTTCTCTTTCTGGTTTTATTTCGTTGCATGTATCGATCTTCTGAATTATCTTAAACTCAATCGAATTCCGTTCTGCTTCTCCATCCTCTCAGAAATACTGCTGTCTTTTGAGCTATCTCTGTTTGTATCATCATCATCATCATCATCATCATCATCATCATCATCATCATCATCATCATCATTATCGTTGTCGTCGTCGTCGTTGTCGTCAGCGCTGGACCTAGTATACGAGAGGGAGGTGCTTCTAAACTTAGGCACAAAAAAAATAAGTGTGGTTAAGGTAACATAGCCACAAACAAAATAGGGTAGGAAGGTAGGCAATAACTTTTTTTTTTTAAACTTTTTTTTCTAATGTGTACAAATTAAACCTACTTGACAGGGAAATAAGTGCGACTCAAGCGCTTTCGCTTTCATTGCGTTTTCTGCACTCGGGTTTTTTTGTTTTTGTTTTTTTTTGGTTTTTGTGACAAATGTAAAAATAAGTTATAGGGTCGGCCCCTAAAAATAGGGTAGGTCGGGTTACCGTAACCACACCTATTTTTTTTTTTTTTAGGCCTCAGGCAGGGGTAGAGAGACTGGTCAAGCAGGGGGTTTGGCTGCTGTCGAAATGTAGCCTTTGAGAGGGGTAGTTTTGGTCTCTCCTTGAAAATAAAGGTACATTAGCTGGTGCAGGAAGGGGGGAGCTTCCGGACCCCTCCCCCCCCCTCCCCCTAGATCCAGCCCTGGTCTAAGTCATAAACAACAACAGCACCATAACAGTTACAATCTCCGTCTTCTTCTTCTTCTTCTTCTTTGTTCATAGGCTGAAACTCCCACGTTCATACATTTTTTTGCACGAGCGGATTTGTACGTGTAAGTCCGTATTTACTCCGCCATTCAGGCAGCCATACGTCGATTCCGGGGGAAGCATGCTGGCTTTTTTTTGTGTGTTTCTATAACCCACCGAACTCTGACATGGATTACAGGATCTTTTCCGTGCGCACTTGGTCTTGTGCTTGCGTGTACACACGAAGGGGGATAAGGCAAAAACAGTTAACCTGGGAGATCGGATAAAAAATCTCCCTCTTACCCCACCAGGCGGCATCGGCCGGGATTTGAACTCACGACATTCCGATTTGGAGGCCGATGTCTTATCCACTTACTACTGAGGCCACTGCACCCGTCACTGTTACCATCAAAACACCATCACTATCACTACTCGACCGACTTCAGGCCCTTCAATCAGGGGTGGGCTTATGATATGCTGGGTGATCTTAGAATAACCCTTTTTAGCGGATGAGCGTATGATACGAAGAGCGGGGCACGAGGTGAGTGTCTGCAGAAAAAATGTAATAACTCCTAAAATACTAATTATCCTGCAACCATATTACAGTTGTCAAAACCCGAAATGTAGCGCTACTTATTCACGTTGCTCTTTTTTACAAAAAAATGCGTATCTATTGAATAACTATCCAAACCACAAGGCAGGTCGCTGATTTGTGGTCGGGTGCTCTTATGAAATACCCCCGGTGCGCTTATGATAGCTTGATTTTTCGGATCGGATGCGCTTATGACTGGTTTTTCGCTGCGCTGCTTGGTTCCCACTTTCTTGCTACCTTGTTGCTACTAAAACGTATACACATTATTTTATTTAGCCCTTTGCCGCGACAAGGTTTGCCGATACCGGCACTTGTCTAGACAGTGTCAGTGACGTCATTCATAGATGACGCCAATCATAAATGACGTTTGTCAAGGGAACTTATGCTTTCAAGTGTTGCTGCTTCCAGTGTCAGGAAGGTATATTGCTATTTCATATGTTACGTGGATTTCCATTGGTCAATTGGGCAAAACTGAGCTCAGTGCAAAAGTGATATCGACGACATTTCCGTCGATATCAGTTTTGATATCGACGACCTCTTTACTGCTTCCCCACTTCAAAAACAAAAACACCTACATTTAAAAACAAAGAGAGAATACTACATGGCTTGCTGTGTCGTACCAGATTTACACGAGTTGGTTTTTTAAAATATTGAACTGCGAGCGAAAGCGAGCTGTTCACTATTTGAAAAAGCAACGAGTGTAAATCTGGTACGACACAGCAAGCCATGTAGTATTCTGTTTATCCTACATACTGTACTTTAGTGTATTTTACTGAAAATGTCCTGCATTCGAGGCAGCTAAATTGAAGACGCTTGTTTTGGAACCTCGATCTCTTCTAAAGCCTCGTGCAATTTATTACGTCAAAGCAAAGAAACGTCACTCTGAAAGTGTGGCGTGACGTGTTAGTTCTAAAGATTCATCGAGGGTAATTAGCGAGCGCAATTTGTGTTTCTATTATGACGTTTGTCTCGGTGACTTTGGCATCATAAGCAGTGGAAAAACAGGTCCCTGCCAGACTTGCTTGACATGACCTCATTTACATGATATACACACGTGTGATTTGAACGATTATTATCTCACGGGTGTCTCTCTCACGTATGTAGGATAATCATTTTTATCCTACATACGTGAGAGAGACACCCGTGAGATAATAATCGTTCAAATCACACGTGTGTATATCATGTAAATGAGGTCATGTCAAGCACGTCTGGCAGGGACCTTTTTTTGCACTGCTTATGATGCCAAAGTCACCAAGACAAACGTCATTATAGAAACAAAAATTGCGCTCGCTAATTACCCTCGATGAATCTTTAGAACTAACACGTCACGCCACACTTTCAGAGTGACGTTTCTTTGCTTTGACGTAATAGATTGCACGAGGCTTTAGAAGAGATCGAGGTTCTAAAACAAGCGTCTTCAATTTAGCTGCCTCGAATGCAGGACATTTTCAGTAAAATACACGTAAGTACAGTATGTAGGATAAACAGAATACTACATGGCTTGCTGTTCCGTACCAGATTTACACTCGTTGCTTTTTCAAATAGTGAACAGCTCGCTTTCGCTCGCAGTTCAATATTTAAAAAAAACAACTCGTGTAAATCTGGTACGACACAGCAAGCCATGTAGTATTCTCTAGATATATGAAAATGTAATGATCCCAGAATTCAGTTGAGCAAGTGACTAAAGACTTTTTGAAAGAAAAGACATTTTGAAATATTGAAAAGTACAAGAAAAGAGTGAACAAAAAGAAATAATAATCAGAGGGAGGGATATGGAACAGCCAAAACTGAGACAAATACTTTTGTAATTTCTTTACAGTAAATACAAAATGTCCGGAGAATTAGCAATATATAACAGTGACTGACTGTGTGATGATATCTTCTGCTATTGGTCTGTTTCGACAGTCATATCAAAATCTCGACCTCCGGTCTCGATTTTGATATCACTGTCTCAACAGACCTTAGCAGAAGATATCATCACACAGTCCGTCAATATTGGGTAATAGAGATAATAATAGTTCTCTGCTTCACCAAATGTACGACCAATAGTGAGATGTTTTGTGTCTTTTTATACTTCCTACTAATACTGCCGACAAACTAGCCAGAATTGCACTATTGCGCCTAGACAGAAAAAGGGTTAGACAAAAATGCAGCCTCAATGACATCTCTCAATTATTTCACGCTCATTATCCTAGCTAAAACACACACCACTTTCATAAAGGAATGTTGATTTGAAAACAAAAACACTAATAGGGTTTGAGATGCGTTCTGTTTGTAGATGGAGTATTCTGGGATCACGGACGGCAGTGGTATTGACCTGGACATATCTCAGGAGATTCAAGTGGAAACTACCCAGGCTGACCCAGGACCACCCCCAGCCAGCAGCACGCCTGCGAAGCCTGCGAAGAAGGACAGGGGGAAGACTCACCTCAGTGTGTACCGCTTGTGGAAACACCTACAAGCACTTGCCAAATCTCAGGCGACATATCAGGGCTACTCACGAAGAGGGTTTCCAGTGTTTCATCTGTAAAAAGGCGCTGGTTAGTCAAGTCGCGCTGGAGTCTCACTTGAACGGCCATGAAAAGAAGAAGCCATTCAGCTGTGCTGCCTGTAAGAAGACTTACCAGAGCAGGACCAGTCTTGCACAGCACTCCTGCAGCAGCAAACCACAGAGCTTTCCGCGCGATGAATGTCCCAAAGTGTGCCTATCGAAGAAGGCTTTAACTCAGCACAGGCTGAAGCATGCACCAATGCCAGAGTTTCGGTGCCAGTTTTGTGGCGTGGAGTTCAAGTTCAGACAGGGAAGAGATCGTCATGTCAAAAGCAGATGCAGGGTTGCCCAGGAAACAAAAACATCTAAGGATTCTTATCCACCTTTGATGTTGCAACCGCTTTAAAGTTAAAGATTATCCCCATGTTGTGCCAGCTTTCTATCTTCTTCAGCTTCTCTTCCATTCATGAAGCGAATGAATCTGCCATGGAATAAGCGATAGCCTGTGTGCCAAAACAGAAGGGACTCTTTACTGTATCTCATTCTTTTTTTGTCTCCAGTGGCGTAATAGCTCACAACGTCAAGAAATAACCGAAAGGCAATATTATCAAGGGGAAAATGTCCTTGAATTATCATTTGATGAAAACTAATCCATTCACTTATCAAGCCGTTTTCAGCCAGAATTTGTCCAGCCTTTTCGGCAAGGTTATTCACAAATTGAAAATAGTTAACCGCACTAGGAGTGTGCTCTTGGGGATGTTTATCGTCATTCTGAGACACTGGCGTAGGCTCCTGAGCCTCTTGATTGCCATTCTGAGATGCTGGAGTAAGCCCAATGGAATTTGGAATTTTATCCACTATTATTTTGTTTTGATCGGTTACAACTATTTTGCAGCCTTTCTCAGCGCACTCTTTTGGTGAAAAATCGAATGCTTTTGTGCATAGCCTCCGCTTGCCTGTCTCCGTGTTAAGCTGAACAAAACAATACTGAAGCTTATGTGCTTCATGTTTATCAACTGTGTGGGTTATGATTTCTTTGAAGATGGAGAACCCTTCTCCACAATGGTAACATCTATAATCCATGATCTGTAAAATGAGAACATTTAATTAAGATCATTCAGGTCATCAAGCAAAAAACTAGGCAGCGCAGCAAAAAACCAGTCATAAGCGCATCCGATCCGAAAAATCAAGCTATCATAAGCGCACAGGGGGGTATTTCATAAGAGCACCCGACCACAAATCAGCGACCTGCCTTGTGTTTTGGATAGTTATTCAATAGATACGCATTTTTTTGTAAAAAGAGCAACGTGAATAAGTAGCGCTACATTTCGGGTTTTGACAACTGTAATATGGTTGCAGGATAATTAGTATTTTAGGAGTTATTACATTTTTTCTGCAGACACTCACCTCGTGCCCCGCTCTTCGTATCATACGCTCATCCGCTAAAAAGGGTTATTCTAAGATCACCCAGCATATCATAAGCCCACCCCTGATTGAAGGGCCTGGACTTATTTTGAGAAAGATCAAGAGCGCTTCAACCACAAGTTTGCACTTTTACACTTAACAACCGCTCATTGACATCAGATAAACATTTGTCTCATCTGAAATCGTTGTTAAAACTCAACGTCGTTGTTTCATTCATATCACGTAACGTGGCAACTTAAAAACACGAAAAGGATTTTATTTCAACAAAATATCGCTCTGTCAATCTGACCTAATGGACCAAAACAGACACAGCTAGTGTGACCTTCGATTGGCGCGTTTTGTTTTGCCTTGCGGCGTTTATTTGAAATGAGAATCCCGTGAGAAACAAGTTGTAATACTTCTACGAACATTATCGTTAGACTGATATTTCTACCAGCGACTGCGATTTCCGTCACGATTTCCGTCACGTCATAAAAATGCATGAGGCAGTGACGTGTGTGTGTGCGTGTGTGTGCGCGTGCGTGCGTGCGTGCGTGCGTGTGTGTGTGTGTATGTGTGTGTGTGTGTGTGTGTGTGTGTGTGTGTGTGTGTGTGTGTGTGTGACTTGAGGCGAGGAAGCTTGAGTGTATACTGCTAGTTTTAGTGAATGTATTTTTATCTATATATATATATACGACTAGTGTCTGTCTGTCTGTCTGTCTGTCTGTCTGTCTGTTCGCGATGCACGGCCAAAGTTCTCGGTGGATCTTTTTCAAATTTGGACACCGTATTCAGCTACACCCCGGACACAACCTCATCGATGAGATATTTCAACACGTGCTCTCAGCGCTGAACCGATTTTTTTTTTTTTTTTTTTTTTTTTTTTTTGGTCGGGATCCACTACCAGTAACTCTTCCTAATATCTTCTCCAGTGTTTTCAGCCGCGATTATCTCCCTTCCTCCGTGTGGCGTCAATCCATATTCCCGTTACTACGTTACCATTTTTAGAAGGTCACTGCACGTTACTATTTTTAGAAGGTCTCCAGTGTTTTGCGCGTTTATCTCCTTCGTGCGCCGGCGAAGCCGGGTCCCAGACCTGGTATTCGGCTCTTCTTCTTCCCGGCGAAGCGGGTAATCATCTACTACTTAATATGCTGTTTCAGTGTTGTTTTTCAATTAATGTTGTTGATCAGTTTGTATAAATGGTGCGTGTGTTGGTGTATATGGCTGGATTGAAATGTTTCTTAACCGCAATGTCATCACAAATTCCATCGTGACGTTGCTTGCAATGATTGCTTCAAAAGTAGACTGTATGCAATGTGTGTACTTTATAGTCCAGAGCAAGTTACATGACGAAATCGTCTTGGAATAGATAAGACATTTTCTATGATACTTGTGATTGTCAGAAGAGACAACAAACAAGAAAGGTAAGTTGTTGTTGGAACGTTTGTTATTGACAAAACAATACGTCACAGATTTGTTGACCCAACGTTCTTTTAAGAAGCACAGACAAACACATACTAATTAAACAGAAAAAGACTTATGTGGCAAAAAGTGCAGTCGCTTGCGGAGAAGACACAGGCGAGGCAAATCGACGCTTTTTGTCAGAAAATACGCTTTTCTCTGATGCCTGTGATTGACAGTAAAGATATTTAATAATTATGATCTGATGTTTGGTTTCCCGCGTGGGACTTTTGTGTGGGGACTTTTTGTTTGTTTGTTTGTTTGTTTTTGTGTTTGTTTGTGTGGTTTTTGGCTCACGTAAGTGTAGCCTATGCGATGATAAACTTTGTCTGTCTGTGCGTGCGTGCGTGCGTGCGTGTGTGTGTGATAGAAACTTTAACATTTCCGAGTCTATGGATAAAGCTCGCATAAAGATTACGTCTCGGTCAAAAGTGTTTGACGTGTGTGATAGAAACTATTTGAAGACGTCACATTATGACGTAAGAGGGTTAGACGTCATGCAAAGGAGAAAGGAGTTACTGAAAGTCTCGGTCATTGTTATTGTGAGCGGGCCGAGACTACTTGGCAGATCGAGGGTCTCGCTTTCTTGCACAGTTTCACCTATGCTTACTGTGTGTGTGTGTGTGTGTGTGTGTGTGTGTGTGTGTGTGTGTGTGTGTGTGTGTGTGTGTGTGTGTGTGTGTGTGTGTGTGTGTTTGTCGATTTCTTACGTGAGCCTTGAAGGCTTCGCCTCTTGTTTTTTATTTTTTTTATTTTGTCGGTTGTTTGGTTGGTTGGTTTTGTTTGTTTGTTTGTTTGTTTGATTGTTTGTGTGTTTGTTTGTTTGTTTGATTTTGTCGGTTGGTTGGTTGGTTGTGTTTGTTTGTTTGTTTGTTTGTGTGTTTGTTTGTTTGTTTGATTTTGTCGGTTGGTTGTTTGTTTGTTTGATTTTGTCGGTTGGTTGGTTGGTTGGTTTTGTTTGTTTGTTTCTTTGTTTGCTTGTTTGCATGCTTGCTTGGCTTTAAATTGTGTTGTAATTTATGGCTTTAAAATTAATCTTATAACGCATGTTTTTAGTGTGCACGCGTACGAATCGTGGTTTTGAAGAAAAATGTGTTTAAAAGCTTATATGTAACATCCTCCTTTGCCGGTTTTACGGCCTAACGATCGAACAGATGGACATGTAGACCGGCCTATTTCTGTGCGTATGTCCCAGGCTCTGGATTGATTTTTTCGGGGACGGTACACACACGTATTAACGGAGTTAGCCTAGATTTACAGCTTTAGTATTGATCTATTTGTTTGCTGAGTAACAGCTTTGGGTATTCTGCGTTTTCCTGTAGTAAATCTTCGATGCAAACATTCTTGACATCTGTCACGTTTCAATATATCACTCAAGGTGATTATGAACCGGTTAATTACTACTAATTAACTAACCACACCACGATCCACTCTCGCAGGCATACAATTAAATAGAGTCAACAAAAGTATAAGTTTCAGACGCCTGTTTATGTATAAACTCTCCACCTCCCTCGAGCCTTCACTCAAAATATGTTCCTTTTACGTTCTCAACACGTAAAAAACCAGTGTTCACTGACAAAATGCCAGTACTATGTAGAAAATTATAGTAACACGCTGAACCCGTGTAAATACAGTCGAAATGAGAATGTTCTGTTCGAAAAGCTCTAGTTCGTGCAGGTGTCACACACCCCACGTTGTCACTACTCCAATGAAATCATAGATACGAAAAGACAACGGTGGTCAACGGGGTGCGTACGACATGGTGCACTTAGCTTTATCTCTGCTGCTGCTGCTTAGCCGGTATGCTGGTTAGTCGGTTCGCTGGTTAGCCGGTCCGCTGGTTAGCCGGTCTCCTGGTTAGCCGGTCTCCTGGTTAGCGTAGCCTCAACAGTTCCCGCCAGAGTCAGCCGTGCCGATGTTACGGGAACGTAACGAACGAACGAAACGAACGAACGAAGGAAGGCTGCAAACAGAAAGCATCGGTGCACTAAACATGTCAGCTACCCCTCACCCACCACCTTAAAACATGTCATCTTTAAATATCTCATCGAGCACGTGGGCCTGCACAAAACTGACTTTTTACAACAACAAAACAGCCATTTTCCGTCCTTCTCTCCCTATCTGCAAAAACCATATACAGATTAGTATTTTAGCGTCACAGAGAGTAAATTATGCGCTAACCTGGAAAGAACAACAGAGAGTATTTCATTCCACAACACAGACTCATCAACAGCGTTAAATAATGATTTATTACCTCAAAAGCCTATGATTGTAACTCTCAATGGAAGCAAAGTCCGCCTCCTCCCTGGAACAGTCTCTGTTCGTCAACAGTGACCCAAAACATCCAGAACCCCTTGTCGAATCCTTATGCGAAAGCCATCGCCGACGAAGGAAATGTGACGACTTGTCCTCAGCAAAATACGTGGCAGAGGAAAGGAATAACTTGTGGAAGTTCCCCTAGAGTGCCGAATATGATACTCGGTGAAAAACCATCATACTCTAGTAACTGTGTGTTAGGTCCTTCCCCTTCTGCCGCTGGGTGTCAAGTGTGTCGTCCTTGAGTCTCTGACAGACCACCTAGCCAAATACACGTGACTGACCTTGTCACCAAACCAGTCCAGCTATACACAGTTTTGCCTCCCCAAGCAGGAAAAAGACACGAGAAACTCAATCCCTGAAAATCCCGTGCGCGCTGTCAGCGAAAAAAAACCGCCAGCCCTATGACAGCAGAAACCTGCACTGTGAAGCTCGTGCGTTTCAAAACATCCGTGCTCGGGAGCACTGTCAGCAAAAACTCTGCTGTGTCCAATATCACGCACAGGCGCTTTCTATCATACATTGACCCAGAACAGGCACTCCACTGAGTGACGCTTTCTTGGTCTCTGTCACCCGATCGTGACACACCTCCCCTCTTCAAGACGAAACCTCGGTTTCGCTCACAGTCATGTTCTCCTCTACAGCCCGAGAGAGAAAGTCAGCTCCAACATTGTTGGCGCCCGGAATGACGCGTACCGTGAATTGGTACGGTTGGAGAATCAACGCCCAGCGCATAAGTCTGGCGTTTGCCAACCTTGCAACCTGAAGATATTGCAGAGGTTGATGGTCCGTCTCCAGACAGAAAGGTCGTCCGTACAGGTACGCTTCGAACTTCTGGATGCCCCAGACAATGGCGAGACACTCGCGTTCAACCGTTGCATACGCTGCCTCGGCCGAGGTCAGCTTACGGCTGGCGAAGCAAACAGGGTGCAAAAACCCCTCTGTCTCCTGAAGCAACACTGCCCCAAGTCCCTTCCCTGAAGCGTCTGTCCTCAGCACGAAGTCCTTGTTCAGGTCTGGTAGTCGGAGAATAGGCTGACTGGTGAGTCGCCTCTTCAGGGTGTTGAATGCGGAGCTACATTCCTCAGTCCACACTACAACGGTCGGTTGTAGTTTCTTGGTAAGGTTGGTCAGTGGTAGAGCGATTTCGGCAAAGTGCGGGATGAAGCGTCTATAGAAGCTGGCTAGGCCCAGGAAAGACCTGACTTCTTTCTTCGTGCGCGGTGGCTCCGCCTCCCGAATCTTCTGGATCTTGTCGTCCTCTGGAACGAGCAATCCCTCGCCGACAACATGACCCAGGAAAGACAATTCCCGGAATCCCAAGTAGCACTTGGACGGTTTAGCTCCCAGATTTCCGTCCTTCAACCTTCCGAACACGTCGCGCAGGGCGTCGAGATGTTCAGTCCATGTCTCTGTCGCGATCAGCACATCGTCGATGAAACTGCTGATGTCCTCGCGCTTCAATGGTTCCAAAAGTTTCCTCATCATGCGAGTGAAGACGGCACCTGCATTCTGTAGACCAAAAGGCATGACTGTCCACTGGAACTGGCCGAATGGAGTGGTAAATGCAGTCTTTGGGCGGTCTTCCTCGGCAACTGGGATTTGCCAGTATCCCTTGGTGAGGTCCAGTTTGGAAAAGTACTTGGCCTTGGCCAAGTGACTGAAGAGGTAGTCCACATCAGGCATGGGTTCCGCGTCAAACGCCGTAATCTTGTTCAGCTTCCGGTAGTCAACACAGAACCTGACGCGTCCATCCTTCTTCTTTACAAGCACAATTGGTGAACTGTAGGGAGAGTTCGCTGGCTCGATGACGCCCAACTTCGTCATGTCGGCGATTTCCTTCCTGACCACCTCCTTCTGGACATGAGGCATGGGATACTGCTTCGTCCTCACTGGCTGTTTCTCCAGCAAGTCGAAGGTAAACTCCTCTAGATGCGTCTGAAGTGGTATGTCTGTAAGGACCCGTGCTGCATCCTTCAGGATCTCTTGCAGGTCCGCCTGCTGGTCGTCCCCAAGATCAGGTGAGATGTGCACGTCCGTGTGATCCTCACTAGCCTCCAGCGGACAAACTGGTACACGTCCTCCTCCCTGTTCTTCCGTTGTCTCGTCCATCACGACAGCAACTGCTTCTGTCACTTTGTCCTTTTCCCCGTAGGCAGTCCTCTCTATGTAGGCGCGCAGCAGGTTGGCGTGGTACAGGCGTGCTTTCCCGTTCATGACGATCCTGTAGTCGTTCTGGCCCACTTTCGCTGTCACCTCAAAAGGTCCTTGCCACTGCAGTTGTAGCTTGTTGTGTTTGACAGGTAGAAGTAGCAACACCCGTTCTCCAATCTTGAAGCTGCGCGGCCGTGCCTTGCGGTCGAATCCTCGCGCATAACGCTGTGCTGCTCTTCCCAGGTTCTCTTGAGCCAGTTTGCAGGTCTCTTCAATCCTGTTCCTGAGTTCTACGATGTAGGTCGCTGTCGTCTGCACCTCCTCGTCGGCTTCTTCGTCCGTCCAAGCCTGACGCAGGATAGCCATGGGACCGCGTACCTGTCTGCCGTACAACAGCTCGAATGGGGAAAAGCCCAAGCTCTCCTGAGGAACCTCGCGGTATGCAAAAAGCAATGCTGGGATGTACCTGTCCCACGTGCGTGGTTTCTCCTGAGCTAGTTTCCTCAGCATGGTCTTCAAGGTGCCATTGAACCTTTCCACCAGTCCGTTGCACTGAGCATGGTAAGGAGTGGTGAAGTGCTGCTCCAGTGATAGCAGTCGTGCTGCCTCCGCCATCACTCCTCCCGTGAACTGCGTGCCTCTGTCGGTGAGTACCTCTGATGGAATTCCCAGCCGGGACCACATAGTAACCAGAGCCTCAGCTACTCGCGTGGCTTCAATCGATTTCAGAGGGATCGCCTCTGGGTATCGAGTAGCGTAGTCCACCATGGTCAAAATGTATCTGTTTCCGTCCTCAGACGCAGGCAAGATGGGCCCGATGATGTCCACTGCCACCCGACGAAAGGGTTCGTCGATGAGCGGCATCTTCTCTAAGGGGACCTTCCTCACCCTTCCTTTGGCAACCACCTTCTGGCACTTATCGCAGGACGCACAGAAACGTCGGACATCCGTGCAGATGCCTGGCCAGTAAAAGTGGCGCCAGACACGATCCGTGGTCTTCTTGGTACCAAGATGACCTCCCAGAATCGAGTCGTGTGCCGTTGCCATGACACCCTCGCGAAACTCGCGAGGCACGACAACCTGTTTGAATGTACCTTCTTGGTTGCTGAACTCACGGTAGAGCAACTTCTTGTCCCTGAGGAACCTTGACCTCCCATGCTTCCCGCTCAGCTTCACCTTCCCCGACTTCGCGTGCTCCCGAGGAGTAGCTAAGGTCGGGTCAGAATCCTGAGCCTTCGCGAGAAGCGCGGGGGTCACGTTCCCCAGGGCAGCTCGTGCAGCAGGTAGGGGTTTGAGAGGTTTGTCCTCTCGCTCCGCCTGTGCCCGCGTGAGCACTGAAATGACGTCGGGAGACCGGTAAACGGGAACCTCCCTGGTGACGCCGTCCACAAACTGAACCCGGTTTCCAATGAGCAGGTCGCATGGAGGATCGTCCATGACGACGGCCACAATGGTCCCCGTGAACAACGGGGTTACGACCTTGATCACTGCCGTGTTCAAATCGTAAGCGTGAGATGCCTCGGCCATTCTCACCCTGATGCTGTCTCCTGTGTAGGCCATAGCTGGAACTAGACTCGCCCGAACCACTATCATGTCTGCCCCTGTGTCCCGCAGACCCTCGCCCTTCACTCCGTTAACGTAGACGTTGCAGTGGGGCTGGAAATGTTTCCTGGAGCACGGAACGCAGAGTTGTGGAATTGTGCATGAGCTCGTGACGTCCCTTAACTCCTCGCTGCCAACAAAGTGTACGCCCTTCTGGTCAGCCTGTCTCCTGTGGCAGTCCTTCTTCACGTGGCCCCGCTTGTTGCAGTAGTAACACTGGATGTCAGTTCTGGAACTCGATCCCTTGTGTCCCTGATCGTCCTTCCCGTCCTTGGGTCCTGAAGAACCCGAATTTCCCGTTTTTCCTGGCCGTGAGCCTGAAGATTTGCCGGAGATCGCCTGGGCGTCCTCGTGCACTCTGATCCAGTCGGCTGCCTCCTGAGTAGTCTTGGGCTGGTGCTCCTGCACGAAGGTCACCACCTCAGGTCGCAGGCTGGACATCAGTTGTTCCATGACTATGAGGTCGGCAAGGTCGTTGACGGTCCAGTCCTTTTCGGCCATCTCCACCCAGCGCCGCAGGTAGAGATTAAGGCGTGCCACAAACTGATGACTCAGCTCGCCGCTCAGTCTCTTGCTGTTACGCAGACGTCGTCTGTAGGCTTCAGCAGTCAGGTTAAAGCGCTGGAGTAACGCCTTCTTAAGTGCCTGATAGTCTCTCGCCTCGTCGTCCTCCAAAGCGTTGTAGAGCTGCAATGCGCGTCCCTTTAAGCAGGTGCTAAGGCGGCTAGCCCACGTGGCCTCTTCCCACTTCTGGTCGGATGCAATGCGCTCAAACCGGCGTAAAAAGTCGTCGAGCTCGTCCTTGTCATCGTCGAACGTCGGCAGCCTCGTACGGTCGGCAACAAACGTCGGCGTGCTAGCCTGAGTAAGCGTACCCTTCTCGGCCTGTAGCTTAGCTAGTTCTAGCTGGTGATCGCGATCCGCCTGTTCCTTCCGGTCTAGTCTGTCACGTTCGTCTTTCTTTTCCTGTCTGTCAAGTTCGGCCTGTCGTTCGGCCTGTCGTTCCCTTTCTTGTCTGTCACGTTCGGCCTGTCGTTCCTGTCTCTCAAGCTCGTCTTTCTTATCCTGTCGGTCACGTTCGGCCTGTCGTTCTCTTTCTTGTCTGTCCAGTTCGTCCTTCTTTTCCTGTCTGTCTCGTTCGTCTTTCTCTTTCTTGTCCTGTCTGTCACGTTCGGCCTGTCGTTCTTGTCTGTCAAGCTCTTCTTTTCTCGTCTGTCGCTCTATGTCTTCCCTACGTTCCAGCTCCTTGCGTTTAAGCAAACTACGCGCTCTAACGCGTGCGTCACGCTCTGTCTGTTCCTCACTGCCAGGAGTCTCGAAAGTTATTCTCCTCGTCGGAGATCCCCCTGTAGCCATGGTTAGTTTTAGCAAAGCTTTATCACAAAAGTAAGTCTAACGCAGCTATAGCTAGAATACGCGGTGACGAAAGCGGTGGATACAAAAATCCAGCAACCGGAAAATGCAGAAGAAAAATCCAAACGGTGTAGAACAAATCGCGTAGCCTACTTTATGGCTGCTTTCTGCGGTGAAACAAAGTGTTTCCCACAGCCGTGGCCTACTTTATCGGCTGCTTTTTGCGGTGAAACAGAGTGTTTCCCACAGCCTTGGTTAGGACAGAAGTCCTCGGACCCTTCCCCCCCAAAATTCCAACAAAGTCAAAATATGGAGAAAAATCCAAGTAAAACAAGACGGTAGAAAATGTAACCTGTTACGGAATGCGAAACAACAATGTAGAGAAAACTGAGTAAAACGAATAACAAATCCGCTAACCCCGCTCAGCTCTCTGCAACGGAAAACTCTGAACGTACAACAACAAAGATTCACAAACAAAGGAAAGGGAGATAATCACAGTTAGCGCATACAATAACTCACAAATTACAATTTACATTTCCTGCAAGATGTGAATCGCTTAAGGTGTGGTATATGATCAAAACTATACCAAAAAAGGGTAGCACCAAGCAGAAAATAAGTCGAGCACTGACGAGATTATCTGCTCTTAGTTATCCTTAATTGGTGGGTCTTTATCAGTTGGAAATTAACTGAGTAAATCCCGGCTTGGCCCCCACGTGTCACGTTTCAATATATCACTCAAGGTGATTATGAACCGGTTAATTACTACTAATTAACTAACCACACCACGATCCACTCTCGCAGGCATACAATTAAATAGAGTCAACAAAAGTATAAGTTTCAGACGCCTGTTTATGTATAAACTCTCCACCTCCCTCGAGCCTTCACTCAAAATATGTTCCTTTTACGTTCTCAACACGTAAAAAACCAGTGTTCACTGACAAAATGCCAGTACTATGTAGAAAATTATAGTAACACGCTGAACCCGTGTAAATACAGTCGAAATGAGAATGTTCTGTTCGAAAAGCTCTAGTTCGTGCAGGTGTCACACACCCCACGTTGTCACTACTCCAATGAAATCATAGATACGAAAAGACAACGGTGGTCAACGGGGTGCGTACGACATGGTGCACTTAGCTTTATCTCTGCTGCTGCTGCTTAGCCGGTATGCTGGTTAGTCGGTTCGCTGGTTAGCCGGTCCGCTGGTTAGCCGGTCTCCTGGTTAGCCGGTCTCCTGGTTAGCGTAGCCTCAACAGTTCCCGCCAGAGTCAGCCGTGCCGATGTTACGGGAACGTAACGAACGAACGAAACGAACGAACGAAGGAAGGCTGCAAACAGAAAGCATCGGTGCACTAAACATGTCAGCTACCCCTCACCCACCACCTTAAAACATGTCATCTTTAAATATCTCATCGAGCACGTGGGCCTGCACAAAACTGACTTTTTACAACAACAAAACAGCCATTTTCCGTCCTTCTCTCCCTATCTGCAAAAACCATATACAGATTAGTATTTTAGCGTCACAGAGAGTAAATTATGCGCTAACCTGGAAAGAACAACAGAGAGTATTTCATTCCACAACACAGACTCATCAACAGCGTTAAATAATGATTTATTACCTCAAAAGCCTATGATTGTAACTCTCAATGGAAGCAAAGTCCGCCTCCTCCCTGGAACAGTCTCTGTTCGTCAACAGTGACCCAAAACGTCCAGAACCCCTTGTCGAATCCTTATGCGAAAGCCATCGCCGACGAAGGAAATGTGACGACTTGTCCTCAGCAAAATACGTGGCAGAGGAAAGGAATAACTTGTGGAAGTTCCCCTAGAGTGCCGAATATGATACTCGGTGAAAAACCATCATACTCTAGTAACTGTGTGTTAGGTCCTTCCCCTTCTGCCGCTGGGTGTCAAGTGTGTCGTCCTTGAGTCTCTGACAGACCACCTAGCCAAATACACGTGACTGACCTTGTCACCAAACCAGTCCAGCTATACACAGTTTTGCCTCCCCAAGCAGGAAAAAGACACGAGAAACTCAATCCCTGAAAATCCCGTGCGCGCTGTCAGCGAAAAAAAACCGCCAGCCCTATGACAGCAGAAACCTGCACTGTGAAGCTCGTGCGTTTCAAAACATCCGTGCTCGGGAGCACTGTCAGCAAAAACTCTGCTGTGTCCAATATCACGCACAGGCGCTTTCTATCATACATTGACCCAGAACAGGCACTCCACTGAGTGACGCTTTCTTGGTCTCTGTCACCCGATCGTGACAACATCCAAACCAAAGCGTGTGAGTGATCGACACCTACCTCAAGTTACCAAGACTTTAACTTCAACTCCTTCAAGATTCCAGCTGATATTTGGCGTGTGCGTTTACTTTCACTTCTAAATGTAGCTTGTGGAATTGTTTTCTCAAGTTACCATTACTTCAACCCCTCAAGATTTCTGAGCTGATATTTGGCGTGTGCTTTTACTGTGACTTCTAAATCAATGTAGCTTTTGTTATTGTTTTGATCTTGATCTTTGGACGATCTGGAAAAGTGACTGCTGTAACTGTTTCAATTGTTGATGTTAATGTTCTATTCTCAAACATGTTTTATGTCAATGTGTGCGTATGACTAAAGGACATCAGAACTGTCCGCGATCTGGAAAAGTGACTTCTGTAATTGTGGCAACAGTTTAAACTTCAGTTCAAATTGATTGAAATTTTGGCAGAGCAATCTTCGACGAAGGCCGGACTTTGGTATTGCATTTCAGCTTGGAGGCTCAAAAATTAAATAATGACTTTGGTAATTAAAAATCTGAAAATTGTAATTAAAATTATATTTTTATATCAAAAATTACGTTTATCTTATTCTTTATCATTTTCTGATTCAAAAAAACATATAAATATGTTATATTCGGATTAAAAACAAGCTCTGAAAATTAAAAATATAAAAATTATGATTAAAATTAAATTTCTGAAAACAATCTCATCTTATTCCTTGTCCGTTCCTGATTCCAAAAACATATAGATATGATATGTTTGGATTAAAAACACGTTCAGAAAGTTAAAAAGAATAGAGATATAGAAAAGCGTGCTATCCTCCTCAGCGCAACCGCTACCGCGCTTTTCTGGATTGTTAATTTAACTGCCTTTGCCACGAGCGGTGGACAGACGATGCTACGAGTGTACGGTCTTGCGGAAAAAATGCAATGCGTTCAGTTTCATTCTGTGAGTTCGACTGAGCTTGACTAAATGTTGTATTTTCGCGCCTTACGCGACTTGTTAGTCTTTCAGTTTACAACCTTTACATCCGGACTTTCAGCGAGGCACCGTATGATAAAATGTTTCAGCTGGTGTAATTGAATTATTCGCACAGCCTCCTTGATATTAAACAACTCCCTTTTCCCCGAAAGAGGCGTATTGCTGCCTGAATGGCGGGGTAAAAATCGATCATACACGTAAAAACCAACTCGTGCAAAAACATGAGTAAACATGGAAGTATCACACGGTGAAAATTAGGATTTTAGAGTTTAAACGGGATTTAGAAGAACAACAACAACAACTCATTTCAGTATAACCTCAGTTCCATTCTGCATATAAACGTTTGTAATTGTTGAAATGCAAGCGTTAAGCTTGGTCATGAAACAATAGCTCTTGTGATTTACTTTATATATTATAACCGTGTCAGTTTGTTTCAGCCTCAGCATCAACTCATTCCGAGTACAAAAGAGAACGATGGCAACAGAACAGCAACAGAAAAATAACTTTACTTGTAAGAATGGAAGTGGTCTGATGCGCATGCTCACTGCGACGTCGACTTGTGACGTCACACCGGAAGAAGCTATCAGCTCCTTGGTTGGATTTACTGCTGCGCCGTTCTGGTTGATGGGTCACTTCCTGTGAGTTCATTGTTGCCGCAATTATGGTTGTTAGACGTATGTACGTCGTGTGCAAAGGTGTGAGCTGTTGTGGTTGTTGTTGTTTGTTGTTTTTGTTGTTGTTGTTGTTGTTGTATGTCCATGACGAACACATGGATAAGACGTCGACGTCTAGGGTGGTGGTGATGAGGATGATAGTAATAATGGTGGTGGCGGCAGTAATTGTGACTATGACTACGTTATAGGGTTTCGAGTCGAGTTTTGCATCCATGCAATGTTTTCTCTTCAAACAGAATTTTATCGGCCAGAAGCAGAACATCAAAGAAACAACAATTACCACCATGGGTCACGTGGTCACTCCTGCCTCATTGTTTAGCTGACGTCATGAGCTGCGCAGGCGCAGTAATGGCACCTCAGTTTTTACCGCAGGTAAGGGTTCATCAGAGAACGAACGATTGCTTTGAAATAATCGTGTGAAGTGGTATCGTTTATCCGCCTCGCTCCCTCACACAATTTTTAAGACCGTCAACAGTATGACAAAGATCAAGTTCCTGAGAGAGGACATTTCTTAAGAT
>NC_090254.1:35959359-35992792 GCF_037325665.1 Littorina saxatilis | reverse complement strand
AGGGGAGCAGGCGGGTGTGAACAGAGAGCAGCAGTTGACGATTGGCGATTGGGGCAGTGACGTTAAAGAGTGTGTGGGGTGGGGAGCTGCATGGTTTTCCATGTCCCGTCAACCTATTTGGTTACTGGGGTCTAACTCAATTCTGTTTCCGTGGTCTCCGTGTTTGGGTCCACTACATGCAGTGAAGAGAAAACGGTTCTTAAAAAGCCTCATCTGGTCATGCCACACCTTCCCTTCACCACCACCACAACCTCTGTCTCTGTCTCTCTGTCTCTCTCTCTGTCTCTCTCTCTTTCTTTCTCTCTCTCTCTCTCTCTGTCTCTGTCTCTCTATCTCTGTCTCTCTCTCTCTCTTTCTTTCTCTCTCTCTCTCTCTCTGTCTCTGTCTCTCTCTTTATTTCTCTCTTTCTCTCTTTCTCTCTCTCTCTCTTTCTCTCTCTCTCTCTCTCTCTCTCTCTCTCTCTCTCTCTCTCTCTCTCTCTCTGTCTGTCTGTCTGTCTGTCGGTCGGTCTCTGTATCTCTCTCTCTCTCTCTTTCTTTCTCTCTCTCTCTCTCTCTCTCTCTCTCTCTCTCTCTCTCTCTCTCTTTCTCTCTCTCTCTCTCTTTTTCTCTCTCTCTATTTCTCTCTCTCTCTCTCTGTCTGTCCCTGTCTGTCTCTCTCTCTCTTTCTTTCTCTCTGTCTCTCTCTGTCTGTCTGTCTGTCTGTCTGTCTCTCTCTTTTTTTCTCTCTCTGTCTCCCTCGCTTAAGAGGCGAACGGACAGACAGACAGACAGATGAAAAGACAGGCAAGGAGACATGCGTGCAACTGAAACACCCTAGTTGCCAAATGACGCAAAAACGTAACTGTCATATCATATAACACTTTTATACACAAAATCTACTCAGACTAGATCAAAGAGATTTGTCTAGCTTGTAAATCAATCACTAAGCCTTCCAACTGTGGTAATGATGTGTTTCTGCGAAGCAGGCTTGAGCAAATACAACGGTTTTAGTGACTGGATCTAAAAAACGCTCGAGGTTGAATTTTTCAGTGGCGTTTTTGAAACCTGCGAACGGTGTGTTTACAAATTACACCAGCGGCACCTTTAAATCTATATGCACAGAAAAATCAAATACATGGACCAAAAGCTAAAAGGCTGGACTGTTAGTTGGTCTAACGACGTTTGAACATCTTGCAGGTCTTTGAGGCTAGGCAAGAAAAGGTTATCAATTGCCTTTTTCAGTCAGGTGTAGATTACATGGTGTCAATTTGTTCATGATACCCTATTTTACTTGGACACATACCAAAACATAAAAAGCCTGGCTAGCAGCTGACTGTGTTCTGTGGAAAGTCTGAATTTTGAAAAGAAATCACCACTGCTATCCGCCATGTTCAGTAGGTCGAACCTGCCCTGGAGACCACCTGTTCATAAAACCACCTGCTTATTAAGACCACCCCAAAGGATCCCCGACGGTTTGTACAACTACATAAATCACCTGTCCATAAAGACCACCTGTCAAAAGGGGCTACTTTTGCTCAGTCCATTGGGTGGTCTCTTTAGACAGGTTCGACTGTAAATACGACAATACGTATTACGCATAAGAAAAGAGTACACCATCTAGTTTTGCGTGATGTCTCCAATTAACCTGTACGCATAGTACACATACGGGGAAAATATAACCCGCTAATATACGACCAGAGTACTTTCAGTACAGTACATCCTAGTACACACCATGGAGGAAATTCCACTACAAATCATACATAAATGATTATTGTTCTGTGGAGAAACAAAATAATGAGATGGGTTGAACAAACAACTACATCACTCCCCACATCTACCTTTACCATTAGTACACATAAAACTACGGAATAAACCCGTTAAAGGAACAGTGAAATTTATAATCACTAAGCATCATATCAGCCTCAATCACTGAGAGGATATCTGGATAATCAACCACCAGTACATACAAGTGCATCCCAACAAGGGACATGAATAATAGTCATCTATACATGATTATTCTCAATCGAGAAACAAAATGATGAGGATATGGGTTTGAATAGTTGTCCCCTGACGAGGCTACCTTTCAGTTTCCCAAAAAAACTCTATAAAATCACACATTCAAAGAAGTTGTCCAAACAGCTTGAAACTGTAAATATAGCCGAAAAGTACCATCTTTGGGAGAGGTACTTAGGGATCTCTGGACTGCCTACTGCATTTGCCGGGTTTGGCAGACCCTTGAGTTTAACCCCTCCTGACTGTGTTCTGTAAAAAGTCTGAAGTTTGCAAAGAAATCAACACTGCTTTCCGCCATGTTAATCAAGTATACATGACAATACGTATTAAGCAGAAGAAAAGAGGAAAACATCTAGGTTTGCGTGACGTCTCCGATCCATGCAAGTTGAGAGGTGCTCCTGGACATTGCCAGCAATCGGTTCTTTAGGAAAGACTGATCAGCAGATGTCCCCGTTCCTATGACAACTCTTCTTTCAAGACCGGAAACAGTCACAAAATCGGTTACCGTGACCTCGTTTTTCAACGCCAGAGCAGCGTCATGAATCTCCGCGTCGTTGCTGTCTGTTGTCAGTATTGTCACGGGTATGCCACCGGCATGTAATTTGCCAGTTAGTCCTTTCTCTGCCTTGTTGCCGCTTTTTCCCTTTGACTTGACGCGTTTACTAGGACCCAGCACTAGGACATCTCGATACTGCAGTGACTCAGGACCTGAGACATCAAATGTGGTTAGTTATAACACTGGTATACACAGTGATAGATCAGGCTGGGGTACACAGATTGACATGGAGTTAGACAGAGAAGATAGACAAACAGAGCGACAAAAAAGAATGCATAAAAACTACACACACATACACACACGCACGCACACACAAACACACACACACATACACGTACACGCGCGCGCGCACACACACACACACACACTCACGCACACACGCGCACACAAATACACTGCACGATCACAAAGCGCACACGCACAAACACACAGACACACAGAGACATAGACGCATAGACACACACAGGCACACACACAGACACACACACACACGCACACACACACACACGCGCACACACACACACACACACACACACACACACACACACACACATACTAACACACCAGTTTTGTTTCTCCAATTGTCCTTGAGGGAGTTTCCCAAGGACAATCAGATCTACCAAAATGCTAACAACAACAACGAAACACTATCAATTTGATTAGTGACGGGCAATGTTGACAGTTGCGAGTACAATCGTGGCGGAATGTCTCAAACTGAAGTTGTAGTTATTGTTTTGCACAACAAAGACAATGCTATTGCAGCGAACAGTTTCCTCTTTACTCATCCTGAGTGAGTGGTTTGTTCATAACGACATATAATATTGGGGGGTTGAACTTGAATAGTATTAGAAACTGAGTCCGGAGACACACGACAAAGTTGGAAAATAAGGAATATATCGAATTGCACATGTAGACATGTTGGCTGTCGTGTCATGACCTTCGCGTCATAACGTTACATCCAAAGCTCACTTACTGGTTGAACGAAAAAATCAAATTGAGATGTTGACGCAGAACTCTGTCACCTAACTCATTCGCGTTGTGTCGGAATTGGAAGTCCGACAGCTGTGCGTTGCCGACACATTGGAATAGAAGTTACGATCCGACGGATATCACGAATTTTTAACGGTGTGAACGGCCCCGCTGACCAAGGGAAACAACCCCCGCAATAAACTTCTGCCTGTCTACAGTGGAACTATTCACTGTAAACATTTCCTTCCCTTTAATTGTTGGGAATAATTTGATTTTTTTGACGGTGTGCGACCCACGTGTTTTGACTTTTCCAAGATGGCGGATCGTTCTGCTACAAGACGTATTAACTTGAAAAGAGTGCTAGAACTTGTTATTCAGGATGGTTATGATCTTGACCTTAGTGATGATGATAGTGGAGATTATATTCTAGATTCTGGTGACGAGTTTGTGCCGATGATTTGGGTGATGATTCGGACAATGAAAGTGTCGATAATGACATTGTGTATGATGAACCCATGACAGAAATTGTTTTTGTGTTTTTGCTTCAAAGAGGTAGTTTGACTGGATGTGAAGACAACAAAAGGTATGTTCTTTCATATGTTTCATATAAACTTTGCAAAAATGTAAGGTAGGTAAGGTTATTATTTTTTTGTTGTTGATTTTTATTTTATTTGTTTTAAATGGGTCAAAATCGTGCGCCGGGAGGGAGCACGAGGGACAATTTAGACGCGCCCCGAATGAGTAATGAATTATAATAATAATAATTCTCTTTATTTATATAGCGCCTTATCCGAAGTTCAAAGCGCTTTTATGCCGTGTGAGATGGAATTTTTTACACAATATACCACGCATTCACATCGACCAGCAAACCTCAAGCCTGTTAGGCGAATGTTCACCTTTCGCGGCCTTTATTCCAAGTCACACGGGTATTTGATGGACATTTTTATCTATGCCTATACAATTTTGCCAGGAAAGACCCTTTTGTCAATCGTGGGATCTTTAACGTGCACACCCCAATATAGTGTACACGAAGGGACCTCGGTTTTTCGTCTCACCCGAAAGACTAGCACTTGAACCCACCATCTAGGTTAGGAAAGGGGGGAGAAAATAGCGGCCCGACCCAGGGTCGAACACGCAACCTCTCGATTCCGAGCGCAAGTGCGTTACCACTCGGCCAATTCTTCGTAACCATTACCTTCCAGTCATTGCAGCTTCATAATTTTACTCACCTGAACTCTGACCCACACCGAGCTCCTTCAGGAGCTGAACAACGGCGTCTCCACAGACATCACAGTTCATCGCTGTACCCTTCGTGTGTCCGTCCTGACCGCTCTTGTGTGGCAGCCACCTGACCGGCGGTCCCTCCGTCGCTGCAGGGGCGGGGGTGGAGCTGTAGGATGGGATGTCGCTACCTTGCATCTCCTTGGACTTGGCCACCTCCTTGGTGACCGCGGGGGGACAGCGCAGGGGAGTGGTCAGTTGCCTCTCACACATCCAGGACGGCGGACGGCCCAGTTTCTGCACGCTGGCACACCACACGGACAGGGACGGGATCTTGGTGTGCAGCTCGTTGATAAATTGTTCGAAGTGGAAGCTGGGACTGATGCACAGAACAAACAAGTTCGATAAGACTCGCTAATTGTGCAAAGAATCAGAATATTTCGTTTCTTGCCTTTAAATACACATACAAGCACCCACCCACGTACCCCAAACACACACACACACACACACACACACACACACACACACACACACACACACACACACACACACTCACGCACACACATACACACACACACACACACACACACACACAAACACACAGACATACACACATGGGCGTGTATGTGAGTGTGTCTGTCAGAAACTGTTTGATTATCTTTGTTGTTTTTCTGGCGCAGCGGCAGAAGGAAAATACTGAAATTAACAGCGGCAGAAGGAAAATACTGAAATTAACAGCGGCAGAAGGAAAATACTGAAATTAACAGCGGCAGAAGGAAAATACTGAAATTAACAGCGGCAGAAGGAAAATACTGAAATTAACAGCGGCAGAAGGAAAATACTGAAATAACAGCGGCAGAAGGGAAATATTGAAATTAACAGCGGCAGAAGGAAAATACTGAAATTAACAGCGGCAGAAGGAAAATACTGAAATTAACAGCGGCAGAAGGAAAATACTGAAATTAACAGCGGCAGAAGGAAAATACTGAAATTAACAGCGGCAGAAGGAAAATACTGAAATTAACAGCGGCAGTCTTTCATAATGGGGTTGGAACAGAACTGATGACCCATTTATTTGAGGAAAAAATCAAAAACAGGTACGCTTTTGTATGCGTGATCTTCCCCTTTCAATAACTTCCCCTGCTTGCTTGGCCATAGCCGAAAGATTAACGCGAGAGCTTTAGGCTTCAATAGAACGATGTTTACTCTTTAGGCTTCAATAGAACGATGTTTACTCTTTAGACTTCAATAGAACGATGTTTACTCTTTGGGCTTCAACAGAACGATGTTTATTCTTTAGACTTAAATATAACGATGTTTACTCTTTAGGCTTCAATAGAACGATGTTTATTCTTTAGGCTTCGATAGAACGATGTTTATTCTTAAGGCTGCAATAGAACGATGTTTATTCTTTAGGCTTCGATAGAACGATGTTTATTCTTAAGGCTGCAATAGAACGATGTTTATTCTTTAGGCTTCAATAGAACGATGTTTACTCTTTAGGCTTCAATAGAACGATGTTTAATCTTTGGGCTTCAATAGAACTATGTTTATTCTTTAGGCTTCAATAGAACGATGTTTACTCTTTAGGCTTCAATAGAACGATGTTTAATCTTTGGGCTTCAATAGAACTATGTTTACTCTTTAGGCTTCAATAGAACGATGTTTACTCTTTGGGCTTCAACAGAACGATGTTTATTCTTTAGACTTAAATATAACGATGTTTACTCTTTAGGCTTCAATAGAACGATGTTTATTCTTTAGGCTTCGATAGAACGATGTTTATTCTTAAGGCTGCAATAGAACGATGTTTATTCTTTAGGCTTCAATAGAACGATGTTTACTCTTTAGGCTTCAATAGAACGATGTTTAATCTTTAGGCTTCGATTGAACGATGTTTACTCTTTAGGCTTCAATAGAACGATGTTTACTCTTTAGGCTTGAATAGAACGATGTTTACTCTTTAGGCTTCAATAGAACGATGTTTACTCTTTGGGCTTCAATAGAACAATGTTTACTCTTTAGGCTTCAATAGAACGGTGTTTACTCTTTAGGCTTCAATAGAACGATGTTTATTCTTTAGGCTTCGATAGAACGATGTTTACTCTTTAGGCTTCAAAAGAACGATGTTTATTCTTTAGGCTTCAATAGAACGATGTTTAATCTTTGGGCTTCAATAGAACTATGTTTACTCTTTAGGCTTCAATAGAACGATGTTTACTCTTTAGGCTTCAATAGAACGATGTTTACTCTTTAGGCTTCAATAGAACGATGTTTAATCTTTGGGCTTCAATAGAACTATGTTTACTCTTTAGGCTTCAATAGAACGATGTTTACTCTTTAGGCTTCAATAGAACGATGTTTATTCTTTAGGCTTCGATAGAACGATGTTTATTCTTTAGGCTTCAATAGAACGATGTTTAATCTTTGGGCTTCAATAGAACTATGTTTACTCTTTAGGCTTCAATAGAACGATGTTTACTCTTTAGGCTTCAATAGAACGATGTTTACTCTTTAGGCTTGAATAGAACGATGTTTACTCTTTAGGCTTCAATAGAACGATGTTTACTCTTTGGGCTTCAATAGAACAATGTTTACTCTTTAGGCTTCAATAGAATGATGTTTACTATTTAGGCTTCAATAGAACTATGTTTACTCTTTAGGCTTGAATAGAACGATGTTTACTCTTTAGGCTTCAATAGAACGATGTTTACTCTTTGGGCTTCAATAGAACAATGTTTACTCTTTAGGCTTCATTGAGAACCGTGGTGTCCCTTTAGATCCACATAGTTCAACGTTTTGATATCATCGACAAGTAATAATAATACGATAATTTATAACGCGCACATATCTCACCACAAGGCGATTCAAGGCGCACTCATACACAATCTTTCGCATTAACAACTCAAGCATACTCATATACACTTACGCATAAATTGCATGAAGATGACAAGGCAACAACACAACAAAGACATGGCACTCAAAAGTAAGCATGAAAAAGAAAAGAAAATTTCAAACAATGATTACGTACATGGCTATTTACAACTGATCTGATTTAGGCTTGCAGGTGAGATGGGTGAGGGGGGGAGGTAGCGGGGCACTGTAGTCTGAGGATTATTTAGGGAAATTATTTACTCAATTTGATTACACTTTAGCCTCAAATGAGAAGCGGACCACATGTAGCGGACCACATGTAGCGGACCACATGTAGCGGACCACATGTAGCGGACGTGCACAAGTATTGTTTCCCCTCATTTAGCAAATGTCCCATTCTAATAATGTAACATGTAAACACGTACCTGTATCCTTTAGAACTGACAATCTCGTCTGCTATGACGTAGAGCTCCCCATCAGAGGCAAGTGCTGCCAGATTGCAGACATCAGTGTAATAGTCGTCTTCGTCTACAAGATGACGGTGTACCTTGCCAAAGCCAGGCGCCGGGTTCGGACCAAGGCCACACTGCAGCTGTTGTTCAATCAGAATGGACACAGCGCGGCCTTCGTTGGTCTTGCTGACCACGTGAACGTCGTGACCTTGGTGAAGCCACTGGATGGCCTTGAGGACAAGGACGATTGTCTTCCCGGTCCCTGGTGGTCCAAATAGATGAACACAGCGCAGCGTGTTGTTACTGAGGAGGTCGACCTGGTCTGGGTAGAGAGCCAGCAAGGAGTGGATGAGGCCGGTTTCTGCCACAGCCTCGCCCTGTGTTCTCAGGACTTTGCGTGCTGGAGTGTATTTCCCTGGTTTGGCCATTGCTTTGCGTGGGGCTGTCACTGTGGGGACCTCCACTGTCGTGGCTGGACCGCAAAATCTAAACAAAGAACACTTGCAATTACACTTCTAATTATTGTCAAACAGCGACTTTTAAACGCTCATGAAACAAACAATTAATCAATCATGCTAGTGCAAGTGTTTGTTTTTATGTTGGGATGAATAGGCACAGGAATATTGTTTAGACGTCTTTGGTCAGAGAATCTGGTGCCTGTGGAGAGGAAACTGGTGGAAGCAGACGTGAACTCTCCTCAGAGGACTGAGAAATGTGCATGCTTCGTTTCGGTCTTTACCAACTTCCAGGTTTTGGAATATAACATAAATGTCCTGGAAGTTTGTAAAGTCCGAAACGAAACATGCACATTTCTCAGCCCTCTGAGGAAAGTTGACGTCTGCTTCCATCAGTTTCTGGAAGCCAGCCAGGTTTTGAGCACGAAAACGGTAACGAACAATACATCAGCGAGAAAACAAAAGCACTACAAATATTCAGAGTGAAGTTTATTACAGGCAATCCCATTTCTTGCTTTTGAGCTCCCCCCCCCCACCCTCTCTAGTGTTTAGTGCGTGCACTTTAAATATTTTTGAAAAATGACTCACCTTGCCAGAAGGTTGTCATAGACTGTGGCTGACATCTGTGGGTCTGGTCCGGCCCCCTGTGACGTCATGTTCTGCCACCAGGAGGACAACATAAGGAAGGTCGGGCTGGCAGACGTCTGGCTGGATGAAGTGTATGCACCGCTGGTGGGTTGGTTGGTCTGACCTGGGTTGTTGTCTTGGTTACACGAGGCCTGGAGATCTGCATTGGAAGGTATATGGTCCGCGCACAGACATCTAGTGATGGCCTCTGGTAAGTCTTTGGCGTCAAGACAGGTACAGAGATCCTGTGGACAAAATGCTAATACAGTGGACCCCCCTTTTTACGACCTCCAAAAATCTGAGAAAATCAGGTCTTACAAATGAGTCATAAAATGGAGGTAAAATTATGAACAGAAAGTCTGAAAAAACAAGGTCTTAAAAGGGAGGGAGTCTTAAATTGGGGGGTCTTAAATTGGGGGGTCTTAAATTGGGGGGTCTTAAAAGGGGGGGTTCCACTGTAGTTTGTTTTTAGAGTTACTCTTCGCCACGATAAACTGACCCTGCATTGACGGCTGTTTTCACATAATCACTACTTTTAACAGCACACTAATGACTTGGTGAGCGACCTTCGTGACGAGCGGTCACGTTTTGCGCTGCTCTCTACGCCCCGAGTTTTGTAGTACACCAGCTTCGCTCTCTTTCATGTGTGTGCTTGGATTACTTAAACTTCGCTGGACTAAGACTGGGACTGACCTGCTGTGGTGAATGTTATTGTTCCTTGGTGTCGCTAGTTTGCCTATTAGCTTCTCCTTCACTATGATGTTGTAGTTATTCGCTATTCCTTTGTGTCTTTCTCTACCAACGTGACCGTGTGTTCGTTGTTGCTTTTTTGGGTCTTTTTTCTGCTTTGTTGTTGTTGGTTTTTTACATACCTCTGTGAAATTATGTCCACCCAAGAACCTGTACTACCTGTCTTCATCAGAAACAATGATATTGCTCGCTCAGCTCTGAACCCCGCGACAGTCCTTGAGGTCTGTCTGGCTGCTGAACGTATCTCTGGTCGAGGCTCGATTATAGGGGCTCAGGACATCAGGGGTCTATGGAGAATTTACCCTGCCAACCGCGACTCCAGGAACACTTTGCTCATCCAAGGAATCGCCCTGCATGGTATGACCATCAAAGTGTGTACAACCAACCCTTATCCCCTTCGGGACAACGCGGGGGAGGAGACTCCGTCTACCAAAGTTTGGATCGACGATATTCCGATCTCCGTTGCTGACTCTGAGATCGAATTCTCCCTTGTGAAACTGGGATGCGAACTTCGATCGGCAGTTAAGATGGAAAGAGCTAGGGACGCTGACAACAAACTAACTCGATTCCTGACGGGACGTCGGTTTGTTTTCATCACCACCCCCACAACCCCTCTAGAAAAAACAATGAAGGTGGGAGGCTTCTTCACAGCAAAAGTTTACCACAGAGAACAGAAACTCGTAAAGAAAAAAGTCATTTGCTCAAAGTGCCTCAATGAGGGGCACCACGTTTCACAGTGCGACAGAGAGGTAGTCTGCCGTGACTGTCTCAAACCTGGCCATAAACGCGGCGACAACGCTTGCAGCGCACGTGCCAGCGAAACGGAAGGTGACAGTGACACTGAAATTGAACCAAATCAGTCCGGCGAGCTGACCACTGCACCAAACGAGACGCGTGCAGCACGCAGTGACAATAAGCAGGCAGCGAACCCGGCCGCCAAACTCACGAGTGAAAAGGACAGGGAGGAGGAAGGGGGGGAGACACGCACGCCTCGTCCTTCGGTCCGCCAAACTGCTATTCACTCTCACTACACTAGTGACTCGCGAAGCCGGTCCGAGTCGTCCAAGCGCCGGCGATCGAGCCAGGAAGAGGGTGGAAAGAGTGGGGGGAAAATACTCGAGAAACTCGAAAAGAAACCGCGCCACGAACGCAACTCCTTAACAGCCCATGACAGCGCTAACAACCCATCTAATACACAGGAATAGGACGACCTGTCCAAGTTTCTCAACCCTTACGACCTGGCCCGGACTATGGACTTTCCCGATTGTCTTACGATTCAAGTGTTTACACTCGTTGTATTTATTGACCTTGTACCCTCTTTCCTATGGATACGTTAAACATTTTATCACTTAATGTGCGTGGATTACGAAATGCAACAAAACGCAAAAGTCTTTTTCGACATTTCAAGGAAAAAAAATACGACATTATATGTATTCAAGAATCGTATGTTACCAAAGGCGTGGTGGAGTTATGGAAAAAAGAATGGGGAGGAGATTTGATTTTTTCAGAAAGTACTGCACACAGTAAAGGTCAGATTATATTAATTAGAAAGCAGTTTTCGTTCGCATGGAAGACCTTTACATTAAACGATAGGGTTATTGCAATAAGAATATCCATTGAGAATAGAGATGTATGTGTGTTTAATATATACGCACCCAGTGTAACAAAAGAGATCAAGGAATTTTTACATGATTTAGCTGTCAAAGTTAAAGAATGTGATTGTGAAAGGAAAATAGTCTGTGGAGATTTTAATGCCGTGTTGAATAATGAACTTGATATTATCAGTGGCCAAAAACACCAAGAGAGTTTGGTAAAAGCCTTTAACTCTTTTATAAATGATTGTGCTTTGAATGATATGTGGCGGATTTGCAACCCACAAGAAAAAGAATACACATGGTCAAAGGGAGGGGGTAAATTTATTGCACGGCGACTGGATTACATGTTATTAAATGATAACGTAATTGACGAAGTGCTTGAATGCAATATATATTCACTACCTTCGACTGATCACAGGGGTGTTTATTTACAACTAAAATGTACTGATACATGCAGAGGTCCAGGGTACTGGAAATTTAACAACTCTCTATTAAAACAACAGGCATACGTTGATATTATGAATCAGACCATTGATAATTTTCTCTCTGAGCAGCCGACACAGCATGCGGGATTGAATTGGGAGTTACTAAAACTGGAAATTAAGGACATCTCTATGCAATACAGCAAGAAAAATGCCGTAAAAAAGAGAACAGACAAGATAACACTGCAACATGATTTAAATGTATGCGAATCACATTTAGCCAAAAACCCAGATGATAAAAACGCTATCTTTCGACGAGAAAAATTAAAATTGAATTTGGAACTTATTGAAAAAACAGAATTGCACAGTGCCCAGACAAGATCACGAGTAAAATGGATCGAAGAAGGAGAAACAAATACAAAGTATTTTCTTAACTTAGAAAAATCACGTGCACATTCTAAATTAATGCCAAGATTAGAACTGGAGAATGGTGAAGTCATTACAGATCAATTTGATATACTGGAAGCTCAGAGAGAGTATTTTCAAACTCTTTATTCACGAAAATTACCTGATGAAAATTTAGACAATAATATTACATCCTTTTTGCAAGATTGCGATGTTCCTCAGTTAAGTGATGAGGAGAAGGCAAAGTGTGAAGGAAATGTAACGGTTGAAGAGGCATCATCGGCACTTAAATTGATGAAAAATGGTTCCTCACCAGGCATGGACGGCCTTACCACAGAATTTATTAAGTTTTTTTGGTCAAAGTTAAGAATTCTTATTGTTGATTCATTTAACAAATCATTTGAGAATGGAAGTCTGTCCTTCACCCAAGCATCGGCGGTTATTACCCTGATCCACAAAGGGAAAGACTTATCAAAACACAGTTTATCAAACTGGAGACCAATTTCTTTGACAAATACAGACTATAAGATTTTAGCTAAATGTTTAGCAAATAGGCTAAGCCCAGTTATTCAAAACATAGTACACGAAGATCAAGTTGGTTTTATTAAAGGTAGAAACGTCTCTCATACGCTGAGAACAATAGATGATGTTATTGAACACTTTAGATTACAAGAAAAACCTGGTTTGGTACTTGCTTTAGATTTCAAAAAAGCATTTGACAGCATATCGAAAGAGTTTATGTTATATGCCTTTAAGAGATACGGATTTGGAACAGATTTTTTACGTTGGGTAGAAGTATTGTTCAGTAGCACAAGAAGCTGCATTGGATACAACGGTTGGCTCTCAAGTGATTTTGAAGTCAGCTGTGGGGTGCGACAAGGTTGTCCTTTCTCACCACTAGCTTTTGTTATTGGAATTGAGCTGCTTGCAACCCGATTTCGAAAAGGTTTTGAAGTAAAAGGTTTGGAAATTGAAACTGACGATTCAGAAGAAGTGCATATGTTTAAAAAGATTTTGAAGGCACTTCTGTATGCCGATGATGTTACCATGTTTCTGCGTGATAAAGATGACATTAAAGTTGTTTTGGGGATATTAGACGAGTTTACAATTATATCCGGTTTGAAGATAAATAGAGTAAAATCAGAAGCAATGTGGATTGGATCAAAACGGAATAGCAACGAGGGAGGATACGGATTAAGATGGGTTAAACAAATGAAGATTCTGGGAATATATTTTTGCAATACATCCAGTGCCTCCCTCGTGGATGAAAACTGGACACAACGAATTAAGAGTATTAAGCAGGTGATTTTAAACTGGGAAAAACGGAATCTTGGCATATTTGGTAAAATGTGCGTAATAAAAAGTTTTTTGATTTCTCAGCTCGTTTATGTTATGCAGGCAATATGCATCCCTGAACCTGTGTTGAAAGAAATTAATACGATATTGTTTCGTTTTCTTTGGAGGAAAATTAATTGTAATAAGAAAGCATTTGAGAAAGTGAAGAGAAGTGTTATGTGCAGTGGAATAGGAACAGGAGGAATCCAAATGATTGATATGCAAATATTGCAAGAATCTATTCTGTGCGGCTGGCTTGCTCAGCTTTCGAATATGAATAACAATAGTACATGGACTTGGATTCCTAGATTATATTTCCGTAATTTTGGAACAGATTTATCATGTTTTAATTCAATTATTGGTCCTAAAAAGTTTAAAGGGCTAGATAGTCTTCAGTCCTCCTTCTGGAGCAAAGTACTGCGAGTCTGGTTGGAACATAATACACTGCACTCTTCTTCATCTCTGAAGATGGCATGCATATGGAATAATGTCGATATAAAATATCAAAATAATGTAATTTATTTTGACAACTGGGCAAAAAAAGGAATAACACATGTCAATGATCTCTTAGAAAACAATTCCATTTTGTCATTTCAAAATGTACAGAACCTAATTGGTACTACACCAGAACTCTATTTACAGTACATTGTTGTTCACTCGGCGTTGTCTCGTTATTTAAAGAACAATACGGATTATGTATACGCTGTCACTGAAGAATTCTCGAAATTGTATTTTAATGATAAAGTGATGTTAAAAGCTAGAGATTTTCGAAATTTTATGACAGATATGAAATATAGTCCACCCTGCTGTGTTCGATTTTGGCTGAACAAACTTGGTATTAGTATTGAAGAAAAAGTTTGGCTTAATGCAAAAGAAACAACAACAGAAACCAGACTAAAAGAATTACAGTGGAAGATATTACACAATATATACCCAACCAATATTCTCCTCTTAAAAATGGGACTCGCAAATAATGATAAATGTCCATACTGTATTGAACAAGTTGATTACATTGAACATTTCTTTTTCTATTGCAGTAAAATTCACCATTTGTGGAAGCATGTTGAAACATTGTTCTACAATCGATATAACATAGCAATTATTTTACAAGCAACAGATGTGCTGATTTATGTGCGAGATAAGAATGGTTTGACACATGAAATGTTTAAGTATCTTACCCATTTAATCTTGATTGGAAAAATGTGTATAAGTAAATTTAGATATGGGACACCCCTTGAAATATTATTTATTTTTCAAAGGGACTTAACCCTCAGGGGCCTGGTATAAGTTGAGTGTTAAAAAAAGATTTGGTGTACTGGAAACTGAGCTGAACATTAGGAATAAATTTATGTTATGATTATTTTTATTTATTTATTTATTTGAACATATTAGTTTACTGATAATGTTTATTGATTTAAAAATTGTACACATTTGAAAAGAAAAGACCTATGAAGAAGGTTTGCTCCAAGCCACAAAAACAAAAAAACAAAAAAAAGATATAATAAAAAAGATATAATAAAAAGGCAAAAAATAATTGTAGTAGCAAACCTGCATGCAACTGAGGTTAAAAAAAAAAAAAAAAAAGAGAAAAAAAAAAAAACAGCACACTAAATTAGTTTGAAATGTGTTTGAAAATGAAAACAGTAGAATCCTCAGTTAATTCGTTCATACTTTCTTTTCATTTTAATTGTTGTACCAAGTGAACGTTAATCTATACCTGTCAAGACAAACTCTTGCATTGTTTCCATACATTTTTGCTGTAGTTCATTTGGAATTTTATTGTAACTTTTTGTATCTAGATGGTACTTAACAAAAGAATCACGGTATGCATCGGAATAAAAATGAACAGGAAAACAAAACAATTACAAACAATAATTATTTAGATAGGTAAATTCAAGGCATTTATGCAGCATTATAAATAATCTCCTCCATTAACAGACCATCATTCAAATCATATCTAATCGTTTGTCAATTTTACTTGAACAAGCAAGACCCTGACCTTTTGTAGCTGAGGAGCGGTGCTGAGTGCCTGCATCAGCTCAGCCGAAGTGAAGTTGGGCAGGACGAGGGTCTTGGTGACCTGGACAGGGACCATGTCTGACACAAGATGCTTCAGCACAGCCTTGGCTTTGTTCAACTGCTTCACCGCCTTCTGTACTTTAGCCACCACCGCCTTGTTGAGATCGGGGGTGTTCCTCCTGTCAGCTCCCACGGCCTTCACCTCGCACACCATCAGGCCGTAGTGACGATGGATGATCAGCACGTCAAAGTCCCCGTCGTGGTTCTGCTGTTGCTGCATCGTGGCAGGCCGCGGCAGGTTGGCACAAGCTGCTGCATTCTTTGCTGCATTGATAGGGTCAGTGTCGTTGTCCAAGTATTTGCGGAACTCAAGCTGTGAAATGACCATCATGACTTCGTGATGTTCCTCAGACAGAAGTCTCAGGCATCTCAAAAGGCGTTCAGCGGCATCATCATCCAAGATGTCTGTTTCTATGTGATGTGGAAGTGGTGCCGGCTGTCCCTGTGGAAAAGTAAAGACGCTGCCTGCGACTGTTGGAGTTGGTTGAATCCGGTTCGACTGGCTTGAAGTTGGCAGGTTTATACTTGTCTGAGCAGGCTTGAACTGATTTTTACCTGACTGAGTCTGGCTTCTCAGAGAAGGGTAGAAAGGTGCTGAACATGGTGTCGGTACCTTAGGCGTCGGTTCGTGAACCAAGACTGACAGACCAGACATAGTTTCTACCTCGTGATGCGTCCTGCGGAAGAACTGGGGAGGGAGAAAGTAGGTTTTCTTATAACGGTCAGGATACCACTCCTTGATGCACATCAACCAGAAGCCCTGTGATGTATGTATAGGATTCTGGTTGGGTCCCATGCCCAGTGAAGTCCCTGACACTTGCTGTGACTGCACAGACAAAAATCTTTCTTAATGTTTATAGTTTGTTTCTGTGTCTTTTTATTGATCTGCAATTGTGTGTGTGTGTGTGTGTGTGTGTGTGTGTGTGTGTGTGTGTGTGTGTGTGTGTGTGTGTGTGTATGTGTGTGTGTGTGAGTGTGTGTGTGTGTGTGTGTGTTTGTGTGTGTGTGTGTTTTCGCGGGTGCGTGACTGTATACCTGGCAAAGAGAAAGGGTGTCGGGTTGTCAAAAAGTGGAAATGGAAGAGTAAAAATGAATACTTGACACTGGTAGTCGAACAATATATGTTTCACAAAATCAATCAGAATTATGCAACAGGCCTGAAAGTGGCGAGTAGAAACATGTAACTGGCGAGTAGAAATGTTCATCTACTCGCCAAATGCGAGTATAGTTGCTGAAACAAATTTTACAATTGGCTAGGGAAATTTGCTCTTTGGCTAGTAAATTTTCAGAATCACTAGCCAAAGGCGAGTTTACAATGTTTTGGACTTTCAGGCCTGTTCAAACATTAAAACACCCTTGAAAGATGCATTGCTTACCTTCGATGATCCAGTAGTAAGGAGGATTTGAGACGCAGAGAACGACAAAGTAGCAGGAGTGGTATTGCACTGATTGTGTGAAGAAGCTGGTGGTGGTGGACGTACTGTGTTTCCTCCCTGACGTTGTGGGTGTCGCCGGTTGTTTGAAAAGTTGCAGTTAGAGATGTTCCCTTGGGAATTGCTGCCATAGTTAGAGTTGTTCCCTTGGGAATTGCTGCCATAGTTAGAGTTGTTCCCTTGGGAATTGCTGCCATAGTTAGAGTTGTTCCCTTGGGAATTGCTGCCATAGTTAGAGTTGTTCCCTTGGGAATTGCTGCCATAGTTAGAGTTGTTCCCTTGGGAATTGCTGCCATAGTTAGAGTTGTTCCCTTGGGAATTGCTGCCATAGTTAGAGTTGTTCCCTTGGGAATTGCTGCCATAGTTAGAGTTGTTCCCTTGGGAATTGCTGCCATAGTTAGAGTTGTTCCCTTGGGAATTGCTGCCATAGTTAGAGTTGTTCCCTTGGGAATTTCTGCCATAGTTAGAGATGTTCCCTTGGGAATTGCTGCCATAGTTAGAGTTGTTCCCTTGGGAATTGCTGCCATAGTTAGAGTTGTTCCCTTGGGAATTGCTGCCATAGTTATCAGAGTTGTTCCCTTGGGAATTGCTGCCATAGTTAGAGTTGTTCCCTTGGGAATTGCTGCCATAGTTAGAGATGTTCCCTTGGGAATTGCTGCCATAGTTAGAGTTGTTCCCTTGGGAATTGCTGCCATAGTTAGAGTTGTTCCCTTGGGAATTGCTGCCATAGTTAGAGTTGTTCCCTTGGGAATTGCTGCCATAGTTAGAGTTGTTCCCTTGGGAATTGCTGCCATAGTTAGAGTTGTTCCCTTGGGAATTGCTGCCATAGTTAGAGTTGTTCCCTTGGGAATTGCTGCCATAGTTAGAGTTGTTCCCTTGGGAATTGCTGCCATAGTTAGAGTTGTTCCTTTGGGAATTGCTGCCATAGTTATTAGAGTTGTTCCCTTGGGAATTGCTGCCATAGTCAGAGTTGTTCCTTTGGGAATTGCTGCCATAGTTATTAGAGTTGTTCCCTTGGGAATTGCTGCCATCGTGAGCACGCTTCATTGTAAGACTGCTTAAATGCTAGTTCGCAAAACAGATGAGAAAGATGTGATGTGCGTAGCTGTTAATCGACATGCGAATGAGGGCCCTTTCCAGACCGTGGTCCTCTGCCAGCCAACCGCCTACAGTAACCAGGGGTCACGACATCAGTTGTTTCACTTCTCAGCTAGTGGCATTTGTAGGATATTCCAAACTACATGCAGATACGTGGTGGCAGTTCTTGGTGATCAAAGTCTTTGCTATTGACAGCGTATCTCACAGGAAGTTTATCTTTTGGAGTTCTTTGAGTGGTCCTCAACTATGTTGCAAAACCTAAAAGAGTCAAACAAACAATGTTTTACATTAAATGTCAAGTCATCTCATTCTAAAAAACATAAGTTCTGACGACTGTTTGAATAAGACATCGGCCTCCTAATCGGAAAGTAGTGATCTCGAATACCGGCCGCGGCCTGGTGGGTTAGGGGTTGATAGTTTTTTCTAATCTCCCAGGTCAACTTATGTGCCTAGTGCCCTAGCCCCCTTCGTGTGTACACGCAAGCACAAGACTAAAGATCCTGTAATCCATGTCAGAGTTCGATGGGTTATAGAAACAAGAAAATACCGAGCATGTTTTCCCCGAAATCGGCGTATAGCTGCCTGAATGGCGGGGTAAAAACGGTCATACACGTAAACATCCACTCGTGCAAAAACATTGGAGTTTCAGCCCATGAACGAAGAATAAGAAAATGACTTTGGTATTCAAAATTATATACAAGGTGACACCACAAAATCTCGCCGGCAAAATGCTAATAACTTATGCATGTATCAATCAATTAATCAATCAATGAGTCTTATATCGCGCATATTCCGTGGGTACAGTTCTAGGCGCTCTGCAGTGATGCCGTGTGAGATGAAATGTTATACGGCCAGTAGATTGCAGCCATTTCGGCGCATATTTACCTTTCACGGCCTATTATTCCAAGTCACACGGGTATAGGTAGACAATTATTAACTGTGCCTAAGCAATTTTGCCAGGAAAGACCTTTTTGTCAATCGTGGGATCTTTAACGTGCACACCCAATGTAGTGTACACGGGGGGAGGTTCGGACACCGAAGAGAGTCTGCACACAAAGTTGACTCTGTGAAATAAATTTCCGCCGAACCTGGGATCGAACTCACGCTGACAGCGGCCAACTGAATGTATGTGCTTATGCATTGCAAATTACGTTAATTTAATATATATAATACTTTCACATTGGGGATAACAAGTTCATACAGTTTCACGTGTGTAGGTCAAATGGCTGGATTTGTCCATCTCCTGAAAAGTGTTATAAATTATGTTATCAGTTTCTCGTTATTTTGGGAAACGCAGCTGACTTGGGGTGTTTTCTGTGTCGTTACCAACGAACAACATTTTTGTGTTATTGATCGGACAAGAAGTTACGATTTCCTTTTACAAACTTGTAATTTTCATGCTTAGCTCTGAAAAACAAATGTGTGTTTTTTGGCTCACGTAAGTGTAGCCTATGCGATCGTAACTTTGTCTGTCTGTGCGTGCGTGAGTGCGTTTGTGCGTTTGTGCGTGCGTGTGTATGTCTGTGGTAGAAACTTTAACATTTGAAGACGTCACATTACATTGACGTCACATTATGACGTAAGAGGGTTAGACGTCACGCGAAGGAATTACTGAAAGTCTCGGTCATTGTTATTTTGAGCGGGCCGAGACTAGTTGGCAGTCGTGTCACTGTAAGTAGGCTACATGCAGACAGACAGATCTAGATCTAGTGTCTCGCTTTCTTGCACAGTGTCACATATGCTTACTGTGTGTGTGTGTGTATGTGTGACGGTTTGTCGATTTCTTACGTGAGCCTTGAAGGCTTCGCCTCTTGTTTTATCGAGTCTTGAGCTATCTTTTGTAGACTATATTTCTACAATTTGTAATATTTGACTTAAGGTGGTCGTCTACGTGTTTGCCTTTTTTCAAAAATCTTATGGTTATATTTCGTTAAAAGGTTATGGTGTCTGATGATGAATGAACCATGAGGAAACAAGTTATAGAAAACAAAAATGCAAAACAAGTTTTTATTTTTGGGAAGTGTTATTAACACTTCCAATGTCTGACGCCAAACCAAAGTAAACGCAGTATTGTTAAGGCCAAACAAAAAAAATGTACCCTTTTTTATGCCGCCAACCCTAAAACTTTGTTTTCATTTCTAAAAAAAACTACTGAACTTTTGGTACAGTTTGCAAACCATACCGAGTCTAAGGGAAGTAACCTCCTTTAAATTCGACTAAATTAAAAAAATAAGAAATAAAATCTAAATAAAAAACAGGTCCTCGGCTGAGTTCACCAACTTCCCTGGCAAAAACTCAAGTTGGTGTGTCACCCTCATCACAATCTCTGAAAACCCATGTCTGAACCTCGCATTTTTTTATGATCCGCTAACTTCGATTATTATCCCCGAGTACGCAGTACTAGGGTCTGTGTGTTCGTCTCGACTTAACAGCTTATTGCTGGGAAACTACTGGGCGCAGTTCGTTCAAAAGTTGATACACTAACTTGATAATAGGTCCGATTGATCGTATTAAAACTTCATAATGTTACCTGGGACCTAAATGCGAAATATTCCACAAAAACGACTCTTAACGGGGGGAGTTTTTGCGGTGGGAGGCTGGTCGCTTTGCGAACAGCCAGTCACTGAACTAAAGGGGAGACTTGGACGGCCTCAGCCGAACACGTCACGCAGTGACGAGAAAAGCATGATCTGCAAGCCAGACAACGGTCTCGGCAAAGAAACTAAAATGCAGGGTTTGGTCTCGGTGAAAGAGAGACAGAGAGCACGAGAGAGTCTATGGCCAAAGTGATCCGGGATCGATTCCCGGCATGGGCGGTCTATATTTTTTTAATTTTTTTTTAATTCAGGTGTGCGCGCCTTCGTGAGCGAGGCTGGTACTACATATTGTTCATACGAAATGACAAACACAGGTTACAAGCGATAACGCGCAAAAGTACTGGTTTATTATTTTACATCTGACACTAGGGATCAGTAATGTATAGATATATAGTTACAGTACCACGTAATGCGATACTACGTATTGCGATACTACTTATTGCGGTAAAAAACTTATGGACAGAAAGAAAAAGAGAAAAGAAAACAAATTATTAGACATGGCAAAAGTATCAAAAGCATTAACAAGACACGAGAAGTAAATACAAGAAAAATAAACAATCACAAGACAGGCGAAGACAAACAGACAAGAAAGTTACAATTACCAAACACTCGTTGGTTAGTCCTTCAACAACAATAAAGAGTTACGTTCTGTACGTTCAACAACAATAAAGAATTACGTTCCGTACGTTCAACAATACCATAAGCACTAAGAATACTCAAGAAACTTAGCATACATACGTTTAAAACCAAAATGGCTAGTTTCAGAAAAATACAAAACGTTGACTCATCAGGCCAGGAATACAAAGCAAACTGTCATACCAAAAAAGTCTAACGACAACGTTCCTGCGTTAATCAAAGTCACAAACAAGATATTTACTCATCCACTTTCCCTCAATAACGTTACAAGAAATAAGCCCGTTTACAAACGATCACCACAGACCGCAAGCTTCTTTTACCTAAATTCTTTTAACGTAAGGCTGAAAAAGTCGGAGAAAACGTTTCACTTCGAACTTCGTTAACCACAGAAAACACAAGTTATCATTATAAACATTAGCGACTTTCTAGCGTCTACAAAACATTGCTGTACGTTCACAACACTAGAACAGTTGAACACACAATAAAGAAACACTACAACAAGTCAGACTTTCAACTCACGTTATACATAAACAACTCACAAAGTCATTACAAAATGGCGACCAAAACACAACACAAACAAGTAACAACAAAATTACCTTATGCGCTGTGTGGGTTGACCAGCAGTACCAAAAACGTGTTGCCTCACAAACGAAGGGCACAAAACGATTCACACTTGAGAAACAACTGTCTCCAAGAACATTACGTTGACGTTAAAACATAAGAAACACTCCGTTGGTTCACTTGATAACCTTCATACGTTTACATCAAAACCAAACGCTTCCTAAAACCCTCAGATCGACTGACGAGACAGGAGTCAAGCAGCGGTATTTATGGAAACAAAAACCTAACATGGAATAGTTATTCAAAAGTCAAAGGTCACCGGATTGACCAACCAACAACATTCCTAAGACAGAATCGGGTGAAACTACTATTTTACAACCAATCAGTAACCGATCACGCACTCCGTGCATGCCCAAAACTTAAAACGGTATATTTAACAGAAAGAACATCAAGGAACTAGCTGACATCACAAAGCTAAAAACACGTGAGTCACACGTATTCTAAAACTTGCAACGCAGATTCGCAGGGCTCACCTCAAAATCAAAACACGGAAAATAGCACGTGAATCTCACGGTGTTCTAGAACTAAACGACGCAGTTTGTGACGCTCCGACCAAAACCAGGTCACAACAACTGAACAAGGAGCACGTGAATTTCACGTAAAAATATTAACGCTCCACAAAACGGGTCACAACAAGGTGCCACAATAAAAACACGGTTTACTTCTTTTTACATCGTGCAATGACTTGAGCAAACGTAATTACAACAAAAGTAGGTGACTGCATGCCACATCGGCATGCACACTCCCACCGGAAATTATATTAATATAATTTACTTCAAAAACCTTTGTACAAACATATTCCTTATATCAAAAGAAGAATAACGCAGATTTAGACATTTCCAATTTACAACTCAAAATCATTGTGTTGCAAAACATTTACACAGCACTATTACGGTTCAATCATTTTCAATGTTTCAACACATCTCGTTTCAACTAAATGCCACTGGTCATTTACTCGACGGCATAAAGAAAACGCACCACTTAAAACATAAATGTCCGTTACATCATCTGGTATAAAAACAAACCGCAACAATCTACAACTGTCAAATTGGAAAAACACTCCAAAGTTCAATGTTCTTTCAGTTTGCCTACACAGCTTTGTCTTTGTGATTTTCACGATCTACTAACACAGTCATTTTGTGAATAGGTCGCTCTAATATGCGACTATCACCAGTGGGACGGCCGTGATTGTCTAGATCCTTTGTTCCAACATGCACTTTCACTCGTCTGACCAGTCCATCAGATCCCGGCATCACTTCGACTACACGAGCCATGCACCACTCTGATCTGCACAAGTTCTGGTCATGCAAGACAACAACATCTCCCACCTGTACGTTTGCCTGGGGACGTTGCCAGACACGACGTTTCTGCAAGAGTGAAAGGTACTGGCTCTTCCATAGCAGCCAGAATTCGTCTGCCATCCGCTGGACACAGCGCCAACGTTTCCTGGCGTACAGGTCTGGATCTTCAAACACACCAGGGGGCGGAAGGATGGCACCTGACTTCATGGTGAGGACGTGGTTGGGGGTCAAAGGGCGTGGTCCATCTGCCGATTCCAATGACTCGACAGACAGTGGTCGACTGTTCACGATGGCCATCACCTCGTATAGGAACGTACGAAGTGATGAAGTAGTGAGACGCTGGCCTGATCTTCTGAGAAGACCATTCAGGATGCTGCGTACCGTTCGGATCTGACGCTCCCAAACGCCACCCATGTGACTAGCTGCAGGGGGGTTGAACTTGAACTCACATTTGCTTTCCAGCATCTTTGATGTCAGTCGTTCAGAGTCCATCTCCTTCCATGCCAGTTTGAACTCGTTGCATGCACCTACAAAGTTCGTTCCTTTGTCACACCAAATGCGTGATATGTTTCCTCGCATGGAGACAACAATGCGTAGGGCGTTGATGAAGGAATCACTTGACATGTCATCCAGGGTTTCAATGTGGATTGCCCTAGAGGCAAAACACGTCACGATCAGTCCGTACCTTTTCACCTCCCTACGTCCATCTTTGACGTGAAATGGGCCGAAACAGTCAATGCCACAGTACGTGAACGGTGGGGATGGGTCAAGGCGCTCTAGAGGGAGGTCGGCCATCTTCTGTCCAGCTGGCCCTGAGCGATGCCATCGGCAGTGAACACAGCGGCGCACCAACGAGGAGACGACGTGACGAATGCCAATGATCCAGAAACCGCTGGCTCGTACTTGGTTGATCGTGAACATTCTCCCTTGGTGGGCTATCGCAGCATGACAGTCCTGAGCCACCAGGAAAGAGAAGTGACTGTCTCGAGGTAGTAGTATGGGAAACTTGTCAACTGAAGAGGATGATGAATTTTGAGAGCGACCGTATACTCTCAGTATTCCATCAACGTCCTTGTGAGCGTTGAGTGCCTGAAGCTGGTTACGTAAAGAAGGCGTTGGGCGTTCAAAATGTTCTTTCTGAAGACATACGATGAACTTTTTCTCAGTGACTTCAAGCACTTCAAGGGGAGATGACTGGTGCCCCTTAATGGCATTGCATTTGCGTACCAAAACAGCCATGGCTCTTATCAGAGATGTCTTGGAGGAGAATCGTTGGGCGATCTGCTCAAACGACTGGACAGACACTTCTTTAGAGGTAGTAGCCTTGCACACTTTCACCTCAACATCGTCATCTGGGATCTCGAAAAAGTCATCTGATTCCGGAAGGGACTGGCTCAAGAACGCGGGACCATGGAACCACTCTGATGTCATGAGGTCACTCACAGACAATCCCCGTGATGCATAATCAGCTGGGTTTTCCTTTGTAGAAACATGATTCCACTGACTGGCCTGTGAGAACTGACGTATTTGTTGGACTCTATTTGCGACAAAGACGTGAAAACGCTTGGACTCGTTCTTCAAATAAGCGAGTACAATCATAGAGTCAGTCCAAAAGAAATGTTCAATACTCTCAAAGTCCAGTTCTTCTTGAAGAAATCTTGCCATCTTGACGGAAAGTACCGCTGCCGTTAGTTCCAGACGAGGGACAGTGACGTGTCGAAGCGGAGCCACTCGTGCTTTGGCGACTACAAGCATACTGTGAATGTTGCCTAGATGATTCTCAAAGCGCAGGTACGAACACTGGCCGTATCCTGCTGTAGACGCGTCTGAGAAGTGATGTAGCTCTACATTCTTCACGGTGCCAAAGTCTGTGGGCAAGTAGTTCCTGGGTACCTTGACGCAACCCAGTCGGGATAGATCCTTCAGCCACTCTTCCCAACGTTCTTGAAGCGATGGTGGCAGCGGATCGTCCCAGCCGAGCTCCTGGCGACATAGTTCCTGGAGGATCAATTTTCCAGTCAGCAAAAAGGGGGCCAGAAAACCAAGGGGGTCGTAGACTGATGCAATTGTAGAGAGAACTCCTCTTCTGTTCGAGGGACCCAGTCTGGGGTTGTCAGTGAAACCCAGCGTGTCATCATCAGTGCACCAGTGAAGGCCAAGAGTCCGCTCAATTTCTGGTGTGCTACAAGGGACTGCGAGTTCTGTGGCCTTGGTTGACGTAACTTCAGAGTCGGGGAAGTACTCTAAAAGTTCCTTTGAGTTGGAGACTATCTTGTGCAGCCTCAATTGTCCGTGTTCACAAATTTCTCTAGCCTTCATGAGCACATCTGCTGCTTCTTCAACAGAGTCTTTGGCTTGAAGTCCATCATCGACATAAAAGTCACGCTGCAGAAAGGCTGATGCCTTGGCGCTGATTGTGGCGTTGTCCTTTGCCACCTGCTTGAGGCCGAAGTTAGCGCAGCCTGGAGACGATGTAGCTCCGAAGATGTGCACCTTCATGCGGTAGTCAAGCGGCTGGCCACTCGTATCACCGTCCTTCCACCAAAGGAAGCGCAGAAAGTCTCGATGGGGCTCGGAGACGTGAAACTGGTGGTACATTTTTTCCACGTCACAGGAAAATGCTATGGGACCCTTGCGGAAACGACAGAGAACGCCGGAAAGGGAGCTGATTAGGTCTGGGCCTTGTAGGAGAAGATCGTTCAAGGACGTGCCTAGGTGACGTGCACTACAGTCAAAAACCACACGAATCTTTCCTGGCTTCTTGTCGTTGTACACGCCGTGATGTGGGATGTACCAGCGATTAGGGACCTCGACTTCGTTCTTGGGAATCAGTTCAGCGTCACCTCGCTCCAAAATCACGTTCATGAACTTGATATAGTCTTCACGGTACCCAGGCTTCTTCTCAAACTGGCGTTTCAGTCCCATGAGACGCTTGACTGCGGCACCTCTGTTGTCAGGAAGAGACGGTTGTTCTGGCCGAAAAGGCAGAGGCATCTCGTAGTGACCAGCTTCGTTGACCTTCACGTTCTCCTTCACGATCTTCATGAACTTCAAATCATCTTGAGACATGGATCCTGTGTCACTATCAGCAAAGTCTCTCTCCATAACGTGTAGTAGGTCAGTACACGATACCTCATCCACCTGTATTTTGTAGACGTGAGCTGCACTTTCTTCTTGTCTTGATCCTGGCTTAACGACTACGTGCATGGACGAGCCTACACCATCAAAGGCGACGGAATGCGGTGACTTGCCGACGATGCTCCAACCTAACTTAGTCTCTACTGCAAATGGCAGTCCTTGGACAACGTTTAGGGGCATGAGGGCTTCAGCGCAGTCATAGCCGATGAGGAGGCCTGCTTCGCAATCAGGGTACAAGGGGGGCAGTTTTGGGGACAGGTGTTGAAGATGTGGGTAAACTTTGACAGTCTCTGAGGTGGGGATTTGCGTGGGGTCAACGGACAGGTAAGGTCGTGAGATGGCAGAAGGGAGCCTGACAAACTCACTGGAGGTAGGAGAGCGGACACGCAATCCAGAGTACTTCCTGCCGGAGACCACAGCATTGTCCTCAGTCAGTGTGGAGACCCTGAGTGTAGTCGGCTGCGATTTGGCTTTAACTTCTTCAGCCACTGACTGCACTACAAAAGTGGCGTTGGACATAGTGTCCAGTAGTGCGTACGTCAGCACTTCTACGTTGGGGTTAGAGTCACTGGAAACGAGAACGGGAACGATCATAGACGTGAAACCGATGCTGTTTTCCTCGCTGGCCTTAAGAGCAGACACCGTAGGGGTCGACGATGACAGTGGCTCTTGAACGTCAGCAGCAGAGGTACGGTAATTGTTCTTGTGTTCACTCGCCCCTTTGTTTTCACTCATACTGTTCTGATATTTGAAATTGTCATCATGAAGACAAGTGGGGTGAGCCTTCTTGCACTTCTTGCACGTCTGTTTCTGCATACATTGACGGCTCTGGTGATCCTTACTTCTGAGACATCCGTAGCAGATACGGTTCTTGAACAGAAAATCTCGTATCTCAACCAGAGGCTTCACTATGAGTTCCTTACATGTCCCAGCGTCATGGTCCGGAAGTTGACAGTGCAGACATGCGGAGACATCCTCTGTCAGGGTTGACAGGTTCGTTGTGAACTTTCTTGGTGTCCCCGATGCACTTGTCAAGCCGAAAACAGGGTCGTTAGAAATGTCTGCTTCGAGGGTAATGAACGACACGAGTTCATGGAACAGAGGATACCTCTTCTTTTCAACCTTGGTTCGAGCAACTGTTCTAGACCATCTGTGACTCATCCAGTCTGGGAGCTTTCCGACGATCTTCCGTAGGTATTGGGCATCATCCAGGATGCTCAGTCCACCAACTTCCTGGGCAGCAACGGAACATTGCTGCAAGAAATCGGCCAGACTTCTGAGTCCCTTGGGATCCTTGCTTTTGACTGGGGTCCATTCGTCCAGCTTGGTCCGGAAAGCTTGCGAAACGACGTATGAGTTGCCGAACCGATTTTCCAGCACTTCCATGGCTCTCTCGTAGGCATCACCTTCTCTCAGCAGAAAGAAGCCGGTCACGGCCTCCTTTGCTTGACCTCCGATGTACCGTTGCAGATACAATAACTTCTCACTGCTGGTTATGTTCTGTCTCTCGATGAGGAACGAAAACGACGACCTCCAAATTGGATATTGGAGAGGGTCACCAACAAAAATGCACGGCTCCTGCATCGGCAAACGGTTGATCATCAGAGCGTCTGATAGGGTTTTGGCGAGAGAGTCCATAGGAGTGTCCTGCTTGGCAGGAGTAGCAAGTGGACGTTGGTAGTACGCAGACGGGGGGTAGGAGACAAATGGACGATCTGCATGACATTCCTTGTCAAAGTTCATGTACGCAGGGGGCCTTGCATTTTCGTTTCCCCAAATAACTTTGGGGGTGGTCTGATGTGGGTCCAGGAATGTGGGCACGAAAGGCTCTGGTTTGGGATGTAGGTGGGTATCATAGGGGAAACAGGGTGGGGTAACTTGAAAACGTCTGTGGTCCATGCGTTGGTGACGTTCTTCTGGGAAGTAGGTGTGTCGTTCTTGCGTCTCATCACCTTCCCTTGTCTCTGGTAGGTGATAGGACCAACCTGTGTGGTCGAGATCAGGCGGGCGAGAGCCTGTGACGCTTGTCGTTGAGTGTCCAACGTTGTGCAGAGGCGGCTGACCAGCGTACGCACCGAGAGGGTGCTGCAGTGTGGTCAGCAGCGCTGTAGGCCGCATGGAGGATGTAGTTGCAGCCGTCGTGTAGTTGGGTGTGGAGGGCTCCCGATGGATGAAAGGAGCGCTCGTTCCGGCGTGATGGGGGGCGTTGACATCCTCTCTACGTTGAGGTCCGTACGCCTCGTAGGTGGCGTTGTTGGTACTAGCGGCGCTTGTAGAGGCGTTGACTCCAACGACGAGGTCCACGACAGGTAACGCGTGCTGTCGTGGCTCAGTCGTTGTGGTTCCTGCGACAAAGTTGGTGACAGCAGCGTTGACGTTGACAGTAGAGATGTCATGGATGCTGGCGGCGTTGCAGACAGGAACAGACGTGACGTCCAAGGCTGGCTGGTGTGTCCCTTGATCAGCAATGACGGCAGCTTGGCAGACAGGAACAGACGTGGCGTCCAAGGATGGCTGGTGTGTCCCTTGGTCAGCAATAACGGCAGCACCTGTCCCTATTCCTATCGCTGTTTGTTCATTGTTTAGAGGAGGGGCTACAAGACTGTACAAGGGAACGAAAGGACGAGGGTGGAACCTAGTGTTCAACAAATCAACTGACGGTAGATCAGGGAGATCCTGCTGAACGGATTCACCTTGTTCCAATACTTGTAACATAGCTTGTTGTTCTCTTAAGCTAATTTTCAATTCGGTGGACTGAATTTGTCTCAAAGCCTTCTTCTGTTTAATCTGTTCAAGAGCTGCTTCAGCTGCGTCTTCGGCCTGCCTAGCTGCTATTCTCTCAGCTTCCTTAGCCTGCCTAGCTGCTTCTTCGGCCTGCCTAGCTGCTGTTCTCTCAGCTTCCTTAGCCTGCCTAGCAGTTTCTTCGATCAGCCTAGCTGCATTTCTCTCAGCTTCCTCAGTCTGCCTAGCTGCAGTTCTCTCAGCTTCCTCAGTCTGCCTAGCTGCAGTTCTCTCAGCTTCCTCAGTCTGCCTAGCTGCTGTTCTCTCAGCATATTGTTGTTGTAAGAGATCCAGTTCACTAAACTGAGCTTCCTTTATTGCGTCACCTTCCACTTTTATGGCCAGGGATGCAGCCTCTAATTTAAGAGCCAATTTAGTGCCTTCAGAGCTAACACTTTTAGAGCGGAGAGACTCGGCGCGAGAAGCAACTTGGCTACCTGATCTCCTGCTACCTGACTTGTGGCTAGCTGACTTGTGGATGGCTGACGTAATGCTAGCTGCTTTATGGCTGGCAGTCTTACCACTGGCTGACTTGTGGGTGGATGACCCAACGCTAGGTGTAACACTGCTATGCCTGGAAGTAGGCTCCTTAGCCACCTGCACGCTAGTCGTTTGTCTGTCAAGAGCTCGATCAATGTCAAACATAATGTTCTGAACTGTTCTCTGAACATCATCCCAACTTTCCTGAATGGTTTCACCGCTACCAATACTACGAAGACCTTTCTCTATGTCACCAAGATCCTTGTACATGCTCAAAACAATTTGTTTCTGACTGGTTAACGACTCTTGATTAGGAGTTTCTTGGTTAAGCTCTGTTACTACCTCACCGATTGCTCGTTCCAAGAATGTTCGTTGTCTTGCAAAGTTTCTAGTTTTGATCTCAATCTGGTACTCTCTACCTTTTTCAGTAGGCTTAATGTCACGCCTAGGCCTTTGAGAATGTTCATCTTCATCGCCGTTAATGTCATAACCTGAAGCTTCCAATGGTTTATCTACAGGAACCTTCTCCATTACAATGTTCGCTTATTCAAAAGCACTAAAAACCTACATAAGGTTTATCTGGTTATAACGTAAAATGAATCGATCTGAGGGTCGTTTGGGATAATACACAAAAGTCACAAAAGATGCGCCGGATATGGAGTAGGAAGATCTCTAACCGACAAGTTGATCTGTGTCAAACTATGGTTCACTAACACAGTGACAGGTAACAATAAAGTCTTTTGCTGGTTATCAACAGCTACGTTTACGTTCATTGAGCGTCAATAACAAAAGTTCTTTACTGGGCGTCAGCAGCTAAGTTTGTTTACTTTAGCTAACGTTCTTTCACTGGGCGTCAGCAGCTAAGTTTTTTACTGGACGACAGCAACTAAGTTTTTTACTGGACGACAGCAACTAAAGTTTTTTACTGTGCGCGCCTTCGTGAGCGAGGCTGGTACTACATATTGTTCATACGAAATGACAAACACAGGTTACAAGCGATAACGCGCAAAAGTACTGGTTTATTATTTTACATCTGACACTAGGGATCAGTAATGTATAGATATATAGTTACAGTACCACGTAATGCGATACTACGTATTGCGATACTACTTATTGCGGTAAAAAACTTATGGACAGAAAGAAAAAGAGAAAAGAAAACAAATTATTAGACATGGCAAAAGTATCAAAAGCATTAACAAGACACGAGAAGTAAATACAAGAAAAATAAACAATCACAAGACAGGCGAAGACAAACAGACAAGAAAGTTACAATTACCAAACACTCGTTGGTTAGTCCTTCAACAACAATAAAGAGTTACGTTCTGTACGTTCAACAACAATAAAGAATTACGTTCCGTACGTTCAACAATACCATAAGCACTAAGAATACTCAAGAAACTTAGCATACATACGTTTAAAACCAAAATGGCTAGTTTCAGAAAAATACAAAACGTTGACTCATCAGGCCAGGAATACAAAGCAAACTGTCATACCAAAAAAGTCTAACGACAACGTTCCTGCGTTAATCAAAGTCACAAACAAGATATTTACTCATCCACTTTCCCTCAATAACGTTACAAGAAATAAGCCCGTTTACAAACGATCACCACAGACCGCAAGCTTCTTTTACCTAAATTCTTTTAACGTAAGGCTGAAAAAGTCGGAGAAAACGTTTCACTTCGAACTTCGTTAACCACAGAAAACACAAGTTATCATTATAAACATTAGCGACTTTCTAGCGTCTACAAAACATTGCTGTACGTTCACAACACTAGAACAGTTGAACACACAATAAAGAAACACTACAACAAGTCAGACTTTCAACTCACGTTATACATAAACAACTCACAAAGTCATTACAAAATGGCGACCAAAACACAACACAAACAAGTAACAACAAAATTACCTTATGCGCTGTGTGGGTTGACCAGCAGTACCAAAAACGTGTTGCCTCACAAACGAAGGGCACAAAACGATTCACACTTGAGAAACAACTGTCTCCAAGAACATTACGTTGACGTTAAAACATAAGAAACACTCCGTTGGTTCACTTGATAACCTTCATACGTTTACATCAAAACCAAACGCTTCCTAAAACCCTCAGATCGACTGACGAGACAGGAGTCAAGCAGCGGTATTTATGGAAACAAAAACCTAACATGGAATAGTTATTCAAAAGTCAAAGGTCACCGGATTGACCAACCAACAACATTCCTAAGACAGAATCGGGTGAAACTACTATTTTACAACCAATCAGTAACCGATCACGCACTCCGTGCATGCCCAAAACTTAAAACGGTATATTTAACAGAAAGAACATCAAGGAACTAGCTGACATCACAAAGCTAAAAACACGTGAGTCACACGTATTCTAAAACTTGCAACGCAGATTCGCAGGGCTCACCTCAAAATCAAAACACGGAAAATAGCACGTGAATCTCACGGTGTTCTAGAACTAAACGACGCAGTTTGTGACGCTCCGACCAAAACCAGGTCACAACAACTGAACAAGGAGCACGTGAATTTCACGTAAAAATATTAACGCTCCACAAAACGGGTCACAACAAGGTGCCACAATAAAAACACGGTTTACTTCTTTTTACATCGTGCAATGACTTGAGCAAACGTAATTACAACAAAAGTAGGTGACTGCATGCCACATCGGCATGCACATATTGTTTATTATGAACGTTTTAATGTTTTATTTCACTCTAATATTTTTTTTAATTGTGTAGAATAAATAAATATATATATTTTTTTTTAATTTTTTTAAATCCAAGTGACCCGGGTTCGAATCCCGGCATGGGTGGTCTATTTTTTTTTTTTTTTTTTTTTTTAATTCTTGTTTACTATTGTTTATTATGAACGTTTTAATGTTTTATTTTACTCTAATAATTTTTTTAATTGTGTAAAATAAATTAATTTTTTTTTTTTAAATCCACGTGCACAAGACAAAAACTTTCATACTGGGGGAGCGAGCCAGTCTGAAGAGTACTCGGGTCCAGCGCCAGCGTTTTTTATATTTAATATTCCCTGAGACTCGGCATGTAACCTCTACGTATCCCACTCATGTGTGGGTACCATACCACACAACGTCATAAAACCTGAATGACGGCCATATTACTTTATCCCAAATACACTGTAGCTAACTCAGGACATGGGGCAGACACACACGCGATTCAGTCGTGAAATTTACCCTTTCACACGGGCGACTGAGTCGTGGAAAATAGCTACGACAAGTCTGCGACTCAGTCTCATGCGATTCCCTTGTAGCTTTGAGCTTTAGAACTTGTTCTATTCCTGCGACCCAGTCGTAAGTCAATCGCTGGTAGCAGAGCCTTAGAACAATTAAAATCACCACAAACTATTTTCTGATAATCTGCTTTTTCCCACATTTTTCAAGAAGTGCAAAACAATTTCTTCTTTCAGTCGTGTTGTTTGAACCGAAAACGTTAAAAACATACAACTTTTCTTGGTTAACCACGACTTCAAGCTCAAGTATTCTTCTCGACTTCACAACACATTGCATTTCAAATGGGAAATTCTTTCGAACAAGTATTATTTGGCCAAGGCTATGATTCGTTGCCGCTGAATAAACAGTCTTCTTTATTTTC
>NC_090254.1:35947069-35949569 GCF_037325665.1 Littorina saxatilis | reverse complement strand
TAAAGTCTTGTGCAATCTATTACGTCAAACCAAAGAAACGTCATTCTAAAAGTGTGGCGTGACGTGTTAGTTCTAAATAATCATCGAGTGTAATTAGCGAGCGCAATTTTGTTTTCTATAATAACGTTTGTCTCGGTGACTTTGGCATCATAAGCAGTGGAAATACAAGTCCCTGTCAGACTTGCTTGACATGACCTCATTTACACATATACACACGTGTGGTTTGAACGATTATTATCTCATGAGTGTCTCTCTCACGTATGTAGGATAAAGTAATGTTTTTGGTCTTTTTATTTCTCGCTCTCACGCGCAGTCACCATTGTTCTGCTCTTGTTACTGTTATCTTTCCACCGAAAAGAAACGACTCAAATTTCCCATCAGTGGCATGATGAAGTTGAGCGGACAACGTATATTTAATTGTCAATAGCGAAACGGTAACACCACATTGTGTTGTGTTGTGTGGTGTTGTGTGGTGTGGTGTGGCGTGGTGTGGTGTGGTGTGTTTATTGTCTTGTCTTCTCTTGTCTTATCTGTCTTGTCTTGTCTTTTTCGTCTTGTCTTGTCTTGTTTTGTCTTGTCTTGTTTTGTAATGTATTGTATTGTATAGTGTTGTAATACATTGTATTCTATTGTATCGGTGTCTTGTCTCGTCTCATCTCGTCTCGGCTCGTCCTGTCCCGCCCCGTCCCGTCCCGTTTCGTCTCGTCTCGTCTCGTCTCGTCTCGTCTCGTCTCGTCATGTCCCACCCCGTCTCGTCCCGCTTCGTCTCGTCTCGTCTCGTCTCGGCTCGTCTCGTCTCGTCTCGTCCCGTCTTGTAATGTATTGTATTGTATTCTATTGTATTCTATTGCTCTCTATTCCATTTTTATATTTAGTCAAGTTTTGACTAAATATTTTAACATCGAGGGGGAATCGAAACGAGGGTCGTGGTGTATGTGTGTGTGTATGTGTGTGTGTATGTGTGTGTGTGTGTGTGTGTGTGTGTGTGTGCGTGTAGAGCGATTCAGACCAAACTACTGGACCGATCTTTATGAAATTTGACATGAGAGTTCCTGGGATTGATATCCCCATACGTTTTTTTCACTTTTTTGATAAATGTCTTTGATGACGTCATATCCGGCTTTTCGTGAAAGTTGAGGCGGCACTGTCACGCCCTCATTTTTCAACCAAATTGGTTGAAATTTTGGTCAAGTAATCTTCGACGAAGCCCGGGGTTCGGTATTGCATTTCAGCTTGGTGGCTTAAAAATTAATTAATGACTTTGGTCATTAAAAATCGGAAAATTGTAAAAAAAAATAAAAATTTATAAAACGATCCAAATTTACGTTTATCTTATTCTCCATCATTTGCTGATTCCAAAAACATATAAATATGTTATATTCGGATTAAAAACAAGCTCTGAAAATTAAATATATAAAAATTATTATCAAAATTAAATTGTCCAAATCAATTTAAAAACACTTTCATCTTATTCCTTGTCGGTTCCTGATTCCAAAAACATATAGATGTGATATGTTTGGATTAAAAACACGCTCAGAAAGTTAAAACAAAGAGAGGTACAGAAAAGCGTGCTATCCTTCTTAGCGCAACTACTACCCCGCTCTTCTTGTCAATTTCACTGCCTTTGCCGTGAGCGGTGGACTGACGATGCTACGAGTATACGGTCTTGCTGAAAAATGGCAGCTACTTGACTAAATATTGTATTTTCGCCTTACGCGACTTGTATTATATCCTTTCAGTACAAAGCCAGAAGGCGTTACGCCAGAAGGGAAGCCGGTGGGATCATGCTGATGATTGCTGGCAACGCATGCTATGTTGCGACAGTGCTGTGGAGACCCCTAATACCCTGGCTGCACGCCCTGCCTTGGACCCTGGCTAGGTGAGTGTGTGTAGAGTTTAGAAATAAAAACAAGTCGCGTAAGGCGAAAATACAATATTTAGTCAAGTAGCTGTCGAACTCACAGAATGAAACTGAACGCAATGCCATTTTTCAGCAAGACCGTATACTCGTAGCATCGTCAGTCCACCGCTCATGGCAAAGGCAGTGAAATTGACAAGAAGAGCAGGGTAGTAGTTGCGCTAAGAAGGATAGCACGCTTTTCTGTACCTCTCTTTGTTTTAACTTTCTGAGCGTGTTTTTAATCCAAACATATCATATCTATATGTTTTTGGAATCAGGAACCGACAAGGAATAAGATGAAAGTGTTTTTAAATTGATTTGGACAATTTAATTTTGATAATAATTTTTATATATTTAATTTTCAGAGCTTGTTTTTAATCCGAATATAACATATTTATATGATTTTGGAATCAGCAAATGATGGCGAATAAGATAAACGTAAATTTGAATCGTTTTATAAATTTTTAATTTTTTTTACAATTTTCAGATTTTTAATGACCAAAGTCATTAATTAATTTTTAAGCCACCAAGCTGAAATGCAATACCAAAGTCCGGGCTCCGTCGAAGATTACTTGACCAAAATTTCAACCAATTTGGTTG
>NC_090254.1:35927069-35942069 GCF_037325665.1 Littorina saxatilis | reverse complement strand
CTCACGATGTCCCTACAAAAATCTCACGTCCACCAAGAAACAACGAAAGAACGGTCAAGGGACAGACAAAATGGGCGCTCGTTTCTCATTACTAAGGTTTGTAAGCTGGCAGACATCTGCAGATTTCGCAACATACAGCCCCACGTGGGACTTGATGACATACATGTATTAGGACGCCCTGTACGTGTTACATGACCCAGTGGCACATCGGTGTTAATTAATTACAGCAAAAATTCAGATCTCGCAATATATCAATTTCAGAATGTGTGTTTTTAAGGATACTGTGTCTATTATAAATGCTTTTTTCGTGGTTCTTTGTTTCAATAGCTTTATAGCCCACACACACACACACACACACACACACACACACACACACACACACACACACACACACACACACACACAAACGTTCTCACTCTAAATCCCACACTCACAGACACAACTTGTTGTTTTTCTTTTTAACATGTTTTTACTTCCTTTACGTACATATATAACATTACAACAACAGCAGACACAATAAGACTACGCTAAATTCATCTTCTTCTTTTTTTTTAAGGAAAAATGGAGCACCATAGACATACAGTCACCTAGCCCATATTCAGCCAGTTTCCAAATTGAACAAACATACTCTTTGTCTCCTTTCTTGTCTTTCCAAAACACAGGCAAATATATTGAATGTAGACAGTGTGACACAGTGCCAAACGTGTCCATGTAGCACATTGAATAACTCCGAACATTTGTGACCCTCCACCACAAAATGAGTCGCATGTCACCTCGCGCGGTTCTGCGCTAGGCGTAATATAAGTCCGGGGAGTGTCTGGTAACAGTGTGAGGGTCACCTTAGTCACAGGCTCATAACTCAAACAGTTTTCGCTCTTTTCTAAAACGGGTTTCACCACTGGATAGAGCATACAAAACTCTTTAAGAAAATGTACAAATATGAAAATCATGCAAAGGTGACATGCGACTCAATCCGTGGTGGAGGGTCACATTAGTCGAAACGATTTTAACAGTTACCATACTCATTCCTTATGATTCTGACCATCTTGCCAGAGACTGATCACCACCAACGCTTTCTGAGATAAGTGGTAGCTTCATCTATTTGTCTGTCTGTCGACAATAAAGATTAAGGCCATTGGGCCGATGTACGTGAGTATGTCTTGTTTTTTTAAAAAATCAAACGTTCCAGTAGCTTATCATTCTTGTTTTGCTGTTCAAAGTGTGTGGTATTGTATGCACCCCTGTTTGCTTGATATTTTCTATGCATTGAATTTTTTCAAAATGTCCAACTGGTGCATTGTCGATGCATTTATCCCCTAAAATGAGTGCAAGAAAGGAAAGGAGTGGCAAGCAAAACAGAAAAAAATGTGCATAGCTCTTGATTTATAGGGAAATGAATACGCTTTTTGTGAGGGTTTTCACAGACAGGACACACACAAACAAACAAAAAACAAAACAAAACAAAACAAGTCATTTGAATTTTTTATGTGAAAAGAAGCAGAAAGCCACAATGCAATGATCCATATGTTTGTCTTCAAGCCGACGGGAAGCGGCACCCTCTGTCTACTTACTGTCAAAATCAATGATGCCTTCAAACACTACCCCGTGATGCATTTTTCTCTCGATCCCCACACCCCTCGCAAGTTCCCCGGTCGTTCATCCAACTCTCTCTCTCTCTCTCTCTCTCTCTCTCTCTCTCTCTCTCTCTCTCTCTCTCTCTCTCTCTCTCTCTCTCACATTCCTTTCTGCCTGTCTTTCTTTTTACATTTCGTCAAGTTTGACTGTTTGTGTGTGTGTGTGTGTGTGTGTGTGTGTGTGTGTGTGTGTGTGTGTGTGTGTGTGCGTGCGTGCGTGTGTGTGTGTGTGTGTGTGTGTGTGTGTGTGTGCAGCGATGCCCGGAAAACTGCTGGGCACTAATCCATGAAACACTACATAAAAAAAAAAATCGATGATGTCATATTCGTTTTTTCTGTGAGTTTAAAAAAAAAAAAAGTTGAGGTGGCAAATTGATTAAAATTGTGTCAAACATTCTTGGACTCATTTCAGCTCTGAAGCTTAAACAGTATTTTATTACTTAGTTCATTAAAATTGGGATTTTGCTGATGTAAAACCGAGCGGTCTTAGCTTCACATTAACTCTAACTGTCTGTGTCTGTGTCTAAGATGTTATACGTGTTTGAAGGTCATTTGTCAGGATGGCAATCACACGAATGGACAAACAGACACACAGAATATAAACTCAAGAAGAGGCGAATGAAGTTCAAAATTGTATTGAATCAAAACAAATCATGAAAACAACTCAATACAAGGCGTAGTTCTTTTCAGAAAATATATCTGTACATTGGTTCACTCTATTCCTATAATTTTCCTACTTCTTACAAAAATATTCTAAGTCCAAAAATGGCTGAAAAATTGGGCATGACCCGTAGGTACCCTTAGCAAAATACGCTACTGAAAGCAATATCCTATGTCCTAAAATGGCTGAAAATTTGGGCAGAGGTTCGGGGCCTGAGTAAAAATAAAGTAAAAGAGTAAAGCGACGCCACTTTACTCGCCGTGTGGTAACCTGGGACTGCGGAACGTTTGTTTTTAACCCTGTCAGTTCAATCCACAGGGCGGAGTCCGGTATACCATTTAGACACTTAAGCCAGGTTGGTTGCCAAAACTCCGGAGGACAATTTAGAGATAACAACAAATACTTCTCAGTACTCAGGTTTGGACTCATCCACAACCATTCCCACCGAAGCAATGCTGTAACCCTAAGTGGTGGTGGGGAGTCCGGTATACCATTTAGACACTTAAGCCAGGTTGGTTGCCAAGACTCCCCCGAACCTTGAAAACTAACAGCTTATATACCTTCCATGACTGTCCCTGACGTCACAGCTAAGGAACCAATGAAAACGTCGCACTGGGATCACATAACAAAATGGGGACGGAGGGGGGAGAGTTTCGAGGCTGCTATCAGTCTCCATACAAGCTACAGTTAAAACCCCTCAAACATACACAAAAACTCCTGTACTAAGAAAACTACATCAAAAACGCTATAAAGATATACATCAATAAAATGGAGATTCTACGACGCATCATTTGATACCAAACACTCATTGGTTATCAACACTGTGAACAAAGTGCAAAACCTCTGACTATTATCTCGCAAAATAGTCATGTCACACCAAAAATGTATGCAGTTACAAGTTAACCACAGTCAAACACAGTGTATATTCAACAGGCTTCTCATATGTAGATGATAAACATAAAATCTACATTCTACTAAACAAATGAATACAGACTACATGTTTATATTGAATACATGGGTAAAAGAAAGAATGATATACATGTAAAAGCTACATAAAAGACGAAAGAGAGAGAGAGAGAGAGAGAGAGAGAGAGAGAGAGAGAGCGAGAGAGAGAGAGAGTTTGAAAGAGAGAGAGAGAAAGAGACAGAGACAAAGAGAGAGAGAGAGAGAGAGAGAGAGAAAAAGAAAGAGAGAGAGAGAGAGAGAGAGTGTGTGTGTGTGTTCGTCTGTGTGTACCAAATATTATTCAACATGGAAGTAAAGAATCAAGCTGGAAAGGAGGGTGGGGGGGGGAAGGTGAGAGTTGGATGTCGAAAAACAATGCTTTCGCGGGCGGTCCACGTGCTCAAAACTAAGCCGTAGCGAGTTTGTGACCTAGGGTTCATATCCCGTCAGTCAAGCCGGCGCCATCGTGTCAAAACCAATTAACCAATTAATTCTACCGCAAGAGAACAATAGAAAAGTACTATATCATTCCTATCTCCGAACAATTTACTAGGGGAAAGAACAAATATGATTTTAGAGTGTGAATCTTAATTCCAAACAGTTTCAATACTAACTTAGATAATATATTCTGCTCTCTACACTTTCTCTTCTTCCTCACTCTATAAACTTTAAGAAGAAAATTGCATATGGAGAAAAGACAAAAAAAATATTCATGTAGTCGCTTTTCTCCACAATGCCCCCCTCCACAAAAACAGTTTGCCCTCAAACTGAAAATGACCGAGGGTATTAAAACTTCTTAAAGCAAAAGCAAAAATATAGTCCTGCTGCTAAGTATACATCAAACACTATAAGTACTCATCCTTTTACACAAAGCAAAACTCATATTTACAGAAAACCAGTGAAACACCAATGCCTCTCTTTCTTTTGCTTCTAACACCAAATGTAAAAAAACGAGCGGAAGAATAAGATATGCGTTAGAAACACCATTAGTAACGCCGAACCAACAACCTCTGTTCGTTCTTATTGGATTCCAACTCAAAAATATGGTGAATTTGGCCCAAACCAAATGAAAACAACTCTCTCAGCTTGTCAGTTCTATTATCATTATAAATTTCAAGCAGAAAAAGAAAAAAATATATTGTTACAAAAAAAATATTAGAATTATGCGATTATAATTTCTTTCACCGACAACAAAAGGAGGGAAGTAAAAAAACCGTCGAAATAATTTGTTTCTTCGCGACCTTCCCAATGAAACAAGTGATGTATTTTACAGTTTACACGGACAAAGATATAAAAATGAAGGGTATAAAAACTTCTGCAGCTATAGTCCAACTTTTTTTTTTCTCCCAAAAGAACGTTAGACTTTCCACTCTAGTCTTCTGTTCCCTTAAAAAAACACAACCACACACCGATTTACCTCGCCGTGGTTGGTTTCGCAATACATTCAGAAAACATGACATCGCGGAACCAAACTTCACAGCAACATATAAAAGAGAGGACAACCGGTCAAACTTATTTATGTTCAACATTTCAACAAATACAAGAAACAATTAACAGAATAAAAAGACAAAATGTGTATTCTTACCGGTCGTAAGTGTACACTCACATCTGCCCCCATTGTCTTTGAAACACACACACGGCGCAATAACTCATCTAATGTCTGTCTCTTTCTTCTTTTAAAAACAATCCTACATGACTCATGTAACTGATTAACTCAATGTCTTTGATGCTCTAAATAATAAAACCTTCGATCGTTGACGTCATCGTTGTTGGAGTTGCGGCGACATCACGGATGCGGCGTTGACGACGAGGATGTTACGTCACTCTGACGTCATCTCGTCACAGCATCGGCGTCAACATCGGCTGGCGCGTCCTCGCGGCGCCAGGCAGCTACCTCCGTCACAGCAACGACATCAACATCGGCTGGCGCGTCCTCGCGGCGCCAGACAGCTTCCTCTGTCGTTTCTGTCACTGCAAAAGCGTCGACCTCGGTGAAACATCCGCCCCCGGACGACCCCCAGCTGGAGCACCGTTTAACGCCGAGACGCAGCTGGCATCCCAGGTCGACCGCCGTGTCTTAACCGGGACAAAGGTAGTGGTGTCGTTGACTGCCACCGTAGATTTTGAAAATGATTTTCGAAGAGATTTGTGGTTCTGTGTTCTTCTCTTTGACAACCTTCTCGGTTTCTGCAATAAGTTCATGGATTGGTGACCGATGCGTGTCTTCGGGACCCCTCGTTGTAATCTAAGTCCCCTTCCGAGAAGTCCATCTCTCAGGCTCCCTCGCTGCTGGATGCACTTAGCTCTCCAGTTGATCAGCCCACCCGACCTATGTGGCCGCATAGGTCCAGCACACGCCGCTCAAACCGCTCTTTCGGTTATGCTTGCCTTGCCTGCCCTCTGGTAGGTCTTCTGTACCATACCCTCCAGTGCCACCTAGTGTGACACCAGGTCAAGACGGTTCCCAATCCAATCCCCCGCAGGTTGTTGGACTACACCCATGGCAGAGTGTATATGACTCTTCTGTAGTAAGTTGTTGCAACAAGAAAAAAACCAAATGTTTCATCAGCTCTGGCCAGACGCTGTCTACTCCATCGTGAACCCCTCAGTCTCCTCTAATGGTCAAATCTCAGTCTATCCAGCAGGCGATGACGTAGGTCTGCTGTCTCTCCTTTCGCTGTTGTCTGACTCTAGCTCTACACTCGTCATTTCCTGATCCATCCCCACCTCAGGCTCTGTCTGGGTCCCCTTTTCTGTTGCCTGAAGTTTGTCTGACGTCATGCACTGCCCGCACAAATGCCGCCTGTTCTTCCTGCCTTTCCTTTCTCTCGCAATGGTTGCAGTCTTCCTGGTGACACGGGCGTCGTGACAGGGCATCTGCGTTGGTGTGCTTCTTGCCTAGTCTGTGTTCAATGTCAGGTCGTTCGTCTTCTTCTTCTCCAGCCGACATGTGACCTCCGGTGTCGACTATTGCTCGTTTCCCGAGTTCCGGTTACGTCCCTGTGCCTGCAGTTGTGTTCTCCTCAGTCCTTCGATCCGTTCGGCACAATTCTCGATCAGGTGCAGAGGGCTGTTACAGAAATAGCATTTGCGTCTGTTGTCTTTATCTTTCGTAGTGTTGTCCTTGGAGTTTGTCTTCTCTTGGACGAGATAGAGCTCTGGTTCGTCTTTTTCCCGCCGTCTGGACCGAGCTTTCTTGAATGACTCAAACTGAGTCGCCAGAGTGACCGCCTCTTCTACCGTAGTCGGCTTTCCTTGAAGAACGGCCCACTCCATGTCGCCGTCGGACAAGCTATCCAGAAAGCTTGTCACAGTCAACTGTTCCCAGAGCTCGCCTCTGGCGGTGGGGTAAGCCCTCCTGGTCATCCCCTTCAGGTCCAGGGCCAACGCCGACAAGGTTCTGTTGCGGAGCGACGCTCTATGCATTTCTGTCTGATGACGTGGTTCAAATCTTGATTCGAGTGCGTCGACCAGAGCTCTGTAGTCTCCCCTCATGTCAGGGTCAAGTAGCGTCAACACGGAAACGGCTTGGTCCCTGAGAGATGCAGCCATCTCCATCGCACATCTTCCTTGCGACCAACCGTTCATTTTTGCCACGATCTCAAATTGGACCCGGAAGTCCCCGAAGCTTGACTTTCCGTCGAAGTTAGGTGGTTTTCTGTTGGTGCCTCGCTCCACCGGAGCTGTCTCCCGCAGATGATGTGGGAAGCCAAGATTCTGGCCACCCCAATTCCTCGTTGGTCGATCGATGTAATGACGTGTCGGCGAAGCCCAATGACGTGAAGAAACGTCTTCGCGAGGGCGATCAGGGCCTGTGCTCCTAGTCTCCCGTCCCGTGGTCGAAGCAAAACGATGAAGTGATTCCCCCTGGCGTTGAGGAGAATCATAGTCAAGGAGCTCGCTTCCCCGTGCACGTATCGGTGAAAGAAAACGATGAGAGGGACGATCCTCTCCATCCGTCGGTGAGATGTGTAGTCTGTCCAGTTGTCCCGTTGGTAAAGCGAAGTGATGCGATGAGCTGTCCCCTCGTCGAGAGAATGGGTAACCAGGGAGTTGGCCACCCTGTTCTCTCATCGGCGATCCTTGCCCAGTAGCTCCGGCGAGAAGCGTCTCGGCCTCCACCCAGTCATCGGCGAGGAGTCCCGTTCTGCTGCCCCAAGTGATCTCCTCGTCTCTGCGGGTCCGGTCGAACGCCCTGCCGTGATGGTCATCCTTCGCCGAGGCAAGCGTCTGTTGTGGTACAGCCCTGCCAGTCAGTTCGATCCCGCTGTCCAACGGAGGTAGGCGACGACCCTTGTCGTCAGTACTGCCTGACGCCCGCAGGTCTTCTTGTGAACCAAAGTCAGACATCTTGCTTCGCAGCAGTCCAAAAAAAATAAACAGTCACTGGCTAAGTGACTGAGAAAAATAAAATAAAAACAAAGGGATGGGAGGGGATCTTCTCTTTCTGAGTAAAAATAAATAGAAAGCTACCAAAACCTACAATGAACCAATCTTGATCCCACTTCTGACACCATTTGTAAAGCCGAGCGGTCTTAGCTTCACATTAACTCTAACTGTCTGTGTCTGTGTCTGTGTCTTAGATGTTATACGTGTGTGAAGGTCATTTGTCAGGATGGCAATCACACGAATGGACAAACAGACACACAGAATATAAACTCAAGAAGAGGCAGGTAAAGTTCAAAATTGTATTGCATCAAAACAAATCATAAAAACAACTCAATACAAGGCGTAGTTCTTTTCAGAAAATATATCTGTACATTGGTTCACTCTATTCCTATAATTTTCCTACTCCTTACAAAAATATTCTAAGTCCAAAAATGGCTGAAAAATTGGGCATGACCCGTAGGTACCCTTAGCAAAATACGCTACTGAAAGCAATATCCTATGTCCTAAAATGGCTGAAAATTTGGGCAGAGGTTCGGGGCCTGAGTAAAAATAAAGTAAAAGAGCAAAGCGACGCCACTTTACTCGCCGTGTGGTAACCTGGGACTGCGGAACGTTTGTTTTTAACCCTGTCAGTTCAGTCCACAGGGCGGAGTCCGGTATACCATTTAGACACTTAAGCCAGGTTGGTTGCCAAAACTCCGGAGGACAATTTAGAGATAACAACAAATACTTCTCAGTACTCAGGTTTGGACTCATCCACAACCATTCCCACCGAAGCAATGCTGTAACCCTAAGTGGTGGTGAGGAGTCCGGTATACCATTTAGACACTTAAGCCAGGTTGGTTGCCAAGACTCCCCCGAACCTTGAAAACTAACAGCTTATATACCTTCCATGACTGTCCCTGACGTCACAGCTAAGGAACCAATGAAAACGTCGCACTGGGATCACATAACAAAATGGGGAGGGAGGGGGGAGAGTTTCGAGGCTGCTATCAGTCTCCATACAAGCTACAGTTAAAACCCCTCAAACATACACAAAAACTCCTGTACTAAGAAAACTACATCAAAAACGCTATAAAGATATACATCAATAAAATGGAGATTCTACGACGCATCATTTGATACCAAACACTCATTGGTTATCAACACTGTGAACAAAGTGCAAAACCTCTGACTATTATCTCGCAAAATAGTCATGTCACACCAAAAATGTATGCAGTTACAAGTTAACCACAGTCAAACACAGTGTATATTCAACAGGCTTCTCATATGTAGATGATAAACATAAAATCTACATTCTACTAAACAAATGAATACAGACTACATGTTTATATTGAATACATGGGTAAAAGAAAGAATGATATACATGTAAAAGCTACACAAAAGACGAGAGAGAGAGAGAGAGAGAGAGAGAGAGAGAGAGAGAGAGAGAGAGAGAGAGAGAGAGAGAGAGAGAAAGAGAAAGAGAGAGAGAGAGAGAGAGAGTGTGTGTGTGTGTTCGTCTGTGTGTACCAAATATTATTCAACATGGAAGTAAAGAATCAAGCTGGAAAAGAGGGTGGGGGGGGGGGGGGAAGAAAAGGTGAGAGTTGGATGTCGAAAAACAATGCTTTCGCGGGCGGTCCACGTGCTCAAAACTAAGCCGTAGCGAGTTGGTGACCTAGGGTTCATATCCCGTCAGTCAAGCCGGCGCCATCGTGTCAAAACCAATTAACCAATTAATTCTACCGCAAGAGAACAATAGAAAAGTACTATATCATTCCTATCTCCGAACAATTTACTAGGGGAAAGAACAAATATGATTTTAGAGTGTGAATCTTAATTCCAAACAGTTTCAATACTAACTTAGATAATATATTCTGCTCTCTACACTTTCTCTTCTTCCTCACTCTATAAACTTTAAGAAGAAAATTGCATATGGAGAAAAGACAAAAAAATTTACTCATGTAGTCGCTTTTCTCCACACTGATAGATTAACACTTCTTTTCTGTTATTCAATTGTGCTTGTTGTCATGTTCTATGTAGTTCCAGCCAGTGACCCCGGTCTATCCCGACATGCACTGCTTTGGTCAAGGGAAGTCACCCCAGCCGCATAACCGAACGGTGACCTATGACCTTCTTCATTCCACGGACACTTCGTGCAGTCGCACCGCGGAACAAGATACAGAGGCGAGTTAAGCCCCTTGTGTCAACATGGAAACTTAATCCCGATCCGTTTATTTAAGAACCGAAACTGGATTGAGGCAGTGGTATTGGTTCAGATCGAAAATGCGTGGGTAAATCTCTTTGGCGAGTTAAGTTTAAAGGTTGGGACTGAGAGACTTAATCTGCGAAAGTAAACTGTTTTGAATTTAAGTAGTTTCGGACCGTATGTATGCTTGGCAGAAAGAAAATAAACGTTAAAAGTTCAATCGACTTTGAGCTCGCTTTCTGCAACAAATACGCTTGAGCATTCAAAGATTAACAGGATCAGATAATGTCTGCGCTTCTTAAAAGCGCTGCCACAACTAGGTGAAAGGAATGGACAACAATCCTTTTATTACCTTTTAGCCCCAGAACTGTTGAATGTTTCAGTGCCACTCCTCCCCCCCCCCCCCCCCTCTTTGGTAAATTCTTGCATTCTTTTCTAGACACAGTACATATCCCCCTACCCCTCAATTGTCTTTTTCTGTATGTCCGTCTCTCTCACTTTGTTTCTCTATGTCTGTCTCTGTCTCATTCTCTCTCTCGCAAGCATGTTTGCATTGCTCATTCTGTCACCCTCGAAAATAAATTCCAACTCACTCCACTTCAACTTCAACTTCAACTTCAACTCTCTCTCTCTCTCTCTCTCTCTCTCTCTCTCTCTCTCTCTCTCTCTCTCTCTCTCTCTCTCTCTCTCTCTCTCTCTCTCTCTCTCTCTCAGCGTTTCAAATATTCCTTAACTGTACCATAAGCAGGGCCGGACCAAGTTCGTTTGAGGGGGGGAGGGGGGTTCCAACTGAAGGCAGGGGTCCAAAGTCCACATTTTTTTCTCTCTGAGAGGTACATTGGATGGCCAGGGGGGGGGGGGGGGGGGGTCCGGAACCCCAGGAACCCCCCCCCCCCCCCAGATCCGGCCCTGATAAGTGCTGGAAACCATTTTTCCAAGAGCAAATACAAATCGAATCAAAAGATACAGCATACAGTTTTCACGCCTGACGGTTAAGATTTAATCACAACCAATATTTGAATATAAGTATTAATCGAGAAGATGAAATTAAACTACTCTAACAGGTCAACGAAATCACTCCGAATTACGTTTTACCATCCATGCACATTTATTGGCTCATAATTCGTGAATATCTATTTCTGTGCAGGGCCGGACCAAGTTCGTTTGAGGGGGGGTTCCAACTGAAGGCAGGGGTCCACGGGCCGCCCAGGCCCCGGTGGAGTGCAGGGGTAACGCCCCGCTGGGGGGTCTGGGGGGCAAAGCCTCCCAGAAGCCGAGAAAATTTTGCATTTGTGAGGTCATTTTTTGGTCTTTCCTTGCAATTGGGAATCAAAATTACACATTTTCAACAGTAACAAAATACTTCATATATTCATTTACCATAGTGGTTCAGTGGAATAATCCCAAAGACATATATGCCTAGTAAATAAGTCTGACAGGACTCTTTACTTTGAATATTACTATGATGATGGACTTATAACGGGGAGGGCAGGCCGTTGTCGACTTGATGTTGTTCATAATTTGAAATAGTTTTAGAAGACCAAATAAACTGAGGGAGTTGGGGGAAGAGCTTACAAAGTCCACTTTTTTTCTCTCTGAGAGGTACATTGGATGGCCAGGGGGGGGTTCCGGAACCCAGGAACCCCCCCCCCCCCCCCCCAGATCCGGCCCTGCTGAGTTATGAAATCCTTATCATTTCACCAGAATAAGCTAATGTGTACTTTGAAACATTTTGCGAGTTTGCGTTTCTTTCTTTTTCTTTTCTTTTTGTATTTTTTAAAGTACCTCCATGGGGTTTCCTGAAATAAATTCTTTGCCTTAGCTTGGCTTGCCCTGCCCTGCATTGCTTTTTTTCGTTAAAAAATAAAGTATGTTTTATTCACAGCTGGAGTTTGAGGCGAATCATGCAACACACTTCGTGCCACACAACCCCCAAAGAGACATTTCGCTACCCGGGTTAACTCCCCTAACACCGGAAACGCGTCATCATCGCGTCAAGCAGTGGGTGGAGAAGACTTCCCCGGATGACGACAGTCACGTGATGGTGATGGCGGACGAGCATGCGCAGTACAGGCAGCACAGTGGAAGCTTCTCGCAGCCGCGCGCCCTTTCCAGTATGCCAAGTTCAAGGAAAAACTCGGCCATATTTTAGCCACAAAAGAGTAGGACAACTATCATTTTGTAAATAAAGAGTCATATTCACTACGATACGGGAGAAAAACAATCATTCTGTAATTAAAGAGTCAAATCCACTACGATACGGGAGAAAAACTATCATTCCATAATATGAGTCAGATTCACTACGATACGGGAGAAAAACTATCATTCCATAATATGAGTCAGATTCACTCGATACCATGAGTTTTACTATGATCGGCGTAGTCGTCATCGTCATTGTCTTTTTCATCATCGTCGTTCCCGTCGGCATCATGATCCCTGTCAAATTCACAGGTGCTTGTATCAAAACTTGTAGTGACTAATAGTAGTAATATTACAAGAAGGATAAAGGAGTAGATGGACCGACACTTTGATGCAAGTTCCTGTGGTAAAATTAAACAATGGTAAATAGTCGAAGCATGTAAATAGCCAAATAGCTGAGGTCAACGTAGAAAAAGACAAGTTCGAATAACAAACAAAAAGTCATATGTTTATTAGTCAAAAAATGTTTCTTTTTACAGAATCCGTTAATTATTTGCATGACAATGTTATTTTATGTCCAAGAAGACACTAAAATGTATCTGAGAGTATTATTATAACACAGTTCATTTCAACAGTTTCTTTCTTTATTTTTCTCCAGACATATATACACTCTTCAAAAAAAGTTAAGGATCGGTTGAAAAAACGGAACTAATTATAAAAAATTGCAAAAAAATTAAACATCGACATAATAATTAAAAGATTAATGTGTTTGAATTAACAAATAAACAATGAGTCTTGACCTAGAATTTTGTTTGGCAGGCAGAGTTATTTCCCTTTGTGGGACTTCTCAAAAGCTTCTGCATTTTGGAAAAAAAGGGTGTTTTTTATAGCCCCATTAAATTTGCAGAACGCATGCCAGGGCAAAAGGTTGTGATGCACGTGCTACCAAAGGGTCCTGGCTGTGAACATCGCTCACCAGCTTGTGTTTAAAGGTTGACACGCTGACACAATTTGAATTATGCACAGTAGCAACATGCCCCCACGAAGAAAACTGAGCGCTTTGGACAGAGGAAGGGCAATAGGATGGCTACAAGACGGTGTTGCTGCCAGGCAAATGGCCCAGAGGCTTGCAGTGGCTCCCTCTGTCATCAGACTAAAACAAAGATTCCAAGCAACTGGAAGAGTGCAGGGGCGACAACGTTCTGGTCGGCCCAGGGTCACCACACAAAGAGGGGATCGCTTCATTCAGAGGCAGGCCATGCAACAAAGATTGGCTACGGCAAACAACATTAGGCAACGCCTACAAGCTACCACCAACACTGTTGTTAGTGGTCAGACGATCCGAAACCGCTTACACAACTTTGGCTTGCGTGCAAGGCGTCCAGTCCGAGGAACAACCCTGACTGCTAATCACCGAGGAGCTCGCCGAACCTGGTGCACTCAACATGTGAGGTGGCAACGTCAGCAGTGGGCTCAGGTGTTGTTTAAAGATGAGTCCCGCTTTTGCTTGGAACCTGCTGATGGTCGCATCCGAGTGTGGAGGCGTCGCGGAGAGCGCTTCGCAAAAGGCGCTGTTCTGGAACGACAGCGTTTTGGCGGAGGCTCTGTGATGGTCTGGGGAGGGATCAGCACACGTCTAAGGACACCTCTCTACCATGTAGTGGGCAACTTGACCGGTGTCCGCTACCAGAATGAGATCCTGCAACCCCTGGTCGTTCCAGCCCTCCAAGCCATCGGCCCTCATGCGATTCTTCAGGATTACAACGCACCTCACCATCGCTCTGCAGCTGTAAACACCTTTATCCAGCAGGCCAGGGTCAACAGGATGCTGTGGCCAGCCAAGAGCCCGGACCTGAACCCCATAGAGCACATGTGGGACGAGCTTTGTCGTCGGGTACAGCAACATCACCCTCCTCCTGCCAATCTGGGTCAACTGCTGTAATGGCTCCAGCAGGAGTGGAATGGAGCTCCCAGAGCATTCATTTGCAACCTGATCCACTCCATGCGCCAACGATGTGTTGAATGCCTGGCACACAACGGAGGGCACACGCGTTATTGACACTGATTCACATTGTTGTGAATTCCATTTTCGAGGGTTGTCACGTTTGACACACTCTAGTTAAATTGTCGCTGCCGCGTTCGATCTTTGCTTTGTTTGTCATTACTCCGTGGTTATTCAATTATATAATTTTTAAAAAATGAAATAATTCGGTCTTGTCTGTTTTGTGTGGCATGCTTGTAAAAAAGTGATCCTTAACTTTTTTTGAAGAGTGTATGCAACAAAGACCATAATAATCTTATAAATCAAATACTAAGAACTAAAAGGAAAGGCCATAATAATCTTATAAATCAAATACTAAGAACTAAAAAGGAAATGTGTGTGTGTGTGTGTGTGTGTGTGTATGTGTGTGTGTGTGTGTACAGCTAACCGCCTGTTTATTTTTTACCTGTGTGTCTGCGAGTCAAAATTAATGGTCGCCGAAAAAACCTTCCATGCTAAAATCGGGCCTTCCCATGCTTCTGCTTTGTCGACACAAACCAAAATAATTATGCCAGCGACCTCGATCAAACTAAATCATTATAATTATTTCAAAGCTTTTGGTCTTTGTCGCAGCATATTTTGGACCAGAGATAGGATAGGGGTTCCGCTTTTTGTTTTTATTTCTACTTCTTTTGTTCTTTTTGTCGATAGACTACAAAACGTTGTTTTTTGTTAAGAACGAAGCACCCAATTTTCTTTCAAAACAACTAGCCATGGTTTGTAAAGTACATCGAGTGTTAATGTACAGTTTTCTTTTCTTTAGTTCTTCCTCAGTTAAGAAGCATCTATGGAAAACTGAACTTGGAATCCAAGTTTAACAAAAGAAACAAGAATCATTCCAACAGTACGTGGTAATACAATTACACACACACACACACACACACACACACATACACACATACACACACACACACACACTCACACACACACACACACACACACACACAAACACACACACACAGTTACACAAAGACTAATTTTTCCAAGAAAAAAAATCTT
>NC_090254.1:35925037-35926869 GCF_037325665.1 Littorina saxatilis | reverse complement strand
AAGACTAATTTTTCCAAGAAAAAAAATCTTCAAGTTTTTGCATTTGGCGTAATTATGGCGTGGATTCACACATCCGTGCAATCAACCAAGGGAGACAATTGCTGGCGCCGAATTGCTGATGTCATGATTTCATTATCCGAATTCAATGGTACCAGGAACTCTCTTGTTTCCATTGCTCTAGGGCTGCCACAGACTATTGAACTAACTTGCCACCACTTCTGACCTGAATTTGGAAGCAACAAAAAGTTTCCTGAGAACTTTCTTTCTTTCTTTATTTGGTGTTTAACGTCGTTTTTAACCACGAAGGTTATATCGCGACGGGGGAAGGGGGGAGATGGGATAGAGCCACTTGTCAATTGTTTCTTGTTCACAAAAGCACTAATCAAAAATTTGCTCCATGGGCTTGCAACGTGGTACAATATATTACCTTACTGGGAGAATGCAAGTTTCCAGTACAAAGAGCTTAACATTTCTTACATACTGCTTGACTAAAATCTTTACAAAAATTGACTATATTCTATACAAGAAACACTTAACAAGGGTAAAAGGAGAAACAGAATCCGTTAGTCGCTTCTTACGACATGCTGGGGAGCATCGGGTAAATTCTTTCTCGTCTCAACCAATATGGGACTCCCCCTAACCCGCGGGGGGTTTCCTGAGAACGAACATGAGAGACGAGGGAGGGGGAAAGGGATGTCGAATGGGAGGGGGTGGAAGGGGACGTCAATATGGATCGAATATATATGATTCCTTTTAACCAGCTGTGCACAAAGATAGGATACAGTCCTCTAGATTTTTTTAGTACGGCGCAATGAAGACTGCTGTGCGAGCGCTTGCACTTCGCAAAAACACTACCATAAAACACAGCCAGCCCGCGAGCAGGCGAACACAATAATGACCTTGACACACGGAACCCTGTGATCATTAACCCCTCCGCGAGAAAGTTTCGCATGCTGATAGTCCAGTACAGTCTAAAGCGAGCGAGCCTTGCGCTGCTATATTTTGGTTACATAAATATAGATCACAGTTATTGGCTGTTAGCAAGCGAATGTACAAAAGAAGAAAGATTGAGATTGTTGCAATGGAAAATATTACATAATATATATCCCACGAATATATTATTAAATAAAATGAAAATTAGAGAAACAAAATTATGTACATTTTGTAAACACATTGATTATGTTGAACACTGTTTTTGGCGAGAAGTTGACGAGCTTTTGGGAAAATGTTGTCCATTATATTTTTAGAAATACAGGATCAAATGTGCACCTCTCAGAACACGATGTCTTGTTTGGTTATCATCCTAGTAATATATGCCAAAATAATAAGGTAATTAATCACATTATTTTGATTGCAAAAATGTGTATTAGTAAATATAAGTATGGTGATAGATACGATTTGAATAGTATATTGGAAAATGAAACGTACATTAGTCGAGATAAGGTGAATTGGGGGAAATAAATTAAAAAATAAAAAGATAAAGGTGTAGTGAAAAGAAGATAAGTTCAGTGACTTTCATATTAATTGGGAAAATGTGTGTCCGAATTTTTACAAAAGATAAATTGTTGGACCAAATGAGTTGTAAGGGGGGGTTCCTCCTTTTTTTGGGGGGGGGCAAATCAGCGAAGTGGCGAAGCCACAAGCGCGCGCCTGCAAAGCAGCCGCGCGAACTAGGGGGGTCCGGGGGCATGCTCCCCCCCGGAAATTTTTTGAAAAACGGTTAAAATCTGTGCAATCTGGTGCATTCTGGGCCTTGTTTTGAGGGTTAAGAGCAGCATTGTTTTGGTGCTAAAACTAGTAAAAAAACCAAAAAACCACTCAAAGCAAGGTAC
>NC_090254.1:35915037-35922537 GCF_037325665.1 Littorina saxatilis | reverse complement strand
AATTTATCAGTGAAATTCTACCATCAATTTAGTAATCGATGCGATGTAAAATTATCCTAAAACTGTGGTATGATCACGACATCGTTTAGCATTTAGGATCAAATGGTGCCAATGTGTCCACAATGCACTAATCACAGACAACAGTTATACGCTTTACGTACATGTAACTCTCCAACTGACATTGTCTGCCACTTGAAACAAATGACTTTCGAAGGAAAATTAACTCCTATATATAAATATTATGTATGATTTTTAATAATTACTTGCACTTTTTGAAAATAAAGCTTTTTCTACGATAAGGTGTTTACCCCCTAAATGTACAAGTCATCCGGTAGAAAAACCGGAAGTATCGTGTACTAAGCATATGTATATGTTTAAAAAGTTAATTGTGTTAACGTAGAACATCTTGCCTATGTATATGTTTAGGTTGTGAATACTTTAGGGGAAAAGCATAGCCATTATTCAGTCATCTTTAACTAACACCCCTAATCTCAGGGTCCATTTTGTTAGTGGGGGTAGGGTTTCAATCAGTCAAAAATCACTTTCATTCAATATTGTCTGCCATTTCAAATACATACACGTAATTGCACAATTTCTTGAATTTTAAGATGCTTTAACTGACTATACCAAGAAAACCTGCACTTTTTGTAGAATTAGTTTTTTGTCCATGATTTATGTTTAAAAATGTCAATTCTTACGACAAAAAATGCTAACAGTTGCCTCACCAGACGACACGTACCTACGACGTGAATCGTGTCTGCCAATTAAAATGCATATATTTTGAAATAAGGGGAATCATAACATATTTCACTGTGAAGTGTCTCACTCTAATATCTTCTGGGTTCATGGTGTATTTGGTTAAGTGAATTGCAGATAAGGCTTTTTGAAAATGACAGCTATACATATATTTTATTAAAACTGAAACTGGTGGAGTGAAAAACAGACCTGTTTTGAAGAAGTCGTACTAAAATCATTTATGGCCTTGAACTTCACAGTTTGCGTGTTATCTTTTAAAGAAAACCCGTTTTCATCACTAACAATGACCTAATTTACACATACATATCGGTCGGTCATAGTCGCGTTTTTTTTAGAGAGGTAGTGTACAAAATGTCGTTTTGTACGTTTAAATTACATGTCCATTATTTTAGTCATATATCAATCAATAAGTAAATGCGCATACTTTTATTAAACGTTACTTTCACTTTAAGATCGCTTCTAACATTTAGTATAATTTCTGACAAATGCACGCTATGTAATAAATTGATAATATTATGGACGCCATGTGGTAAAACCGGAAGTTGAATTATTTTGCGATAGCAAAATCCTTTTACAATGATCACTTTCCTTTTATATTGAGCTGATCTTTAACGTTATGGGTAAAAATCTAACAGATTGAACCAAATTATCCTTTTTCAAGCCTGTGTATGTGTAAACTCTTTTTTGCTTCGACCCGGTTCGGTTTTCGGAGTTGATTCAGAATCATCCATCATTTATCTTATATGACTGTTGTTTTCCTCAGTAAATTAACAATTGTTGATGTAAAATAATTCTAGCTGTGAGAATAAACAATTTTCAAGATGTTTTTGATTGCGGTTTCAACCAGGCGTTCAGTTAGCTATACATATCGATTGAGAAAATGGCATTTCCTGTTTTGTCGTCCGCATGTTATACAGATGTTGTTAAAAATAAAACTGTGTATACGAATTAGGCATTTTACTTGCTGCCTGATGGCAACAATCTTTAGCTTTCGTTTAAGGTATAATTTGCTTATATCCGTATGCAGTCAAGCGGTACATGACGTTTTTTTGTAACCTACCCCCTGCGTCATGGCTGCATTTTGCAGAATATGGGTCATGTTACAAAAACGCTTCTCATTCTTAGGTGGTTGGGTTTAGCCATTTGTCGTTTACCGAACTGTGGCTGCAAATAAAACGAACTTTCCAAAAAACATAATATCTAATGTGACCACCAAAAGTAACCCTCCCACTATAGCCAGCCAGGTGACTACGTCGAACCAAGATTTAGCCGACAAATGTACGGTATTACAGGACACTGGGTACGAAAACTGTCGTCACGTGTGTGTGTGTGTGTGTGTGTGTGTGTGTGTGTGTGTGCGTGTGTGTTTGTGTGAGAGTGAGTGTGTGTGTGTGTGATAGTGTGTGTGTGATAGTGTGTGTGAAAGTGTGTGTGTGTGTGTGTGTGTGTGTGTGTGTGTGTGTGTGTGTGTGTGATAGTGTGTGTGTGTGTGATAGTGTGTGCGTGTGTGTGATAGTGTGTGTGTGTGTGTGTGTGTGTGTGTGTGTGTGTGTGTGTGTCAGTGATAGTGTGTGTGAGCACTGTAGTTTGTGTGTGCTTGTTGTGAGTATCAGTCTGTTGTATGTGTTTGTTCGCGTGCTTGACTGTGCATACCGTGGTACACTGTTAAACTATTTGTTTCTTAGTATTACTATGCATGCATATATGCTTGCATACATGTATGTGAGATCTTTGATGAGTATATTCGTTTTTATTTGAGACATCATCAATGCAAATTGTATTAATTGTATATATCTAGTTGTGGTTTGATTGAACTTGTAAGGCGCTTTGAAATGTGGGGAAGCGCTATATAAATGTTCCATTATTACACCCCCGGTATAGGGGTGTGTATAGGATTCGGTCGATGTGTTTGTTTGTTTGTTTGTGTGTTTGTGTTCGCATATAGATCTCAAGAATGAACGGACCGATCGTCACCAAACTTGGTGAACAGGTTCTATACATTCCTGAGACGGTCCTCACAAAAATTGGGACCAGTCAAACACACGGTTAGGGAGTTATTGGTGGATTAAGATTCTACAAGGACTTATAGAGGGACATATTAATGGTCAAAGGGAAATAACCTTCTCAGTTGGTGGCAGTGAGAATGGTAAGGACGGGAGTGTTTTTCCTACCTCGGAGGAATTTCTTGTTATTATTGTTATTAGTGTTATTATTACGCGGTGTCCACGTCATGCTAAACTGAAGCCGTGTTGTTCTGGACCACACAAAAACAATGGCTTTGATATGTACGATAAATTTGAGTGATCCATCTTTCCTTTGCACCGTCTGCGGTGTGTCCTCTTAACACAAGCAGTCACTGGCGGTTGTCAGTGCTCCTGCTGTAGTCGCTGTTGTCGTTGTTGATGTCGGTGCAGCCGTCCTTCCATGTACTCGTGGGTCAGGTTGTGTCGTGTGATGATGCCTTGAAGCTGGTAGCAAAAAAACATAACAATCCTCTGTAAATACTGGCTTTTGTTTTGGTCATAAGATCGTCCAGTTTCAAGTCTTGGAAGAGTGTGGCACACGCCACACATTTTTCTATGAACAGCTAGCTATTTGTACATTTAAATGTCAGCTTGACGGTATATTTTATGTTTGCATAAGATATAATATAGGGGAAAGGCTCCTAATATGGACCGGCGCCTCATACGGACCACCTACTAACTAACGGTGCTAGAGCGCTCAAAACAATTCCATCCTCTATGGATAAGTTGCACATGTCTAAACAGATACAACCTCAAAACCGTTAGGCTTTTTCTCTTTTTTTCACTTTTGGCAGGGTTCACTCTAAATTTGCCGCCTAAAACGGACTCGTTTCTGTCCACAGCCAAAGCTTTCATAACACAAAAATGGCTATATATGACAGCTCAGACAGTATGTGTTACATTTTAACAGTGTGTACCCCGAGTTTCTACTGCAAACAAAAAATAATAGCAAAACCTCAAAGTATGTGTGAGTCCCCTAATATGGACCACCTTCAACAAATCGAAGAAAATAAAAACTGAAGGCAATTTCAATTAATTCATTAAGAAGCTTGCTGAAAATAACCTATAACTATAGCCCTCGAGATTTCAAAACAATATAACAAATAGTCTTTTTATTGTGGAAGTTGATAATTTCACTTATTTTCACTCTGTTTTTGATAAGCTTCTTTAGTTTCCTGGTGTGCTTCAAATAATGCTCTCATCAACCCGAAACAGATAAATCTAAAGCATATTTGAATTAGTCTGACTTGCACACTAAGTTGTATCATGTTATTTTGAAGTATGCCTGATACTAATTGGGCGAAGTCTACTTCATGGAGTTCGCTGCACGAGGTATTTTGTTTACCTAACATTCAGTGTTAAAAGCTTCGCGCAGCTAAGGCAACATTGGGATCAATTAAGGACTGCCTTTACATTATAAATTAAATACTGCCTTGACATATTACAGAGAGGAAATATCTACAAAGAAAGTGTGCATTACCTTGCCGTCGTGATCGACAACGGGTAGATGCCTCAGCCCCATACTCCTGAAGAGAGCGAACACCTGGGGTACGGGTGATTCCGGGTACACGGTGTAAGGGCAGCGGTTACAGTAATGGCTGATGTCCTGTAAGTAATGACAGAAACGATTTAGGAATAAACATCCCAACACAGGAAGATAAATCTTTCTGTCTTTCTCTCACTGCATGGCAATTTCCCTTGTTTTTGGCTCACGTAAGTGTAGCCTATGCGATCGTAACTTTGTCTGTCTGTGCGTGCGTGCGTGCGTGCGTGCGTATGTTTGTGGTAGAAACTCTAACATTTGAAGACGTCACATTACATTGACGTCACATTATGACGTAAGAGGGTTATACGTCACGCGAAGGAAGTACTTAAAGTTTCGGTCATTATTATTTTGAGCGCGCAGAGACTAGTTGGCAGTCGTGTCCCTGTAAGTAGGCTACATGCAGACAGACAGATCTAGATCTAGTGTCTCGCTTTCTTGCACAGTTTCACCTATGCTCTTTCTCTGTGTGTGTGTGTGTCTGTGTGTGTGTGTGTGTGTGTGTGTGTGTGTGTGTGTGTGTGTGTGTGTGTATGTGTGACGGAGTGATTGTGTTTGTGTTACTGTTTGTCGATTTCTTACGTGAGCCTTGATGGCTTCGCCTCTTGTTATAAGTGCAGTAACATTTTGAGTCTTGAGTCTTGAATCTCAACCTCTCTCTCTCTCTCTGTCTCTGTAGCTCTAGAGCTGTCTCTCTCTCTCTCTCTCTCTCTCTCTCTCTCTCTCTCTCTCTCTCTCTCTCTCTCTCTCTCTCTCTCTCTCTCTCTCTCTCTCTCTCTCTCTCTCTCTCTCTCTCTCTCTCTCTCTCTCTCTCAGGTAAAATCAAACACACGTTTGGTATAAGCAATGCTAGTGATTTATTCACTTATTGATCAACCATACAACATCTAAACACACACACACACACACACACACACACACACACACACACACACACACACACACACACACACACACGCACACACACACATGCACGCGTTAAAAATGTCCATCCCTTTAACAACTCAAGCCACATTAGAATAAAAATGGTCAAAAAATCAAACATCACAGTAGACCACAAGTTAGACGAGCCATCCGAATAATTTAATCTATACAGAGTGCAACCGTCAACAACAACAAAAGAAAGCTTTGACTCAGGTCAAACTTTAAGAGCTTTAAGGGGGATCCTAACCCAATTAAAACTCGAAATTCAAGGACAAAGTACGGCTACAAAACAGAACAGGTTCCCATTATTTTTGCCCCAAGTGTTGCTCGCTCTAAGGCGAACCCGTGGAAGCGCACTACTTCTGGGAGTGCAGTGTTGTTGTAACGGAATTAACGTTCATAAATTATGAGTTGTCGGTACCAACATTTCCCAAGCGAAGTAGAACAAGCTTTATCTATGAAAAGCTTTCAAAACTCTGATGACCCATGGTTGAAATAAGAGTGGTATCCACTAATGGCTTGGCCTTGAAAGAGTGCTGTTTTTCGTTGGTGTTCGTGTTGCCGAAGAGCGGTTTCCCAAGGACGAGGTCAATTACGCATGATTACGAATAATAACTGCTATTTCCTCCAGCAAAAACTATGAACCTTCAAAGTTGTGCCGTGTTACTACATGATCGCATGAATGAGGGTGTCTACAAGTTGTGCCGTGTTACTACATGATCGCATGAATGAGGGTGTCTACAAGTTGTGCCGTGTTACTACATGATCGCATGAATGAGGGTGTCTACAAGTTGTGCCGTGTTACTACATGATCGCATGAATGAGGGTGTCTACAAGTTGTGCCGTGTTACTACATGATCGCATGAATGAGGGTGTCTACAAGTTGTGCCGTGTTACTACATGATCGCATGAATGACGGTGTCTACAAGTTGTGCCGTGTTACTACATGATCGCATGAATGACGGTGTCTACAAGTTGTGCCGTGTTACTACTTGATCGCATGAATGACGGTGTCTACAAGTTGTGCCGTGTTACTACATGATCGCATGAATGAGGGTGTCTACAAGTTGTGCCGTGTTACTACATGATCGCATGAATGAGGGTGTCTACAAGTTGTGCCGTGTTACTACATGATCGCATGAATGAGGGTGTCTACAAGTTGTGCCGTTTTACTACATGATCGCATGAATGAGGGTGTCTACAAGTTGTGCCGTGTTGAATGATCGCATGAATGAGGGTGTCTACAAGTTGTGCTGTGTTACTACATGATCGCATGAATGACGGTGTCTACAAGTTGTGCAGTGTTACTACATGATCGCATGAATGAGGGTGTCTACAAGTTGTGCCGTGTTACTACATGATCGCATGAATGAGGGTGTCTACAAGTTGTGCTGTGTTACTACATGATCGCATGAATAAGGGTGTCTACAAGTTGTGCAGTGTTACTACATGATCGCATGAATAAGGGTGTCTAAAAGTTGTGCCGTGTTACTACATGATCGCATGAATGAGGGTGTCTACAAGTTGTGCCGTGTTACTACATGATCGCATGAACGAGGGTGTCTACAAGTTGTGCCGTGTTACTACATGATCGCATGAATGAGGGTGTCTACAAGTTGTGCCGTATTACAACATGATCGCATGAATGAGGGTGTCTACAAGTTGTGCCGTGTTACTACATGATCGCATGAATGAGGGTGTCTACAAGTTGTGCCGTTTTACTACATGATCGCATGAATGAGGGTGTCTACAAGTTGTGCCGTGTTACTACATGATCGCATGAATGACGGTGTCTACAAGTTGTGCCGTGTTACTACATGATCGCATGAATGAGGGTGTCTACAAGTTGTGCCGTATTACAACATGATCGCATGAATGAGGGTGTCTACTAGATGCATTTTTAGTTGTTGTCTTTTTATGTGTGCTTGTTCTCCCCAAAAAAGTGCATGCACCCCTAAGGTCAAGTTTAGTCAGATTGGCACTCACTAGTTTTGTATAAAAAGTCAGTATGATACAGTAGACCCTCCCCCCCCCCCCCCTCACCACCCCACTTTTAAGACGTAACAATCTGAGAAAATCATGCAGGCCTGAATCAAGATTCAGAGACTCAAAATGTGACCCTCCACCACGAAATGAGTCGCATATCACCTCGCGCGGTTCTGCGCTAGTCCAGGGAGTGTCTGGTAACAGCGTGAGGGTCACCTTGGTCACAGGCTTATAACTCTAACCGTTTTCGCTCTTTTCTAAAACGGG
>NC_090254.1:35857537-35910037 GCF_037325665.1 Littorina saxatilis | reverse complement strand
TGCTTGGCATGGACTCGACCTGCTATCAAAACATTGACTCCAATAGACGATTTTCGGAAATAACTCTGTCGGGTTTGTATGGACTGTGGAAGAGTGAATACCCTTGCCAATCATCTTACAAAAATTGGAAGGGCCAATCACTAGCGAGGGGCGTGTCGGAAACTGGCGCTCCTGTTCGTGTGTTTCCGAAACAACCTTTGCTAAGGATTGGCGCCTTCAGTATTTTGTCAGAGGTTTGCGCAAGGGTATTCACTCTTCCGCAACCAAAACAAACCCGACAGAGTTATTTTCGGATTTCGTCTATTAGATTTACAACAGGCTCACAGTTACGGTAGCGCGTATACTCTATGCATCAAAAGCATGGGTGGGACTGAAAAACGTTATGAATCCTGAAGAATTGTAAGGGGGGGGGGGGTCTGGGGGACCCCAGACGCTGAAGGATTTGTATAATTAACAACCAAAAAACACGTCACCACAGACAATAACGAATCCGGATTTCCGGCATATACCGGAAGAATCCCATCCATGCTAACGGGACTGAAGTTTGAATTACCTGGATTCCTACTGTCTATGTCATCAAAGTCAGTCAATACTCGAGGTTTACAATGCCATACATATGCCAAACTCATCAATAGAGCCTTGCTTGGGATGATAACTGTTGGTTTCCGCGTTGACTACAACTTTGACAGCGCTGAGTGGAGGTCAATATGCTTACCAGAGTCCTTTCACTGTCTAGGGCTGCACAAGTCTAAACAGTCTTGAGTCGAGCGTTTGAAAATGCCTGAGCCTGCAGGCGGGTGTAACTTACACCTCTTGGTATTAGTCTGCCTTAGAGATGAGGACGACAGTTGGCCAGATGGCCAGAATAGCGCGCTGCATTTTCCTACATAGAACTAAGGCGCGTCTGTCGCGACGGTGCCTGAGCTAACCATTGGCGGGCACTGCTCACATGCACAGCCCGGCACACGGCACTGTAAACATTCCCCGTCCCTTCACCTCTCTCGCCACCATCCGCCCTACCCTTGGTCTCATGCCTGTAAATGGCTCTTGTGAGTTCCCCTTTCGTAAGGCGGTGAAAGTGTCTTATATCGCTATAATACAATCCTAATTTAATAATCAACGTCGAGTCTCAATGTATGTAAAACGCAGTCTTCGAGCACTTTATCAATCAATCAATATGAGGCTTATATCGCGCGTATTCCGTGGGTACAGTTCTAAGCGCAGGGATTTTTTTATTTTAAATTTTTTTTTCATGCAATTTATATCGCGCACATATTCAAGGCGCGGGGATTTATTTATGCCGTGTGAGATGGAAATTTTTTAAACAATATATCACGCATTCACATCGGCCAGCATTCCCCGTCCCTTTAATCTATCAGTCAAACGCAGTCTTTGAAATACTTCAATTAATCAGCTAAAAACAGTCTCTGAAGTACTTGAAGCAATCAGCAAAACACATTTTTGGAAGCACAAGAATATATCAATCAAAGTCCATCATTCTTGGGGCGCTTCAATCTACCAGCCAAACCCCGGTCTTGAAGCATGTCAATGTGTCAGTTAAAGACAGACTTTGAAGTACGTCAATGCATCAGTCAAACATGAAATGAAACGATTATATATAAATATTTTAAAAAAAAAAATAATAATAATAATAACAGAAAAAAAAGAGAAAAAAAGGAAGATGAAAAAGAAGACGAATAAAAATAAAAATAATACTACAGTAACCACACACAAAACAAAACAAAAAAATACAAGTTGCGTAAGGCGAAAATACAACATTTAGTCAAGCTGTCGAACTCACAGAATGAAACTGAACGCAATGCAATTTTTCAGCAAGACCGTATACTCGGAGCATGCATCGTAAGTCCACCGCTCGTGGCAAAGGCAGTGAAATTGACAAGAAGAGCGGGGTAGTAGTTGCGCTGAGAAGGATAGCACGCTTTTCTGTACCTCTCTTCGTTTTAACTTTCCGAGCGTGTTTTTAATCCAAACATATCATATCTATATGTTTTTGGAATCAGGAACGGACAAGGAATAAGATGAAAGTGTTTTTAAATTGATTTCGACAATTTAATTTTGATCATAATTTTTATATTTTTAATTTTCAGAACTTGTTTTTAATCCAAATATAACATATTTATATGTTTTTGGAATCAGAAAATGATGAAGAATAAGATGAACGTAAATTTGGATCGTTTTATATAAAAATTTTTTTTTACAATTTTCAGATTTTTAATGACCAAAGTCATTTATTAATTTTTAAGACACCAAGCTGAAATGCAATACCGAAGTCCGGCCTTTGTCGAAGATTGCTTGGCCAAAATTTCAATCAATTTGATTAAAAAATGAGGGTGTGACAGTGCCGCCTCAACTTTTACAAAAAGCCGGATATGACGTCATCAAAGGTATTTATCGAAAAAAAGAAAAACCTTCAGGTGATATCATTCCCAGGAACTCTCATGTCAAATTTCATAAAGATCGGTCCAGTAGTTTGGTCTGAATCGCTCTACACACACACACGCACAGACAGACAGACAGATACACACACACACATACACCACGACCCTCGTCTCGATTCCCCCTCTATGTTAAAACATGTAGTCAAAACTTGACTAAATGTAAAAAGAAGATCCTGCTTCTACCAAAGACTAACGATCTCACAAGTTCTGGACCGCATGCATGTTGCGTGAGTGAACGATAAATAGAGAGAGAGGGGGAGAGAAAGAGAGGGGGGGGGGGAGAGGGTGAGAGAGAAACTGAGAGAGAGAGAGTGAGAGAGCAAGAGAAATAGAGATGTACAGAGAGAGAGAGAGCGAGAGGGAGAGAGGGTGGGTGGGACAGAGAGCCTGAGAGAGAAAAGGAGGGGAAGAAGAAGAGGGGGAGGGGAGGGAAAGAGGGGCTGAAAAAGAGCGCAGACACAAAACCATGTAAGAAAGTTAATTGCAATAGAATTTCAATGTGACAACACTTAAATGTTTTGTAAATACTGTGCGCTGAAAATATCCCACACGACAATATCAGTCACGTTTCTGCAATGTGTAAACAGTTGCTAAGTAACCGGAATCTTTGTCCAAATTTTGCTCCCACGCCTCCTAAAGATCAACCGAAGCAGCCTACTACCCCTTCAAAATTATTTTAGCTTCCATTAAGTATTTTTCCCTTAACAGTTCCCATCCTAGGACAATTATCCCGCCCCCGCTCTGGAAACTAAATCTTCGTGGTCTCGGCTCACCACGAACTCCTCTTTGCAACAACGCTGGACTTTGTTTTCTTTGCTCCAAGCCCAAGGACGTAAATGAATCTAATGGAGAAGGAAAAGTCGCTTTTACTAATCTATTCAATTTCTGTCGCAAGTGACGGTGTCGGAGGGTGTCTCGCGCACTAGGCAGGACAGCTTCCTACAAGCTCGCACGAGCAAAGGCGTGGTCACATACACGGTGCGTGCGCTCTTCTTTTCACCTCCCACCGACAGCCTCCCTCGTCTCATCTCGCGCGGCTTTTCCACCCACTGCTGTGACGTCATTTGACGGACATATAAACCTGCACACTTTTTCTAAGGCCGACAAACAGCCCCACAGTACAGGCCTCGGCACCACACAAGCGCACGCCGAAAAAAGAGAGATAAAAGGATCTGGCAGAAAGGCTACAGTGTGATTTTTAACTATATATCACCAGGTTGCAAAACTAGTTTTAGGAGCCGCAGGAATTGTCCGAAAACGTAGGTTTAAAAAAGAAAAGACTTCCAACGAAGAAAGAGCGTAAGAATTGCTTAAAAACTTTCGAGAAGAACAAAAAGTCAAGTGGAGAGCCGATCGTACAGCAGAAGAAGCGTAGAACCAAGGAAGCGTCTTTCGACACAAAACACTACTGAAACAAAATGGTTCGGTCAACAACAGTGGTCTTTCTTCTCGTCCTCGCCTCCGTTCTCTGCTCCACACACGCCAACTGGTATGGCAAGAGAGGTCAGTGCATCTTTCTTATTTTGTCACTTTTGTGTTCGTTTTGTGCGATATGTTTCTATTTCCCATAAAGCAGCAGGTCCGTGTTTACTGTGGTTTTTGAGCAATGTATTTGTATTTCAAAAAATGGAACCCATGTGAGTCCATTTTTACTGTGTGTTTTTTCGTTTTGTGCAATATATTTTTATTTGTTCTTGAGAAAAAGAACCCATGTGAGTCCGTTTCTACTGTGTGTTTTTTCGTTTTTGTGCAATATATTTCTATTTGTTCTTGAAAAAAAGAACCCATGTGAGTCCATTTCTACTGTGTGTTTTTTCGTTTTGTGCAATATATTTCTATTTCTTCTTGGAAAAAAAGAACCCATGTGAGTCCATTTATACTGTGAGTTTTTTCGTTTTGTGCAATATATTTCTATTTGTATTTCAAACAAAAGAACCCATGTGAGTCCATTTTTTATTGTGTGTTTTTCTGGTTGTGCAATATGTTTCTATTTCCCACATATGAGTTCATTTTTACTGTGCTTTTTTCGTTTTGTGCAATGCATTTGTATTTCCGAAAAAGGACCCAGTTTTGACTAGAATTAACTATGCTTCCTTTCATACTGTACTGCCTCTTACGATGAACTGAATGCCAGCCTGAACATCCTGCGCCTGTGCGTCTTTTGAGCTCGAAGGGCATCCGTTCGTCTCTCTATGTTTGTCCGTCGGTCAGTCTGTAGGTCGGTGTGTGTGTGTGTGTGGTGTGTGTGTGTGTGTGTGTGTTGTGTGTGTGTGTGTGTGTGTGTGTGTGTGTGTCGGTGTGTGTGTGTGTGTGTGTGTGCGTGCGTGCGTGCGTGCGGGTGCGTGCTTGCGTGCTTGTGCGTGCGTGCGTGCGTGTGTGTGCGTGTGTGTGTTTGTGACCGCACACGTGCTGCTTGACTGTAAATTGAGCTGGGGTGTATATTTAATTGGTGAGACATTCGTCTCTCAGGCATTAATCGAGTTTTATTTCTGGGTTTTATAAACAAATTTAAGAGAGTGTCCCGCAAGGTCATTCCATTGCTCATTTCTTTCCTTCTGTCTTCCTTTCTGTTCAACACCCGTCTTGCAATAAAGAATGTTCGTCCCCACGTTCGGCGAGAGATTTATTTCTCAGAGTCAACTTTGTGTGCAGACTCTCCTCGGTGTCCGAACACCCCCCCGTGTGTACACGCAAGCACAAGACCAAGTGCGCACGAAAAAGATCCTGTAATCCATGTCAGAGTTCGGTGGGTTATAGAAACACGAAAATACCCAGCATGCTTCCTCCGAAAACGGCGTATGGCTGCCTAAATGGCGGGGTAAAAAACGGTCATACACGTAAAATTCCACTCGTGCAAAAAACACGAGTGTACGTAGGAGTTTCAGCCCACGAACGCAGAAGAAGAAGAAGAAGAAGAAGAAGAAGAAGAAGAAGAAGCAATAAAGATTACAAAATATTTTATCCAACACAAAACCAGTTTCATGGGAAAGGAAGTACTTATAATATATATTTCATTTCTCTTTGATTAGGTTTTGATCTTGCATAAGCCTTTGTCCATCGGTGTAGATCAGGCGACATATACGTACACCGTTTTGTTGGTGGGTTTTTCATCCAACTTATTCCAGAAATATCACCTAATGCCCCGGTCTCACATAAAATTATACGATTTTTCGGAAGTGTCGGGGATAGTTAAGTCGGCTAGGTCGGAAGTGTCGGATGCAAATTTGGCTCCAAATTTCACTCCCGACCTGTCCTTACGACTGATCCGACCATGTAGCCGACAAGCAGACGACAACCACCCGACTTTAGGGCCGACAAATCCGACATGTGTCCAGACACTTCCGACTGCAGTAACGACAATTCCGACTGCAGTTACGACAGGCCCGGCTGAAAAACTTCCGAACAATAGCCGACTCTCACGACCAGTGTAACGACTAAACCGACTAGCTAACGACTGTCCTAACGACAAATCAGACTGCCCTTACGACTAATCCGAACGAAACTATGCTACCGACAAATCCGACCACCCTTACGAGTCTTCCGACTACCGTTACGACTAATCAGAATCGCCTTACGACTAAACCGACACGCTTACGACAACCACCCGACAAATTTCTATTCGTCTGAGTCGGGAGGCTCTTCCGACTGTTTGAAAATTTCAAAAGAGTCTGAAGGGCCTTCCGAACTATCCGACTTTTCAAAAACAAAATTGCTAATTCTCACGAACTCTCCGACCTCTTCCGACTTCCAGCCGACTACCTAAAGTCGGGTGACATTCGTAGATGTGAGACCGAGGCATAACGTAACAGGCTGACAGTATTGCGTATTTCAGTGCGCAATTTCCATCTGATCATACTGAAGACTCTCTCTCTCTCTCTCTCTCTATCGCTCCCGCGCATTGATTTGTATAAATCTAGTTTATCCTACTGGGGATCGCTTGTGTGGAATTTACTTCCATGTCAAACCCTTTCGAAAAAAAAAATGTTCGAAAATATCTTTGTCAAAAATAATTCTCTCCCTACACTTTAAAATCATAACTGTTACTGCATCACATCTTAATCATCATTTTATTAATCCATGAACCACGTTATTATAGCTAGTGTTTTTGTTAGTTTTAACCTGATTACAAATTCTTAGTTAATTAGTTATTCGTTTGGCTGTTTAAAACATGTTATATAAATATATAATTGTAATGTATAATGTCATGTATGTCTAAAAGGGACAGGTTGGAAGATTATGTATCGCCTAAAACCTTTATCCCTTTGTATTAAAGTTTTGAATCTGAATCTGAATCTGAATCTGAATCTGAATCTGAATCTCTCTCTCTCTCTCTCTCTCTCTCTCTCTCTCTCTCTCTCTCTCTCTCTCTCTCTCTCCTTTTTCCTTTTTCCTTTTTTCTTCCTTCTCTTTCGTGCGTCTCTGTGTGTCTCTGACTGAAGTTCTGTTTGTATGTCTGCCTTCTTATCTTCTCCTGTTCGCCTGTGTGTTCGTCTCTTTGTTCTCTTACATTAGATTCAGTTTCCGTTCTTTTCCCATCTAGTCATCCCTCCTCCACACCCCAATCCCGTGTCCACTTTCTCCCCTTCATTCCTTCTTCTTCACCTTTTTATTCCTCCTCCTCTTCCTCCAACTTTGTCTTCCTCTTCAGCTTCTTTTTCTTTAAAAAATAAAACTACAAAAAACTAACCTTTCTGGATTTTCCATTACAATCTTCCAGATTAGCTTGTGAAAAATGTTTCAAATTGTGTTTTTGCGCCTCGTTTCCTTGTCAAACTGTCCTTTTTTGGTTTCTTGTCTTTGTTTATTTTGTCTGTGTTTATTTTTTACAATTCTGCTAATGCTGTCTAAACTATCCAGCTTAGCCAGATCATCACTTGCTACAAGAAGCTGAACTAATTTAAATACTTGTGTAATTATTGAAAGTGAAGTTCACTTGCAAATGAACACCAAAAGAAAAAAAAGCTCAGCTGGACAGAAGAGAAAAACGCAAGTAAAACATCAAACTATGATACGGAAAGGTTAATTTTGGTAAATGCCAAAAGCTCAACCTCCTCAGCTTAGCAATATTGTTGTACCTTTCTGCCAACATAATTGTAAACACCGAAAAAAAGTGTGTCTTCCGTATCTGGGTTAAAATGTCTCTCTTTAGACAAACGTTCTGCCAAACTTCAAATGTTCATTTTTACGCGTGCAACCACGCACTTGCCCTTTTATTATGTAGAAAGCAGACAATAAACAAATAGCAAAAGACCAATCACTAGGACTCCCCAAAAACAAAGAAAACATGAGTATTTACCCAATAAATGTCCAAAATTGGGGGTTCTTACAAAGTTAGACATATAAACGAAACTAACAAGAACAACACAAAGAAAGATTATTTCGTAAACAACAGGCGACAATAAACAAATAGCCACACACACAAAATAAGGACTCCCAAAAGCATAGAAAACGTGAGTATTTACACAATGAATGTCAAAAATCAGCCGTCGAGATTGTATTCGCGTCTGAGATTTAACGATTAAACCAAAAGGGAAGACGAAAGTGTTACTCTTTAGAAAAGCAAAAGCATGGTACAAATACTTTGTTTAATCTTAAATGCAGGGCGAGGTCATTTGGCCAAAACTTGGGGGCACCTAAAAAGTTAGAAATATAAACCAAACTAACAAAAACAACCCAAAGAAAGATTATTTCGTCCAAAAAAAAAGGCGACAAACTACTCAATGCAGCATAAGTTTATGTCCTTTCGATAATAAAAAAACAAAAACAAAACTGTGTACACTCGATCGATGGCCGACTCCGCTCGCAATAGGATTGTATGTTGACGCTAATGATGCTTGCTCAATAAAAAAAAAATTCTACAGTAGCTGTTTGTCAACTTATTGAACAGTAATTATAAATGGCAAGGATGTGCGCTCGATCTCTGTTTCCTTCACCTGTGTTCAAGGAAAGAGAGAATGTTTTATGTCCTGCAGGCTAAATATTTCGCCTCTTAAAGGTCCTTGTCTACATTTTATACCGAAATCGCCATTTGACCATTAAAATGCAGAGTCTATTATCTTCAATTATCAACAATACACCCCCTTTCGATCAGGAAAGACGAAGCCAGTGTAGCCGTTTGAAAATTCATTGTAGTATTCCAGCGTAGTACTCATAGTAGGATATCCTTATTTGGAAACTGCAAAGCACAAAACTCCTCTCAAATCCCGTGCATTTCGTGCGTTTAAAAAAAAGCGTGGACAGCGCCCCAGTGTCAAACTGTTGCTGCACTTGTTTGGGCGTGGCTATAAGCATAGTGACATGAATTTGATTGGTCAGTATTTTTAGGCAAAGCACATGTTCTCAGCAAACAGAAAACAAAATATTGGAAGCGTGAGTCACGCTACCCAAAAATAAAATCTTTTTTTACATATATTTTTTGTTCTATAACTTTTTTCCCCCATGGTTCATTGATCATCTGACATAACTTTTTAGCGAAATCTAACCATAAGATGATTGAAAAAAAAGCAAAAATGTAGGCGACCACCTTTAAGGAAAAGATATGGGTTATATGATTTCAGTTTTACGCCCTCACGGCTTTAGACGAGATGCACACCCGTATGCGTGTTTAGGTGGTATCAGTCAGCCATCTGCAACTAAGGCAGAATGACCAAGATCTTTTACGTGCCATTGTGGTGACACGGGGGTGGGACATGGCTTCAGTCTCTGGGTCTGCACATAAAGTTGACCCGTGTCCGTCCCGGCCCGAATAATCATAAATGGCACGGATGTGCACTCGATCTCTGTTTCCTTCACCACTGAACACGTCCCAGTGCAAATAGATATACAGTCGAACCTGGCCATGGAGACCACCTGTCCATAAAGACCACCTGCCACTGGAGACCACCCTAAAGAATCCCCAACGGTTTTTACGATATAAATCACCTGTCTATAAACACCACCTGCCTGTCGAGACCAAAGACCACTCAATTTTGGTCCCAAGTAAGGGTTTCACCCGATGTCTTTTCTAACTCTAACAAGCTCGATCACTTCACATTCCACGGCAGAACATGATGTCATGCAATAATGGGCCATGGCAATCGTATTGTCTGACTGATCTCATCAGTGACACGTAAGCCCCTGGGCGTCTAGATCGCTGACTGCACTCGCTAGCCTGTGACGAGCGACTGTCGGTTCTCTTTGAATATGATAAGAGACTTGTCCTGTCCACGCCAAACAAACATCAATTGTTCGGATGAATAATGAGAGGATGTCGAACATCTTTTACCTGCGCTGGCATCAAAACCAAGCCAGTAACCTGCCTGAGGGATACGAAAAGAAAAAGATAAAGAAAAAAAAAAAACTTTTACACACGGCGATGGCCAGATATGCTTAATAAAGTGTGTGTGTGATGAGTGACATACGTTCCAGTGTTTCTGGGAAGTGGGGTGTTTGCCAAATGGCGACCCTGTCCATAAAGACCACCTGTCTAAAGAGACCACTTTAGCTCAGTCCCTTGGATGGTCTTTTTAGACAAGTTCCACTGTATGAAGTCTTTCTGGTATGTTTTCTCAAGTGACCGGAAGGGAAATGTCTCCGAACGTCTTTACCTCCCTTCTCATCTAAACTTTAGCTCAATCGGCAGCAGAGATCCGAGTTTGTTTGTTTGTTTGCTTAACGCCCAGCCGACCACGAAGGGCCATATCAGGGCGGTGCTGCTTTGAAATTTAACGTGCGCCACACACAAGACAGAAGTCGCAGCACATGCTTCATGTCTCACCCAGTCATATTATTCTGACACCGGACCAACCAGTCCTAGCACTAACCCCATTCCCGCAGTGGGGCACTGCGGTTATGAAATTAAAGGCCCCTCCTGTTTTTGGAACCGCAGGAGCTTTCTAGTTTGCTGTTAGGTAGATTTTTGGTTCCTCTTTCCTGTCATGCTCTCTTTTTCTTCATGAATTCTTTTCTTTTTTCTGCCTTCTTGCTCATTCACCTGTATTTTTTCCAAAAATCTTTTCTCTTGCCGCTTGTCTCGCGATTCATGTATAGTTTAATCTGTTAGTGTTCTGATGTAAGTCCAGCAGTAGATAGGTTAAGCCTATTTTAACATACTGGAAACTGGTAATCTTCCAGTAGGTATTAATTTAGTTTTACTAAAGCCTGCTGGGACACAAGTAATGGGTTAGTGCATTTGTAAACAGGAATCGCTTGACAAGTGGCCCCCTTCATCCCCCCTTTCCTCGTCCTGATATGGCTCTGCGTAGTCGGCTGGACGTTAAGCAACAAATAAACAAACAAACAAACTAACCCCATAATGCCAGACGCCAGGCGGAGCAGCCACTAGATTGCCAATTTTAAAGTCTTAGGTATGACCCGGCCGGGGTTCGAACCCACGACCTCCCGTTCACGGGGCGGACGCCTTACCACTAGGCCAACCGTGCCGGTCCAGAGATCCGAGTGCCGATGAACAAACAAAAAGACACACATAGTGAATAGAACAAAGAAAGTTACAAATAAAAAGCACGGTTTCGCTTCTGTTAAAAAAACAGTTAGAAAAATAAATCCGAGGATTTGTATGTCAAATGCCCAGTCTCATCCTTTTTTTATTAAAAAAAAAAAATCAAAAGCGCGACTCGCGTCTTTTCCAAAAGTTACAAAAATAATTCCAAGGATTTTTATGTCACATGCCCACTCTCATCCTTTTTTTATGAACCCAGCTAGGAGGACTAGTCCCTTTCGATCAAAGACAGTGGGAATTCCGCATCACTTTCCGAATATTGGCTTCCAGCGCGACCAGCAAGGTCCGTACGTTGTACAGAACGTAAAGCCAACATTCCCCTCTGTCCCAACAACCCCGTTTCTTAAAAGGGTCACGAGGAGAACGATCTGCGTCGTTACGATGAATCCAATCTTCTTAACATCTGGGTCCACCATCGCTCGTAATGACTTGAAAACAATGAAGTGAGCTTTTGTGACTGAGGAGGATTGGGGTCCCTCCAGAGCTTTCAACGAGCGAATGGAATTTTCGATCCACGCCTGTTGAAAGAGTCTGACAGAATCCCACGCATACCGGGACAATGTCAACTCCTTCACAACTACGCATGCGTCGAATCTGGACCCTGTGACCCGGCTTCCGGTCGATCTGATTCGAGCGATCCCGATCAAGTGCTTGCACGATAAATTATAGAAAGAGAACAGTTGAAAAAAAGGTGAAGGACAGGATTATGTGAACGTTTGACTTTAAAACTTTGATCTCTCTGTGACTATCCGGGGGGATGAGTGTTTAAAAAGGTAGGGGGGGGGGGGGAGGGCGACCAACACTGCACAGAAAATGTACTGTGTTCTGTGCCGTCAGTGCAGTCTCGATGTACACCAAGAGTGGGTCACTCTACGCTTGACTGTCGTGCAGTTAATTTCCACCTGCTTATGTCTCCCAGCGCACACGCACACACACACACCATGTCTGCACTGACTCAACGCAAAACAATCTCCAGCAGATTTACACATAAACTACATTGCCCAGCAAAATGACAGCTTATCCCCCCGTAGGAATTTCCATTAGTTTATGAGCTGCAAAAAAACCTCAAAAGTACCTTCGCAATTCGCCGTTATTTGGCAAACGTGCTTATCGGAATTCCGTGCAGCACAATCATGTGTTTCCGCCGCCATGTTTCACGACACGATTCGGGTTATGCGATGGCCGTGATATCTTAACTTGCAAGAAACAAGGAAAGTAAAATACATTTTACAGGATTACTCAAAGACTCTGTGCAGTAATCCACAGCTATCAAGGAACTTGTAACATTAATGCTTGAGCATACACGGAAAAAGGGGGCGGCTCGAGGAAAAACAAGAAACAAAATTCGTTCACTTTTTGGTTATTTCACAACTGGTGCAATGGTCTGCGCTTGTTAATAACAAATGTTTTCTTCATTGTAAATACTAAATGTTTACTTATTTTGGGAAACATTCCATTTCAGTCGAATCTGTGTCCTGTGTTAACATGCTCTGAGCTGATCAGTCTGATAGAAGTGATATTGCTGCCGAAATGTCAACACATCAAACCCAATCAATTGCGCAGAAAAGTGAAACATTCGGTCACTAACTAACTTAAATGCTTCACAGCATTAATCAATATTGAACAGTTCTAAGTTACACCGTCAAACCCAATCAACAGAATGACAAATCAAACCTCTGAAAAGTCAGGCCTGCGTCCCACAAAGGACCCTCGAGAATTGTGAGCGACAAAGCCATTGAAAGCAATCAAGGTGAAAGCAAAACTAGCACACAAAAGTAAACCGCACTCAAATCACAACAGAAGTCTTTTAAGACTCGAATTAAATGTAAAGGTATTTTGAGAGCCCTGTCTCTGGGGTCTACTCACACGAGAGGGCGTAAAGGTAGACGGACTGAGACTAGAAAACTGTTTAATCCTGACCTTGTTAAACTGTTTCACCCCGAATTACCTTGCTTGTCTAGTGGAAAGGTTGATTGTCCTGAAGTGCGTTTATTATGAAAGAATCAAGTCGCTTCAATCAAAACTGGAACTAAAAGATCGATTCTGAAAACCCGCCTAAACCGGTTAACCGAGACGGGTCAACATGTCCAACCTGGTTTTCTTTATTTTTTTATTTTTTTTATTTATTTGTTTGTTTGTTTGCTTGCTTAACGCCCAGCCGACCACGAAGGGCCATATCAGGGCGGATTTATCTATTTATATGGGAGATTTATATAGCACATTTTTTTAGTATGTATATACATAGGCTACACCACTACCTTCGTCTCAAAAATGTGAACGTGATGAAGTTTCAGAACCTTCTTTGTTTACAGTGATAGACCTGATTGTAAATGGTTTTAAGCATGGAAGTTACCATGTGACCTGAACAAGGAAACACACTTGCATCGGCCTCGAATAGCACTAAAACGCTGAAGAGACGATAAAACATTACCAGCCAACCAGCCAACCAGCCAACCCTCGTCTCGATTCTCAGTCAATCTAAAAACATGTCAGTCAAAACTTGACTCTATGTAAAAAGAAATTGCGTCACCTAAACGTTTCTTTGTGGCACCACGGCACACTATCTGTTTATCTTCATCTTCTTCTTCTGCGTTCCCGTTGCCATGCTACACTGTCAAGGTTGTTGACGTGACGAACTTTGCAGTTCGCCGCAGGGACTCGGCTGGGCCCCACAGTTTCTCCTTTAGGTCGACCATCTCCGGCCAGAATTCACTTCTCAGGCCCGCAAACGTTGGGCATGTCCGGAGAACATGCTTTGGGGTCTGCGTGCCTGTTCCACACAGGCATTCGTCCGTGTGGGAGATTTTCATTTGTACATGTGCGCTAGAAGCCGGCAGTGACCAGTCCGGAGCCTGAAGATGGTGACCTGTTAACATGTTGTGCTCTTGTGAGGCGTTCGATGTCATCATCTTCCGTGTGGATGCTCAAACGGTTCTTCCACTGGGTGTGGAGACAGCTCATGAGGATAGTCTTTGCTTCATGGAAGGAGAGGGGGGGGTCTGTCTGATTCAAGCTGCTACCTACTTTGGGGAGCCTGTCTGCCTCTTCATTTCCATACACTCCGCAGTGGGAGGGTATCCATTGTAGGGCTATGGTTGTTCTGGCGCTGAGTTGGAGCTCTCTTCTGATGTTAATCGACTCCATTGTCTCTTTTGTCTCCAGGTGACCGAGCAGACTTCTACAGCCTTCTGACGCAGCAGCGATTGGACACGATCGGGGCACGTGACATGAACGCTGAGGTGGCATTGGCTGCGATAGATCAGATCTTACAACTGTACCGTCAGCATAAAGCGGAGGCCAACCAGCTCAAAGAACGGGCATAATGCAGCAGTCTCTGTGCAACCGGTGAGTTACTTTCTTTGAATATTGTTTTTACATTTCTATCTACTATTTTACGTATTGCTTCGGCAATATCTACTAAATTATCATTTTTTATGCAGTGATAATCCTTGAAAGCCCAAAAGGCTAAATCATGAATACCAAATTCCTAATAAATTAAATAAAAATGAGAAAAATGAAACAAGTGTTCAACACTTAAAATCCAAGCTTTTCGATAAATTCGCACGTAACATCGAAATTATCTACACTGAAACAAAGACTCAATATCTATATATATAACCAAAATCCCGAAGCAAAATTAAACTGAAAAAGTTCTATTACTGTCCGATGATAACTGTTACCGCAACTCCTATGTTGCCTGTACGAAATATGTACACCTATACCTTTTACAAAGTCTGCTCAGCAAAAGGGTGTTATTAAAGTAATGTTAATATGCATTGCCCTCTCTCCCCCCATCCCGCCTTCCACAAAAGAATTTAAGTCACGCCTCATTCTACCGTCGTTACCAGATGTATGTCATCAAATGATACTGACGTCTTGGGTAGTCAAAGTATCGATATGGCAACATAAAAGACAATTGCGGTGCTCTCACACACACACACACACACACACACACACACGCGCGCGCGCACACACACGTACACACACACACACACACGCGCGCGCGCGCGCACACACACACGCACGCACACACACACACACACACACACACACACACACACACAGACAGACACACACACACACACACACACACACACACACACACACACACACACACACACACACACACACACACACACACACACACGCGCGTACGTGCGATTTGCTGTATGTCGCGAGAAAGTCTAACAAATGAGGGTATTTCAGTACGCGAACAGTTCGGATGAAATATATTTGCTATAATAATAAACGAGGGCAAGACCTTCCAAGCTATTAACTAATATCATTATGTAAATGACATCTCGACTTGAGCAGACGATTCTTGGACATCGCCATTGCGGACGACCCAAGATGCTTTGCGCGTACAATAATGACGTTGGATTTAGGGGCTGAATACAATTCGTCTCGGCCACAAACGTAACGCGAGTACACTGAGTCTACAGAGCAAAACATCCGTGCACGACTTTATACAGTAAAACCTGTTATTGACCCTAAGTTGGTAGGTCGGTCGTCTGAAAAGGGAGGGCGTCGTTCTTGGGAGGTTAGGTACAGTGTGAAAGGCATCCGTGCCGAGAAATTCGGTCGGCAAAAGGAGGGGGTCGTTATTGGGAGAGGTCGCTACGGGAGGTTCCACTGTGCCATAAAACAGACAAGTTACCCCAAAACAACAAATCGGTGTCTCCGTAGTTCAACATTTAATTAAATCAGGGATTAAATGGGGTGGTGGACTTGTTGTTGTGCCTCTTCTTTGTTAATCGATTCAGCTGTATAACAAGAAAACAAGTGGTCGCAGGACAAAAGTTAGCCAAAATATGAATGCGAACTGCAGATTATCGGAAACGAGGACCTGTATAATGAAGATCCTCTGAGACAAAATGTCTGCTTCTTCTCGACGTAGACTATAAAGGGTCTGGAGTCCGCTTTGTCTGTTAATGACCTTGTTTCCTTTCTTGCTGGCTTTATTTATGTGCTTGTATTTGCTTCACTTATTGTATTTCATTAGTTGCATGCCCGTTTATAGGACGTGATCATGCGAGAGCAAACGGAAGAGAGCAAATTTGACCCTGCACTTTAGTGATAAGTTCGTGTACCTAGAAACCTAACTGGTCGGAATAATGAATACTTGATCACAGAAGCCGTAAGTTGCCTGCTTCACGTCGTATGAACGCACCTAAAATGAATTCATCATCTTATTTTTAAAATAGTGTTTTATAAAAATAACAAAAATGTATAACTGAATGTATATATATATATGATAAAATTGACGTCATTAATCCTACAATTTCAAGGCATTATTCTTCTAGATCATGGCTTTGGTGTCCAAAATGACCCACCGATTCAATGAGAGTGAAAAAAACGATATCACGTTACAAGGAAAATTGTAAAAACAAATTGGTCTCCGACGATTGCACGCGTTTCTGCAGTGGGACTGCTCACGTTAAGCCTATCACGAGCTGTGCAAGGCCATCTGGCCGTCATCAGAGGAAGGTGTAAGAGACATGCAACCTGCAGTAAACCGTCTCCCCAGTGGCGTGCGGAATAGAAATAGTCAGATTGGTATAGGAGTTAATATGTGCTTAAAACTCCATTGAGAGCGATCAAACTCTGACCTTTATTCCCAACCGTCGGCAAACTCTGTCTGTCTGTCTGTCTGTCTTTCTGTCCATCTCTCTCTTAAAGTCACAGACCTTCCCGTGTAAACGATGCAGCTCACGGCAAACTCTGTCTGTCTGTCTGTCTGTCTTTCTGTCCATCTCTCTCTTAAAGTCACAGACCTTCCCGTGTAAACGATGCAGCTCACCATTTGACATCTGTCCAGGCTTTTACATGGGATCATACCATTCCTCCAGTTGGACACATACCAAAGATTAACAGCCTGGCTGCTGCCTGTGCACAGTGGCAATGTTTTGACGAACCAATTTCTCAAAGGGCAGTAGCTCATTTTAATCTGCTAAACTGATTCATCCAGAGGAACAAGTGTATGCTAGGATAGACCACAGGCGGAAGGTATCGTCCACTGGACTACTACTATCACAGAAAGACTACAAGGTACGTCACTCACCTTCGAGTCTTCTGTGTTCTTGGAGTCGCTTCCTGGGGAAAAATATTGTTCAAGACGGTTTGCCTCTTCCTACAGTCTGTGTAAGGTCAAATAATTGTTTGAATGATTGTTTGAACTGTATGTACCTTTAATTTTCAGCTTCCGTCCGCTGCAGGTTGTCATTAACCATCATTTGGACGAATCTTCGTTTGCGAGCCGCTAATATCCACTTTGCGTCAAATCATGCATCACTCTGCATAGGAAGCACCCAGTCTGTTGTTTCTTTGTATGTGTCTAAGTGGAAGTATAAAAGAAAGCCTAGGCTGATCTCAAATGGTAAAGCCTGTCCTTAACTGGGCGAAGTCGACTACGCGAAGCTGGCCGCACGACGCTTTATAGCATTGAGTTTTCGGTAAACAGACTTCTCGAAGTCGACTTCTGGCTCAATTAACAACGGGCTTTAACGGAACAGTTTTCACGGGAAGGACCGTGCCTTCACAGCCTGCTGCGGTCAAGGTCAGAGCCTTCACAGCCTGCTGCGGTCAAGGTCAGAGCCTTCAAACAACGGCAATAAACTGACGACTACCATGCATGGTTATGACATTTATCGGCGCCGACTGCCGTTCTTTGTCACTAATGAAACAGGGAAAAGACATTGAGGATCAAAACAGCCTCCAGAAGTAGAAGCTTAAGCCGCCAATCTCGACTGCCCGTTCAAGATAGCATTCCAGAACCCAGTTAATGCCAGGTACCCGTCGGTATGAGAAACCACAAACTTCATTATTATGACAGTGATATTCACAGATAAACATGACATTGGTAACCGCAGTACCCCGATCGGAACGATGGCTCCTCGAAAAAAAAGTAGTTCAAATAAAAAATCATTTTCTTTTCTTTGGTGACGAAAAAAAGTCAAAAGGGAGAAGTAAAAAGGCGCATGCGCATACCATCGACGATTTAAAAAAATCCATCCACGTAGAAATAGAGAATTAACCAACGGCCTTGGCAAAACACTTACATTGCATGTGCATATTCGGTCGTATGTCAAGAAATGCTTATACCAGTAGGAACTATAGGCGGCACCTACAACAATTCTTTTATTTGAATGCAATTGTCCCACTTAACGAAAGCGAAAAACGGTATCGTTTTTATAGACACACTTCCCGTGTTTGTGTGTGTGTGTGTGTGTGTGTGTGTGTGTGTGTGTGTGTGTGTGTGTGTGTGTGTGTGTGTGTGTGTGTGTGTGCGTGTGTGTGTGTGTGTGTGTGTGTGAGTGAATACGAATACGAATAAACTTTATTGTCATGAAATGTATGTGTGTGTGTGTGTGTGTGTGTGTGTGTGCATGTGTGTGTGTGTGTGTGTGTGTGTGTGTGTTTGTGTGTGTGTGAGTTTGTGTGTGTGTGTGTGTGTGTGTGTGTGTGTGCGTCCGTGCGTGCGTGCGTACGTGCGGGCGTGCCAACCATTCCAACTTCTTGCTGACACAAAACGGGATCCGTTTTACCATAGGGTAACCCTAATGTTCAGGAGCCAAAGAAAAGCACCCCTCTTGGAGTAATTGCTGACTTAGTTACAAACCCACCGCAGTAATACTGTTACAAACACATTTTTCTCTCGTGTCGCCTTTAATCCTGATTATTTTGGGTTTGTTCTTCTATTATTTTTTTCTTGAAAATCAGCTTGTGTTCCTGGCCTCTGAAGCAGCCCCGGCTTTACCAACTTATGATTGTAATCATTCCAGATTAGAACCGTCGCGGTATTTCTGACCATAAATCAAAGCTACAAAGAGATTGCATACGGAGCAACGATCGCATGGACAAACGACAGATGGCAACGTACAAGTCCATTAATAATGTATCAGCTGCTAATAACCTGAAGCATATAACGTCCCAAGAAAGCCCCGCTAGCGCATAACAACAGCTACGTCGTACGCTGTTGTATGTCGAAGATAATGGTGGCGGACATAGCCTTCTGCAAAGGCTTACAAAGGCTCACAAAGGCACTTACTAAACTGTTCACCTGGTTGATTTAATGAAAACTTTCAACCAACTTTCGAGCGATTTTTGTCGGAACTTAATTAGGTTGGCTGAAGGGCTCCAATTGACACTTACTTAGGGGTCACACCTGTTACGTATTTGACAGAACTGTTCATGTCTAAGATAACTACAATTATTTACTATGGTACAAAGTGCGTACGCAGGTTTAAGAATTTTAATAACAAGCAAGGTATGTTTATACAGTCACTGACCTTCGATCCAGCGGAACACTTATAATACAGAAAATAAACTTATCAGACAAATTGTCAAGAAGCTCGTTCGGAAGACATGCAGGATTAGATTTCATAGATTGTTTCGATGGAACTGTAAGAGGTCTACTTTGATGTTTTGTGTTCAGTTTGGCAAGGAGAATTCCACCAAAGTACCGTATGGTCTGGAGAAGGAGCAATTCTCCCAACTCCATATATAACCAAAAGAAAAGTGCAAATGCCCAAACACAATCGTTCTCTTTTCTTCTCTTTGTGGTTTTCTGTTTTTTCATCTTTTCGTCCTTACTTCTGTACATTTTTTTCTTTCTTTCTTTCTTTCTTTCTCTCTTGCGTTCTTTCATTCTGTCTTTCTGTCTTTCTTTCCTTTTTTCCCTTTCTAATATTTGTCCTTTCTCCCTTTTTTTTAATTTTTATTTTATATTTTTTTTAGACATTATAAATCCCGTCACCATATTATTCTATATAGAGATTCGTTACAACGGCACACAGATGTATATAAATAATTTACTCACACTGCAATATTCTCTTCCTTTCTCCGTTCATCTTGCTTCATGTGTGTGAAGAATACTCTTGGAGGCGAAAAACTAAAAGAACTGAAAACAGCAGGGGCAGGGAGGGCGACGTTAATTGATAGAAAGGGAAATGTGGACCCGTAAACGCCATTTCTGTGTCTTGTTTGAGCCGATTAGCTTGATTTTACAGCCTCCGTCTTCGTACTTAAAGACACAGTGCCTCCTACACGCAATATTGTACTGTCATGTGGCTAAAAGACACACTTCAGGCGAATAAAAATGGAAAGAAAAATGTGGGTACCCCCCTCCATAAACGCCATTTCTGAGTCTTGTTTGAGCCGATTAGCTTGATTTTACAGCCTCCGTCTTCGTACTTAAAGACACAGTGCCTCCTACACGCAATATTGTACTGTCATGTGGCTAAAAGACACACTTCAGGCGAATAAAAATGGAAAGAAAAATGTGGGTACCCCCCTCCATAAACGCCATTTCTGAGTCTTGTTTGAGCCGATTAGCTTGATTTTACAGCCTCCGTCTTCGTACTTAAAGACACAGTGCCTCCTACACGCAATATTGTACTGTCATGTGGCTAAAAGACACACTTCAGGCGTATAAAAATGGAAAGAAAAATGTGGGTACCCCCCTCCATAAACGCCATTTCTGGGTCTTGTTTGAGCCGATTAGCTTGATTTTATAGGCGCTGTCGTAGTACTTAAAGACACACTCTCTCCTGCACGCAATATTGTACAGTCCTTTGGTTAAAAGAAACATTTCAGGCAGACAATATCACTTGAAGTAGCCTACTCTGGAATGAAAAATTAGGGTAACCCACCCCCCCCCCCCCCAACTCCACAAACGCCATTTCTGTGTCTTGTTTGAGCCGATTAGCCTAGCCGCTGTCATCGTACTTCTTAAAGACACACTCCTTCCTACTCGCTGAAGTGATTACGTGTCACTTTCACTCTGAGTTTCTTGTGAAAAAGGTCATGTCAAACGGCGGAACTGTTATTGGGTGGCTCTGTTGTTGTTGGTGTTGTTGTTGTTGTTGTTGTTGTTGTTGTTGTTGTTGTTGTCGTCGTTGTTGCGTGTTTGAAGTGATAGTCTTGCCACCTTCGTTTTTCATCAGTCTTAAAATATAATTCTGTAAAGAAACGGTACTGAGGTTTCGCCGCACATTTAGAAAAGGTTTTTAAGAAAATGATTCGTTGCAAGGAACAAATCTTTAAACGCGGTAAGGTCCAACCCGTTTTCAGCTCTGAACCTAGCACACCGTGTTTTAACTCTTGAGACTAAAAGTGGTTTACCGTGGCTTTTAGAAACACGTTTTGAAACTGGAAGAAACGACGATTCAAAATTAACGGTTGTTCGTTACAGAACTCTTGAAAGTATTGTAAGCATAATTATATTTAATTCAAACGCCTCATGACAGAAAGACTTTCATCAGTGCAAAATTTAAAAAAATGTGACCTATTCCGCACGATTGTACAGTTGGCTGAAAGACACACTTCAGGCGGACACTTAAAGTACTCCGGAATGAAAAATTAGGGTACCCGGACCAACCCCCACCCACCCCCATCCCCTGGTCTAGTGTCTATAAAGGAACCTAATTTCATCTCATGTGACCCATAATGTCTGCCGCCACAGACCTTATCTTTGCAGGATTTTGAATAAAATAAGAGCATCCCTCAGCCTGAAAACAAAACAAAATGCATATAGGCATGATGACCGGCACGGGTGGCCTGGTGGTAAGGCGTCCGCCCCGTGATCGGGAGGTCGTGGGTTCGAACCCCGGCCGGGTCATACCTAAGACTTTAAAATTGGCAATCTAGTGGCTGCTCCGCCTGGCGTCTGGCATTATGGGGTTAGTGCTAGGACTGGGTGAGACATGAAGCCTGTGCTGCGACTTCTGTCTTGTGTGTGGCGCACGTTATATGTCAAAGCAGCACCGCCCTGATATGGCCCTTCGTGGTGAACTGGGCGTTAAGCAAGCAAACAAACAAACAAACAAACAAACACATTCTATGTAAACGCGTGGACAGATCTGAGGTGGCTGCCATTATTGCCACTACAGGAAGGACTGTATTTATTGTGTCAGCATTTGGGGAAATGGGGACATTAGACGCACAACTCACTTTCACACTTTTGCATGATAAGGCAAGATCAACGGAAAAAGGAAGAGAGTATTGCAGTGTGTGCACATTATTTATATATATCTTAGCATGACAAGGGTGCCTTAGTAACGAATCTCTATATAGAATAATATGGTGACGTCGGGAGTGCTATATAAGAGCAGTCGGCAGGTGACACATTACTAATATTTTCATTTTGAGCTTTTTTGACTCTACGTAGTCAAATCTATCCACGGACCAAATGGTTTGACGAAATTGCAAAACGTGGACAAGTTATTGTGCTTACAACTCTGCATCCCTCGTCTATAGTGTCTTTAATAGCCAGTGCTTTGTAAGTCAGTTAAATTCGTAGAAACCTGTGTGCGAAGCCACTGTGCGTATAGAACCTTGATACTTTCTGCGTGTGATTTTTTTCCATGTGAATAGGAATCTTTGGCTCTAATTCAAGACCTTTAAAAACTCTATTTTCATCCGGGGTTTTTCAAAAATGTGGCCATACAAGCAAGAAGTACTAGGCTATGTGATGGTTTAAAAGGAAGTAAGCTGAATTATACACTTTCAAAAAAAGGTAAAATGTCAGTGACCTTGCCCTTTACTTGATATAACCAATTCATTCAGTAACTTTCTTTTTATCCCTTTTTTGCTTTCTTTGGTAAGGCCGCCGTTTAAGTTGCAACGGAACACATCAAATTCATAAACAACGTCACGAAAACACACACACACACACACACACACACACACACACACACACACACACACACACACACACACACACACACATACACAACAAGGACCAAACAGAAGGAAAACACGTCTCAGCTAAACAGGCAAATGAAAAATGGCGGATTATGTGTCTACTGTTTTTTGTACAAAGCTGAAAAAGAGAAAACCATGGAGACAGACAAAAATTGCGTAAGGTCAGATTACCCCGTCTGCTTGTTGATAGTTCGGACAAAGCTGTTGCCTTAGTTATTTTAAAATCAGTGTCTTCTTCGTGTCAGATTTGTTTGAATTCCAGTTCTTTCGAATTCTTTGTGTTCTTTTTTTGTGCTGTTCTCCTCGTGTGACGTGACTTTTTTGTTTGACTGTTGGTTTTCTTGTGTGTTTGTCTGTCTGCCTATCTGTTTGTTTATTGTTCGCTTGTTTGTTTGTTTTTTGGCTTGTTGATTTGTTGGCTATTTTGTTTGGAGAGAGAGATATGTAAGTTTTACGCTCTCACGGAAAAGCCATTTAAGAGCATGTCTTTCCTGGGAGAGCGTAACACTGAGATTTCTCTCTCTCTAAACAAATAATCAACAAATCAACAAGCCAACAAACATACAAGCAAGCAAACAAACAATCAAACGAACAATAAACAAACAGCCAGACAGACAGACAGACTCAGATAGGCAGACAGACAGACAAGCCTTTGTCACTGACTGACATATTCACAATGAAAACAGCTGATTAGGAACAAAAATCTCCTTGTGTCAAACAACATTTTAATTCACCTCGCATATGCCGTTCGCAACAACAGACAATGAAAACATTTCACAACGTTAAAAATATCATGTTTTCCCTTTTCATCGTCTTATTCGAGTGAAACAAAAGACACGAAACTGTTTGACAGAAAAAGATATCCAGTCAAAAGTTTCCCTGGAAAACAAATTACCCAGGACATTTTTGGGAGTCTGGGATGTCGTCCCAAAGGCCACGTAGAAACCAAGGAAGCAGAAAAAGAAAGGAAAAGAAAACACACAGAAGAACTAGAAAAAGCAACACACAAATATACCCAGGGAAACATCGACTGAAACGTGTTAGCGCCATCCAATTCAATGGCTAGTGTTTCGTCGCCAATAAACTGCGAATACGCCTATCAAATTTAAAACAAATCTTGTTTTAGTTTCCGCGGCGAAAGGATCTCGGCTTGTTTGTGCTAATGAAGGGACACCACTCCCGCGAGACCGGAAATAAGGAAGGGAGATCACCCAGGTGACAAGCGGAAACATTGTTAAGGTCACTAAGCTGTCCTGGCTTATCGTTCTTGCTTGTAGGGAAAGGGGACGCGCTGTGTTTTAATCGATCAACCCTTCTTAGGAATTAAACTCTTTCAACAGATCACCTCTCCTATTTGTTTTGTTTTCTTCTGCTGTCTTGTGTTTGATATTGTGTTTTTTCCGTTCGGCTCTTTGTTGTCGTTGATGTTGTCTGCTTTTTAGTGTAGTCTCATACGATCTTAAAGGGATAGTGTCCACAGAGAAGTGATGTCTGTCATGTGCTAAACATAGGTACCAATTGGAATGATTACAAAGGGCGCAAAAGGAAGGTCACGTGATTAGTTCGTTAGCTGGAGTAATGAAAGTTCTAGTGCAATCCTGCGTATTGTGTAGGTAGTGTCGTCGGTACGAAAGAGTGAACACACATACACCAACGGTGACCTAAAACTATTTCTTTCGCAAGGATTTAGTTTTAAATTGAAACAACACTTCAGACTAGGAACTAAAGGGTTGTAAATTCAGGGAAGTTGTTCTGCTGCAATCTCAGCCTCTGTATTCGCATCACTTGCCCTTTCAAGCATTCACAATCTTTTGAGTTGTCATTCGAGATATGGAATAAACTTTAATGATGCGTTTTGTCTACATGGGGTTGAGAAGAACACATATCAGCTTGGCCATTTTAAAAACGGAAGTGTCAGCTAAAGGGAGACACAATGTCAGTCGAAAGTATGCCTTTTCTGCAATCAACGACATAAATGACCAAATCATGCTCACATTTAGAGCTCATTCTGGCAATTAAGGTCACTTGAGTCGTTCTTTACATTTAGGTAGGGATATCCATCGGAAACAAATACTGGCATTGGATTGTGACATTTGAGTACTAAAGTATTCACGAATGGAAATATTTCTGTTTTTGACATTATACACACCGGAACAGGATGGGAAAAAAGAAAAAAGACTGCCTGTCAAAGCAAAGTGAGTCAGTCTGGTCTGGTCTGGACTGGTCTGGTCTGGTCTGGTCTGGTCTGGTCTGGTATGGTTTGGTCTGGTTTGGTCTCTCTCTCTCTCTCTCTCTCTCTCTCTCTCTCTCTCTCTCTCTCTCTCTCTCTCTCTCTCTCTCTCTCTCTCTCTCAATCTACCTCACACCCACGCACACACCATAGAGGGGGAGGCTGGAGAAAGATCTAGAGATAAGCAACATGTGTAACACTAATACATTCTCAGCGAAAGGATTTGCCCCCATAAAAAGTGCAATTTCATTCAGAAAAAGAAACTTATGCAACAGCTTAAAAAAGAAAATGTAATCAACTGTGTCGAGATAGGCCTGTTAATCAAGAAATGGACATTACTTGCCCTTAATCCTCAATATTCAAGGACCAAAACCACAGGCACAGCAATCGAGTGAACATCAAACGTTTGTGACTTTTCACATATCGAGTGAACATCAAACGTTCGAGACTTTTCACATATCGAGTGAACATCAAACGTTCGTGACTTTTCACATATCGAGTGAACATCAAACGATCGTGACTTGTCACATATCGAATGAACATCGAACGTTCGAGACTTTTCACATATCGAGTGAACATCAAACGTTCGTGACTTTTCACATATCGAGTGAACATCAAACGATCGTGACTTGTCACATATCGAATGAACATCGAACGTTCGAGACTTTTCACATATCGAGTGAACATCAAACGTTCGTGACTTTTCACATATCGAGTGAACATCGAACGTTCGAGGCTTTTCACATATCGAGTGAACATCAAACGTTCGTGACTTTTCACATATCGAGTGAACATCGAACTTTTCACATATCATATTCAAACTCAATTTTCTTGTTAATTGATTCTAACGCTACAGGAATAGATTAATGTCCTCTGGAATCCCATGAAACATCGTTCATGACTTTTTCAGCTTTTCAACTATGCTGTCGTTGATTTAGATATGGAGAAATAGAATACCAAACAAAAAGCGTTTGAAAAGATCTTCACAAAAGCCTACTTTGCCTGTTTCCCTCACATTCTTCCTACAAATCTACTTCCATCCACAGAACTCAAGCTTAAAAGTATTGAATTAAAATGCTTCCAATACCTATGTTCCCTTTAGAGTGATGATATGGCGGTCTTAATTCCTGTATTGCAAAGCACTCATGTTCGTGTGTATATGTGTTAATTGTCAATCGAAACCTTGGAATTAATGTTATGGAATTAAGGTCAGACATAAGCTAGCAATTAATATTGAAAGAAGCAAACAAGACAACTAGAACGTGTGCTGGAAGAGCGCACTGGTTGTAAGAAGACGAGAGAAAAAACATAAAGAAAGACAGAATATTAGAGAAAGGAAAAAAAAGGACAGCGCATTAAAGACAGATAAGAACAAAAAGAAAAAGATAACAAAATCCTATTTCAATTCGTCGAAAATGTTGCCATCATTTCAGCAGAAAGTTGACGTCAAGGACTGAATTAAACAAAAAATGATGAAACTTGTTGGACCATTTTTTTGGCAAATCTGCTGACGAAAATAAAAATCCCCTCCCTGTAATGCCAAATAAAATGCTGCACATATACATCTACGCGAAATATGCCGTTCACACAATGTTGAGATGGGAAGGCAAGCACAAAAGTAATATCACAAAAAGGTACAATGAAATATTGTGATACTTCAGGGGAAAAACAACACACACACACACACACACACACACATACACACACACACACACACACACACACGCATGCACGCACATACACACACACACACACACACGCACGCACGCACGCATGCACGCACACACACACACACACACACACACATACACACAGATCTTTCTTTCTTTATTTATTTGGTGTTTTACGTCGTTTTCAACCACGAAGGTTATATCTCGACGGGGGAAGGGGGGAGATGGGATAGAGCCAAAAAGAAAAGTGATTGATCAGTTCTAAGTGTAGGCAACAAAGGAAGGAGAGTTGGGATGGGGTATGGGTTTGAAGAAAACACAAGGGGGGGGGGGGGGCGTTGTGGGGGCGGGAAGGAGTGGGAGCTAATGCGCGTAAAATCCCATGGGATGTTTGCATTGTTACATCGTGAAATCACGTTAACGTGAATGAATGCGACCTGGTTGCAGCGTTGTGTTGTGGTTGTGCACTACCTTCCTTGTCGCGCAACTGTTTTTAACAGGATTGCGCCATCCTTTCAATCTTTGTTTGTATTCTACCTGTTTTATGTAACCGGCCTTTGATTTTACTTCAACGTCAGTATTCTCTTATTTCATTATTATACTTTATTTTATTGCTTTCACGTTATTATATTATCTGTATTTTTAGTGTTTTTCCCTTCATTTCATTGTATTTATTCCAATGGGTAGTGCCGAACTGTATGGTAGTTCGCTTTCCCCGGTGAGAAAGCAGCCCTAAATTCCATAAGGGTAACCTCACTGGACTATATGAAATCTTCTCCTTCTCCTTATCCTTATTTTATAGTTGCATTGCTTAGTTGAAGAGTCAAGGTCTCGCAGTAGCTCTTATTCTACTTTGAGCATCATTTGTGTCCGTCTCGCAATTTTTTTAATTTATTTATTTTTTTTGCTTAACGCCCAGCCGACCACGTAGGGCCATATCAGGGCGGTGCTGCTTTGACATACAACGTGCGCCACACACAAGACAGAAGTCGCAGCACAGGCTTCATGTCTCACCCAGTCACATTATTCTGACACCGGACCAACCAGTCCTAGCACTAACCCCATAATGCCAGACGCCAGGCGGAGCAGCCACTAGATTGCCAATTTTAAAGTCTTAGGTATGACCCGGCCGGGGTTCGAACCCACGACCTCCCGCTCACGGGGCGGACGCCTTACCACTAGGCCAACCGTGCCGGTCCGTCTCACAACGTTCGACATGTTTGACCATATCCATCCCATGTATCATTACATTTCAAGCTTAGCATTAAGTTACCGTTTTGTTGACATACTTTTCTTCTTGTTGCAGGTGAGGAAGCCATGTGATGCGGGTTTTAACAGCGAGACATTTCTACGTCACAGGGGAAGGTAGCAGCTGACGTCATTACCACCTGCGTCATAAAATCGATCCTCATATTTATGATAATAGCTTCGGGAAATTCACAACTGAAACAGTGGAAAGTTTTACATGTTTTCTTTGCACTCTCCTTCCGCTGCACAAGAATATTTTAACGCATGAAAATCAAGAAACCGAGCTATCTAGAGTTCAAGGTTCCAGGCTCAGGGTTTGATTTTTATTATATTGGGCCCGCTTTAGACATGGGAGATGAAGGGGCTAACATGCATCCCAATACATGTACCAAACGTCTCTTCTAAAATTCTGAAAAGCCAATAAGGGCCGCAAAGTTTCAGTTTCAACGATGCAGTTTCCAACTGCTTGATTTCAGAGTTCTAGGACAGTGCAAATCACAACTCTTTCCCCATACTTTTCTGTGACAGAAATCTTCAAAAATCGTCAAAACCCAGGGTAGCAATGAAAAGATTCGCATTGGCCAACACAGTGTGTAGCTATGTGTAGTTAGGAAGCTGCGTTGAAAAAGACAGCAAGCCTGAAAGTGATGTTGTTTTTTTCCCCAAAAGATTGTGAGTGAACATTGTCCTTGAGCTTTTAACCCATACTAGATTGTCAATTGTCCAAATTGTTGCGTTTGTGAATTAACATTTTGACATTTACCAGTCCCACTCCCAACCCCTCCTCTGTTTCTGTTTGTAAAAAAAAGATATGGACATGGTTCTACTTTAGGCCACTAGTGATGACATTTTCGTGTTGTCCAAATGCATTTTGTGTTCATAGATTCTGAGTCATCCTTGCACTCTGTTTGTTTTTTTCTTTTGTTGCGAAAGGTAGGTAGGTCTCTTTTGCAATTGGTAACAGTAGATTGAAAAAGAGATTTTCGAAAAAAGAGCAAATAATTATTAAACGTCATAAAGGATTACATATGCGGTATGATGACGAAACTTTGTTCAACAGCACTCTTAAAATTCTTTCGAGCACATGATTGTCGTGATAAAAGGAGCTTATGAAATGTGTAGTATGACGTTGAACTCATGACGTTTCATATTTTATGACGTTTCATGTCTCATGACGTGGAAGCCTGCGTATCACGTGGTTCCTAACTGACCTCACTAACTCTGCTGTTGTGAATAAAAATCTTTAAAAAAAATCCTCTACGTTCTCTTAACGTTTCTTTCAAAACTGTCTACGCCGTTCAAATTGTTATTAATTTCTTTTTGTCCACGGTCTCTGTCTGTCTTTTAATCGTTCTACCTATCTGTGTGTGTGTGTGTGTGTGTGTGTGTGTGTGTGTGTGTGTGTGTGTGTGTGTGTGTGTGTGTGTGTGTGTGTGTGTCTCTCTCTCTCTCTCTCTAGCTCTCTCTCTCTCTCTCTCTCTCTGTCTCTCTCTCTGTCTCTCTCTCTCTCTCTCTCTCTCTCTCTCTCTCTCTCTCTCTCTTCTTAACAGGCTGCGTAACTGTTCTTTTTATTCGTGGACACACACACACACACACACACACACACACACACACACACACACACACGCACACACACACACACACACACACACATACACAGACACACACACACGCACTCATTTACTTTTATCTTCAACCAGACGAACTTCTTAAACAGAACACACACAAACTCTCCTAGACGCCGAACAAATTTCTTGGTACTGAATCTGTCGACCCTCAGAAGAGAAAGAAAGTGACCACAAAAACGAAAAGTGTACTACCTAGTAAATTGAAGACAAAAAAATGAAACTATCCAAAATAAAATAAAAAGAATAAAGCAAAGTTAAATAAACTAAATAAAATAGCAGACGGGGGCAAAAAAAAAGTATAAACAGACAGAAAGAATACAGATCAAGATGAAAAACTTACCGCAAGAACTAACAAGAAGCTAAAATGTTGTTGGAATGACATTGTAAAGCAACAAAAATTGCGTTTACTCTCATTCTCCCTTTCTCGGTGTCTTTCTTTTTATCGTCTGGTTTCCATTCAGGAGTGCCCAATCCTCCATTCTTAGCCTAACAAAAGCATTTCAGTGCAACAATTCACTGAAATAGCAAGAAAGATAAAGTCCAAATACATTTTACAGCAGAGAAAAGAAGTCGCCGCCACAAATGTCGCAATGTTATACTACCTCCCCAAAAAAGGAGAATAGGATGTTCCTCTTATTAAGGAATTTCTCAAAAGAGTACTTTGATTGCCTTTGTCCTGCTTTGTGGATTTTATTAATCTGTGGCGGTTGTGGGTGGTGGTGTGGAGGGGCTCCAAATATATTTTCAAAAAGTGAGAGGGAAAATAGAAATAAAGGTATCTTCTTCTTCATTTGGTGTTTAACGTCGTTTTCAACCACGAAGGTTATATCGCGACGGGGAAAGGGGGGAAGATGGGATAGAGCCACTTGTTAATTGTTTCTTGTTCACAAAAGCACTAATCAAAAAATTGCTCCAGGGGCTTACTGGGAGAATGCAAGTTTCCAGTACAAAGGACTTAACATTTCTTACATACTGCTTGACTAAAATCTTTACAAACATTGACTATATTCTATACAAGAAACACTTAACAAGGGTAAATGGAGAAACAGAATCCGTTAGTCGCCTCTTACGACATGCTGGGGAGCATCGGGTAAATTCTTCCCCCTAACCCGCGGGGGGAAATAAAGGTATAGCTGCGTGTACTCAAAACTTAAGATTAACATTTTCATTTGCAATTTGTCTTCGTCTAATCTCATAATTTCTATTTTTTCTAAAGACCTACATCTATTGGCGTCTCTACATTTAATAACCAAAGAAAGTGACATGTTTCATAAACAATTGAGACATCTTAAACTTGAATCTGAACACAACGGACAATGTTAAAAAAAAATATTCTTGTTCATCCAAATTGCCGCAAAAAACGCAATTACGTGCTGTTACACAATCACTGTACCTTTTTCAAATTCCATTAGTTGGGAAAGGGGGAGAGAGATAGAGAGGAGGGACAGGGAAGGGGAGAGATAGGCATATATAGCTATTCTGATGGACACGTGGGGGAATTCGTGGACTGTGATTGGATGGTCTCTTCCGATCATCAAAGCATAATGCTACGGAAGTCGGCCATTTTTGCCAATATCCAAAAGCATATTGGTAATAACAAAGACGCATGGTTCCGGTTTACCCATCTGTACCACACGATGGTTTAATCGACAACAGCATACACTAACAACTTGAAATTCTTCTCGGGAATGTTTTTCAGCTTTACAAATGTCGATAGCATACCCTTTTCTGCTAACTTCCCGATGAAACAGGACTAAATCAATTATTTTCTGTCCCTAAACACCACAAAATGCCCAAAGTCGAAAGATGTAGTACAAACAGGGGAGTAAAACGGAACAGCCGTTCTTGTGTGCATGTGTCAGTTGCAGACTGACACAAACTTTCGCATTCGGCTTTTCTTATCTCGTAACTCCACACTAAATACCCCACTTTCCCTCTGAAGTATTGATGTACAACCCATGGCACTAACATTCATGTAGTCGTTTATAACTGAGGTTGAAAAATTCGCTTCATGACGAGACAATTAAGTATAAATGCCATTCACCCAAACTGAAAACTTCGCTGCCGTCTGCTCGCAATTAGCTGTTCTCTTCTCCTCCCCTTGCTGCATCCCAGTTCTTCAGTTGTTTCTAGTTTTCCGTTCATGTTGCGTTTTGGTCTTCTTCATAAGTAGTCTTGTTCAAAATTAAAAAAACTCAAACTTCTTTTTGTTGTATTCGAATGAACTAATAAAAAGCTGTTTAACAGCTGTGTTGTCAAATCGAGTTTTTTTCCAAAGTCAGTGTGGCGCCTGCGCAAAACTAATGCGCATAAGAAACGGCGTCTGCTATCAAAACCTGAGATCAACGCATCGACGCAAAAACTGTCCTTTTGTAAGTTTGGAACAACAAATCAAGGTCAGAACAGCTATATAATCGCTATTGCATTATACTTGTCTCGTCTAAATATCGGACCCTATTGCTACGCTGAAAACACAATAGCTGTTAATAAGCAGACGGACATACTTGATGAAAGACAATTCCAAAGACAACATACACATACAACATACAGAAAGAGACGAACACAGAGACAAAGATAAAAGGGGAAGGGGAGAGAAGATATATACGTACAGACACGGAGAGACAGACAGACAGACAGACAGAAGGGGAGAAAGAGAGAGAGAGCCAGACATGCCGGGGAAAAAACATGAGAAAGACAGAGACAGAGAAGTGAAAAGAAAGATAAACAATAAGATTTAAAGAAAGACAAAATAAGAATTCCTGAGTAGCGTAGAAGACAGAAGAAGCGGACGAATAAATGAAAAAAATCGAAAAACAAATAGACTGCTAACATTCAATAAATAAATAAAAGACAAAAAAAGCAAACTCATAAAGGTTAACGCGCAAAATGAAATAACTCGATAAAAGATTAAGAAATATAAAATCACTGCAGGGATGAACGCTGAGACCGTTTCATATAAATAAGGATAACTGCTGTAAGACCAAGTGACCCCGGCTTAATCCCAGTGTATCTATACGATTTCAACGCCGTCGTGGGGGTTTTGAAAGCAGGGAATCTATCACACAATCTTTTATATATTCAGGAATTCCTTATTTCCTGAAGATCCAGTTTATCACTGACACACTAAGAGGCTAGGCTGCCCCATGATCTCAATGTATTGTGAAGTCATACGATTTCGTTGAACAAAATCATGTAAGAAGTCTCATCTGATACAAAAACAAGGTTTAAAAAAAACCTGCATTTCCGAAACAAAACCCAATAAAAACAAACAAACACTCACATACACGCACACACACGCACGCACGCACGTACACACACACACACACACACACACTTGCACACACACCCACAAACATTCACACACGCGTACACACACACACACACACACACACACACACACACACACACACACACACACACACACACACACACACACACACACACTCACACACCCCTCCCCCCACCCCCCCCCCACACACATATGCATCCTTCTTGATTCTCTTTTGGCCAAACAAGAGACAAAAAATAAATGATGCTGTGACTTATCTTACAATGATAAAGACGCAAACCAGACACAATTGATCCCAGCTATTCAAACTCTCCCAAAGCAAAAGGTCTGTAGCCTGAACCCTTGATGCATATATCTGTCTCCCGTCAAAATCCAAAAACACACGCAACTGCTGGCCTGGATGTCAACTGACCTCAAAAACTTGGTGTTTTAGCTGTCAACAACAGGGCCATCAAACCAACAACTGCAGCGAAAATAAACCCATTACAATGGCTTAGTAAGAACTGTCTACAGAGAAACTGCAGTGTAACAGAGAGACAACGGCATACAGTGTGGATCGTGTGCGTGCCGGAGCAGACTGAGTGTGTGATTGTAACCTGGAGGTCTGACGGTTTTATCTGTTGTAATCGTCATTGCAGAAACGTAATGACGCCGCAAGGAAAGCGTAGGATGTGTCAATCATAGCGTGATTGACAGACGCTATTTCCCGTTGTCTTACTGCAACCTGTAAAGCTGTCGTTGCACTTTTTCTTGTAACTTGCATTCATTTTCGCTAATGAATGGAGGGAGGGGCGGGCGGAAGAAAGGACGGGGTGACGGACAGAACGGTGGGTAAGTTGATGAACGGACAGACGTGCAGACTAACAAACGGACCGACAAAGAAGTATCTCGCCTCACAGTTTTTCCACTCAGGAAGGGAGAGAAGGTGAATGACAACTACCACAACAACGACGATGATGATGATGATAATGATGATGAGGATGATGATGATGATGATGATGATGATGAGGATGAGGATGATGATGATGATAATGAGGAGGAGGAGGAGGAGGAGATGGAGGAGGTCAGGGATGACAAAGGGAAGGAGAACAAAGGGAATGAGAAAGAGGGGAAGAAGGGAGAGAAGAAGAACGCCTAAGACGATGACGACAACGACGACGTCTACGACGACGATGACGACGACGACGAAGACGACGATGATGATGATGATAATGATGATGATGATGATGATGATGATGATGATGATGATGATGATGATGATAGCAATAAAAACATTTTTTATAAAGATTACGAGGATAATGATGACAATTAACCCACCTGCTCCCCCTCCCTGAACCAAGTTCGCCTCTTTAGCAGCATAGCAATGTGTGACCTCAACACTGTGCCTTCAAACTTCAAGCTGCGACGACGGAAGTTAATGTCTGCCATGCTGCAACAAATACGACGCTCACATCATATGTTTTCCAAAAGATTTTATTCCGGCAAATTGTTTTAAATTTTTTCATAAAATGCACAATCTTAAGGACATGATTCGCATAACAGACTAGATACAATATCTAATGTAACGAGACCCTGCAAATGGGACCAATGTTCCATGAACCATGGTTTTCTGCAGAAGGCGGCTCTACTTACTAACGAGGATTAAGAGAATTTATCATTCCCGCCTGAAAATAATTCAGCCTCGGGTTGTGTGTGTGAGAGGGGTGAAGGGATGGGATTTGGGGGTAGGGGGGGGGGGGGGGGGCAAGGAAAATGGTTTTAACAGAAATGTGTCCCCTCTAGCTCATGCCTACGGAAACCGAGGTAACTCGCTTCATATTACATAAAGGGTGTCGAAAACGTTAATTGGCATTTTTTTCTCTCAAGTTTCACTGTTTAATGCACAACTTCTGCATCAAAGTTAGGGCAGCCCCCTCCCTCGTGCCCACACAGTTGAAAATTGAGATTATTGCTAAGAATAATTATTGAGAGAATCTCTAAACCGACAAAAATACTTTTGATGTGTAAGAACTAGTAGCCACGAGCTGTGCGCAAAACGAAACTCCTTGTTCTTACAACATTGCCTTGCTTGTGGACAAAAAGACGACAGAAAGAAATGAAAACTAAACTTACTCCTCCATTTGACTCCCCGGATATGACGACGCCCCGTCATTTACGAATGAGTCCACTTGATCGTTTTCCTAGTGAACGCACAAATACAAAAGAATATACTCAAGGTTAAATAATCCACATTCAACAACAAGATTTATAAAACCTTTAAATAAAATGTCTCCATGACATTAGTTACCGAATTTAAAACGTCATAACATACTATTTTAACTACTTTACATCATAATCATCATCACCATCATCGTTTTCCTTGTCAACATCATCATCAGAATCGTATTCGTCGTCGTCGCCATTACTGGTTTTATTATTCTCTTAACACAAAAGAATTAACCTTTCCCTTTCAATCCAATCAAATGAGACCATCATGATTATCATGTGCTTCGTGGTTCTAAAGGATACCAGGCATTTTGCTTTTATCGTCACTGCTAAAACATGACAAATGCCCGACTCCCATGCTCTATTATTGGCATTTATCTAATAAATCATCACACTTTATTTAGTACGTTCTCTTATTTCATTGGAGGCGCACCTCAACTTCGGTAAAGCGAATGTCCCTTTTCAGATTTCTTGAGGCCAAATACACCCCGAAAAAACCCAGTTTCTTACAGGGTGGAAGGGAGCAAAGAAGATTTAACTACATCTTTGTCGTCATCGTCAATGACTTACCTTTTGATTCTCAAAGGACACGAGTGATTCACTCTCGCCCTCGCTGCCCAACAGGCTGACCACAGGAAAGGCGCTGTGGGCGGTTGTCTTCAAGATTTTCACAAGGGATGCAACTCGGGTCTTGTTGAAGACAACCGACAGCCGATGTGACTCAACGATGTCTCGCGCGTTAAGTCTGTCGTGATCAGAAATCAAAATTCAGGAATGGTAACTGTATCTGAATTTTGGAACGTTAGAAGACTATCTGTTTTTGGAAATCTCTAATGATCATAAAATTAAGAAAATAAGTTAGGTCTTACATGCGTCCTGCCCTTCCTTTTCTATCCCAAACCTCTGATAATTATAATCACAGAAATAAAACCAAAAGAATGCCGTTAAAAGTCACGGCAGCATATGAGTCTTTAATAACTGAAACGGCTTAAATTCGCCAAACTTCAATCTATCGGCATTGTAATACAAGTGAGCTTAGAATATACACAGATTTAGTAAAGGCAGTTTTAAAACATAACACGAAATAAACCGGCCGTCTTCAGCGTCGTCACTGCATAATACAAATCACTATTCCTAAAGGTCAACTTCGCGAAGTCTTTTTACCGAAAACTCAGTGCTAAAGCATCTTGCGGCCAGCTTCGCGAATTATACTTCGCGTAGTCGACTTAGCCCAGTTAAAGACAGGCTTTAGACTGTTTTAAAACATAACACAAACTACAACATCACGCTGTAAAGTATTAAAAACTGACTTGGCCAGCTCAGCAGGCGTTTCCCACTCCAAGAAAGGCACCTCCTTGAGGTCAATGTGCATGTCGTACAGGCCTTTGTTGAACAGGTCTCCCACCCACTTGGCCACCTGATAACACAAGCGATAGCTATTGACAGTGACCTACCTTCGTCGGCAAGACATAGAGACCGAGTCAGATGATTACTAAAATACTGACATGCATGCGCGCGTGCACACGCACACACATACACAGACAGACACAAACAGACAGACAGACGGACAGACAGACAGACAGACAGACAATACGCGCGTGCACATGCAGACACAGACACAGACAGACAGAAACAGACAGAAACAGACAGACAGACAGACAGACAGACAGACCGACAGACCCACAGACAGACAGAGACAGAAAGAGAGAGAGACAGAGAGAAACAGAGAGACAGAAAGAGAGAGAGAGAGAGAGAGAGAGAGAGAGAGGGGGGAGGGAGAGAAAGAGAGAGAGACATTCTTACCATCAGCACTATCATAAGGGGCAGACCGTAAGAGATTTCATTGGTGGATTCAATCAAAATGACAGTGAGGCTGATGGTCATGCGCACCACGCCTCCCAGGAATGCCGCTGCGCCAATCAGGGCATAGGTACCTGAGTACACACTCTTGTAGCCAAACACACTGCACATAACAAGCGCCAACATTTGAGAGAATCCATTATCCAATAATAATTTTTTTGGAACAAGGAAGTTTATAGTATGGAAAGTTTAATTTCTGACGAATCGATTTTGTGTAAAAATAAACGTTCCATAAATCTTCCTCTTTTTTCAATTCTAGATTTTAATACATCAGCAGTCTAGATCTATCCGTTTCAAAGGTTTTATATTTAGAGTTCACTTTGGATTGGAAGGCGGCCGGACTGTCCCTTAGATGAACGTCCGACTTACTTTCATTTATTTTTTTCAATTCTACATTTTAAAACAGCAGCAGTGTAGATCTATCTGTTTCAGAGGTTTTATATTCAAAGTAAGCTTACACTTTAGATTGGACTTCTCCCTTAAATGAACGTCCGACTGTCTGCCATTCAACCTTTCTAAATCACTCTATTCAACGTTTTTGAACATCGCAAGAAAATCAAAAAGGCTGACCAACAAAACCGATTTTTAAAGGCAGCATAGAGGGTTTCAAATTATGAAGATAATCTGAACTATTTTCGTAACAAGTTTTCACAAAGCTGAAAAAATGATCGAGCGTTGACAGAAGGAGTTGAGCCATTGACTGTATACATAACTTGGCAGATTATTTTCGCCACAAAGTTAATTAATTAAGAACACACCTTACAAACATGAATCATGACGGCTCAGCTCGCGACACTGAAACGTTCCGTTCGAGTACAATCCCATTCTGGAAGCGATCTGATATTCATCTTCATCTGCATCTAACACGTGTTTAAAATCGATAAAAAGTTCTGTATCACAAGGATCTTTATTTCAAAATAAGTCCAGTGTAACTTTCATTGAAGCAGCACAAATTTAAATTAAAGCTATGGTACATATTTGATATTTCAAAGGCGTACTGGTCGAACTCCGGAAACAACTGTGTTGGGTTGGTATAAGTTGTGAGAGAGTGAATACTCTTGCTTTAAGTGAGGCAAACTTTCCACGCGTGCTCCTTCACCACGTGTTTCAGTCACGCCCCTGGCTAGTGACTGGCCTATAATGTCACGTGGGAGAGTTTGCCTCAATAAAAGCAAGAGTATTCACTCTTTCACAATCATACATCATAATCTACAGGCCAGTCCTTCAGAGGCGGTAGGACAGGAAAATTCTTCTTTTTTTTTCACAACCCATACAACCCCGACAGAGTTACAGTGGTCGCCGCTTAACCCCTTGACTGCCTTAGGACGGGTATACCCGTCATGCACTGGTGCATTATTTCCATGATTAGATACTAAAAACAGATTCTTGGTTCAATTTCCTTCAAAAATAACATAGGTTTTACTTTCCTACCTACTGCCAGTTTGGAGCTAGAATTTTTTGTGAATTATTACACCCTGAACTCCAATATTCCCTGGCAGTCAGGAAGTTTTGATTGGCAGCGAAAGGGTTAATAAAGCCACTTCTGGACTGACGAAAAATGGCTTTAATAAGCGGCGGATTTATTAACCGGCGGTCCAAGAATACGTCATTTTCGAGAAGAAAAAAAAATCTTCTCTTTTGTTTACGTCACTCAGTCACTTTCTTTCGTCATTTACACTTGTTTGAATCTAAACAAAACTTCACGAAGGATGTTGAACTTTTGTTTTAATTATGTACATGTACGTGTACTTTGATCACTTCGGTACATCAATAATTTCACTGTCACCGTCACGAATGGCAGAGAAGAACGATTTTATGAGTGTGTGTTTGTTGGTCGTCTTCCACATCAGAACAAGATAATGTGAGTTTTAGTCACAAACTACGTGATTTCTTTGAGAAAACTGGCTTTAATAAGCGGCGGGTTGGTTTTATTAACCGGCTTTTTCTAATACATAAGATATAGTGATAAATCCGGACCGTCTGAAATTGGCTTTTATAAGCGGCTGGCTCTATTAACCGCGGTTTTATTAAGCGGCGTCCACTGTATTTCCGAACATCGTCTATTTAACTCACGTCTGCAAAAGGTTGGCAACGAATCGTCCATAGGCGGCGCCACAGAGAAGGGAGGGAACAAAGAGGCCGCTAGGGACGGCAACTCCGTACGTCCAGCACGCCAGCAGGAAGAAACAGACGAAGAAGATACCCAAAGACGGCATGCTGAATGTCCCTGAAAACAGAACCCGTTACGTACATTACAGGTATCCCTTTTTTTTATCACAAACAATACAATCTTCGCTTCCTCCTCTCTTTTGGATTATGAGCTTTTTAAAACATTATTCGCTTGACTGTGATAGACCAAAATCTGTAAACGGTTTCAAACACGGAGACCACCATGTAGCCTAAACCAAAAAAAGAAGCAAGATTGATTTGGTCACGAATGGCCAAGTGGGTTGTTGGGACATGAAAAAAAAAAACATTTTGGATTATGATAATGTATGTTTGCGTGCGTGCGTGCGTGCGTGCGTGCGTACGTACGTACGTGCGTGCGTGCGTGCGAGTGCGCGTCCGGACGTGCGAGCAAAGTGCGTGCGTGCGTGCATGGGTGCGAGTGTACGCCTGCCTTCCAACCTGCCTCCCAATTTGCCAACCTGCCAGCATGTATTCAAGCATGCGTGCATGGGCGCGTAGTGTAATCGAGCTTTATGAAAACACGTACCTGACTGGTGAAAGAGTTGCTTGATGGCCACCTCCTGGGGGTTGAAGAAAAGGGTGGCCATGTCGTTGTAGTAGCCAGGCGGGCAGAAGTAGGTCCTCACTGTGGCGTTGACAGAGTCCGCGCTAGAGCTCACCCCGTGCACACCGTCCTGCGCACACAAAAACGAAGGTAAAATCAAAGCAAATTGTAGGTTAATCGAACGTTGAATTATTAACAAAACAAAACGTTACATTTACAAGAACGCTGTTCAAAGCGTGATTAATCTTTCAGTCAATCACTTAAAAGCCAGACACACAAGCGGCCGCGAAGCTTTCTGTCTCTGTCTCTCTCTCTCTCTGTCTATCTCTCTCTCTATCTCTCTATCTCTCTCTCTCTTACTCTCTCAAACACACATCATCCAACCCACAAAAATAAGCTCTTATTCATTTTAATTTCTTCCATATCTTTCCTTTTGTCTTTAGTAGCTTGCTTTAAATCCCGTTTGTTAAATTATGTTCTGACCAAGCTTTCAATGAGCTTTCAATTGTCGTCCCATTTCTCACCCTAGCCATGTCAAATCACATAAAAAGACGGGCAATGAGAATGAAAAGCAAAATTCCCTGAGCTGCCTGCTCTATCCACACCCGTCGAGAATTAATCCAATTTCCGACATTAGCGATGTCTCTTCTCTTCATTCTTATTTGAGCATTTTGAAAGCAACATATTAACAAGAAAAAGGATGTTTCTTTCCTGCATTTGCACGTTCTGTCTTAGACCTCGCAGGTAAAATGCAGCGAAATCTGAGATGTTCTACAAGGCTGGGGTCCATTGGCCCAGCCGACCACGAAGGGCCATATCAGGGCGGTTCTGTGACATGCATTCTCAGTCCTCTAAATGATTATAATGTAAAGTAAATGGGAACTATAATGTATTCTTTTTATATTTTGTCAAGTTTTGACTAAATGTTTTAACATAGACTGGGAATCGATACGAGGGTCGTGGTGTATGTGTGTGTGTATGTGTGTATGTATGTATGTGTGTGCGTGTAGAACGATTCTGAGAAAACTACTGAACCGATCTTCATAAAACTTCACACGAGAGTTCCTGAGTATGACATCCCCAGATTATTTTTCATTTTTTCGATAAGTATCTTTGATGACGTCATATCCGGCTTTTAGTGAAAGTTGAGGCCGCACTGTCACGCTCTCATTTTTCAACCAAATTGATTGAAAATTTGGTCAAGCAATCTTCGACAAAGTCCGGACTATGGGATTCCATTTCAGCTTGAAAGCTTAAAAATTAGTTAATTACTTTGCTCATTAAAGTTGTCATTAAAATCTATTAAAAATGTTCCGTTTCTGATAAAAACATGATCGCATTGTTACATTGTAACATTCTCTGGTTTCCATGTGACGAGGGTTGTATTTTGAAATGATTGTAATGTACAGAACGTAGACAATCTAACTGTGTAAACTAAAGAAATATCACTCGCGTAACATGGTTTGCACTGGTACCCAGCTCTGGAGAATAACCTATCTGTCAACTCAGTGAGGGTCGTTCCTCTGATCTGCGGACACCTTCAATCAAAGGACATGTCAAATTTTCGTTGAACCCCTACGTAGACTACACAACAAAATGAATACAACTTGTTTCAGGCATACATCCGACGCACGAAACATACTGTATTTTCGGGACTGCAAGGCGCTTTGTTGTAAAAGGCACAACCTCCGGTTATGAGGTTAAAATGAGAAAAATCATGCAACTGTTTTGGTACAAAGCTCCCGCAGAAGAAACAAGTCGCGTAAGGCGAAAATACAACATTTAGTCAAGTAGCTGTCGAACTCACAGAATGAAACTGAACGCAATGCCATTTTTCAGCAAGACCGTATACTCGTAGCATCGTCAGTCCACCGCTCATGGCAAAGGCAGTGAAATTGACAAGAAGAGCGGGGTAGTAGTTGCGCTAAGAAGGATAGCACGCTTTTCTGTACCTCTCTTTGTTTTAACTTTCTGAGCGTGTTTTTAATCCAAACATATCATATCTATATGTTTTTGGAATCAGGAACCGACAAGGAATAAGATGAAAGTGTTTTTAAATTGATTTCGACAATTTAATTTTGATAATAATTTTTATATATTTAATTTTCAGAGCTTGTTTTTAATCCAAATATAACATATTTATATGTTTTTGGAATCAGAAAATGATGGAGAATAAGATGAACGTAAATTTGGATCGTTTTATAAATTTTTATTTTTTTTTACAATTTTCAGATTTTTAATGACCAAAGTCATTAATTAATTTTTAAGCCACCAAGCTGAAATGCAATACCGAAGTCCGGGCTTCGTCGAAGATTACTTGACCAAAATTTCAACCGATTTGGTTGAAAAATAAGGGCGTGACAGTGCCGCCTCAACTTTCACGAAAAGCCGGATATGACGTCATCAAAGACATTTATCAAAAAAATGAAAAAAACGTTCGGGGATTTCATACCCAGGAACTCTCATGTCAAATTTCATAAAGATCGGTCTAGTAGTTTAGTCTGAATCGCTCTACACACACACACAGACAGACACACACATACACACACATACACCACGACCCTCGTCTCGATTCCCCCCTCTACCTTAAAACATTTAGTCAAAACTTGACTAAATGTAAAAAAAAACCTATCATGACGCTTCCCAATATGATGCTTCTTCTCTGTTTTCTCGTCGATGCAGAATTAGGCCTACTTTTATTCTCGACCTCGCCAATATGGGATGGAGCACAGGTGAATGATTAATGCATTTCTGGATGGAGCTTGTAGACAGAAGAAAAGAGGACACACTGTGGGGAATTCCCAGCGGTGAGTGAACCTGACGCATCCCTGGGCAGATCTAGATGTAGAGTGTACATTCTGCATCCGTTTGGGTGTTCAGTTGGGACGTTAGGGTGTCTCTTCTCGTTATTCTTGCTAAGCCTTCAAGCATTTGACGACTTATAGGATTAAACTTTTCCTCAACATTGTATTGCTGACGTCTTTGAACGAGATCACTGTCCTCTCTTCAGAAGCGAGCGATCCTGATTTTGTGTGTGTGTGTGTGTGTGTGTGTGTGTGGGTGTGTGTGTGTGTGTGTAAGTGTGTGTGTGTGTGTGTGAGTGTGTGTGTGTGTGTGTGTATGTGTAAGTGTGTGTGTGAGTGTGTTAGTGTGTGTGTGTGTGTGTGCGCGCGCGTGCGTGCCTGCGTGTGTGCTGTGTGTTTGTCCGTCCGTCTGTGTTTCTTATGTGTCTGTCTTGTCTCTCTGTATTCTCTGTCCGTCTGCTTTCCTGTCTATCTGTCTGCCTGCCTGCATGTCTGTCTGCCTGTAACTGTGCATACATCTGACGCATCATGCGGGCGTGTACAAATCAATTAATATACACTTTAACCCGTTTCTGATGGATTGTGACCGACAATATCAAAAGTTGATATCAAATGTTTTTAATGCATGCATACTATATATAGTTTATTGTGTGTTTGCTTTCCTGATCCTGTATTTCCGCTGCAGTTCTTAGCTTTTTAGAAACAGTGTCTCCCCCCCCCCCCCCCCCCCCCCCCAAAGTTTTACAGAAAGCGAGTGGAAGAGGGATGGCGAGGTACGGGAGAAAACTGTAGGCGGCTTTCTGTTGTCGGCTGGTCTTACCTACGATTGAAGAGTTTCAGCTACACTGAAAATACGCTTTACATTTTTCTTTTACGTATATTCCATCAAGCCTAAAATAACGGGATTGCAACTGGCTGATTTTTTTTTAAATCCCTTAACAAACACAGAAGGTCACAATCAAGAGTCATTATGGAGTGACGACATGAATAGACCATTGAGCTGTAGTGTTTTCTGATTGATAGGAAAGGGTCAAATGTTCCTTGTGTGTGTGTGTGTTTTTCTTCTGTACGCTTACATTACCTGTAAATGTCGTCGCTATTTTCGTTACAAATGTTTGTTTGTTTGTTTTGTGTGGGGTGGTTTTTTTTCTCTCTTTTTTTTTTTTTCTTTTTTTTTTTTTGCGTTTCTCTTTTTGTTTCAAATACCATCTGGCCACAGCATCTCACAAATCTACCCCCCAAAATAACTTCTGTTTATTTCCCCAGTGTTTAAAATGCCGTTCTTGTTACACACGCAACAATTTCCTTGAATAGAGCAAAGAAAAGTTTCAGATTTATTTTACAAACCGCCTCTTCATATATGCCTCTAAACTCTTCTATCAGTTGGAGGACTCAGATTACGACCAGCTCTTTTCAATCGTGCGGACAAAATCGTCGTCTAAACTCGACCAAACTCTGAAAGTACCCGATTCACAAAGAGAGTCAACTTCCTAACAATGCTGGAACGTTCCTACCGTTTAAGCTGAATTGCCGTTGATAACAGATTGATTTGTTTTCATTGAGTTTATACAAACGGTTTGAAAATCACTAAAAAGTTGAGAGTAGTCTCCTGGGAGACATAACGATAGGGTAATTGTTTGCTCGTCCGTCTGTCAATCAAAAAAACAAGAAAGGTAGGTTGTTGACGTTGGAACGTTTGTTATTGACAAAACAATACATTTACAGATATTTCGACCCAACGGTCTTTTAATCATTTATTCGCTCGGCTTCCTGACGAGTGGGCAAAAACTGATTCTATCAAGATAAGTTTTCTTTGAATATGTGTTTGTCTGTTCACTGAAAAGACCGTTGGGTCGAAATATCTGTGAATGTATTGTTTTGTCAATAAAAAACGTTCCAACAACCTACCTTTCATGTTTCTTGTTATATTTAGTCAAGTTTTGACTAAATATTTTAACATCGAGGGGGAATCGAAACGAGGGTCGTGGTGTATGTGCGTATGTGTGTGCGTGCGTGTGTGTGTGTGTGTGTGTGTGTGTAGAGCGATTCAGACTAAACTACTGGACCGATCTTTATGAAATTTGACATGAGAGTTCCTGGGTATGAAATCCCCGAACGTTTTTTTCATTTTTTTGATGAATGTCTTTGATGACGTCATATCCGGCTTTTCGTGAAAGTTGAGGCGGCACTGTCACGCCCTCATTTTTCAACCAAATTGGTTGAAATTTTGGTCAAGTACTCTTCGACGAAGCCCGGGGTTCGGTATTGCATTTCAGCTTGGTGGCTTAAAAATTAATTAATGACTTTGGTCATTAAAAATCTGAAAATTGTAAAAAAAAATAAAAATTTATAAAACGATCCAAATTTACGTTTATCTTATTCTCCATCATTTGCTGATTCCAAAAACATATAAATATGTTATATTCGGATTAAAAACAAGCTCTGAAAATTAAATATATAAAAATTATTATCAAAAATTTTTTTTTGAAATCAATTTAAAAACACTTTCATCTTATTCCTTGTCGGTTCCTGATTCCAAAAATATATAGATATGATATGTTTGGATTAAAAACACGCTCAGAAAGTTAAAACGAAGAGAGGTACAGAAAAGCGTGCTATCCTTCTCAGCGCAACGAATACCCCGCTCTTCTTGTCAATTCCACGTGCACTGCCTTTGCCACGGGCGGTGGAGTGACGATGCTACGAGTATACGGTCTTGCTGCGTTGCGTTGCGTTCAGTTTCATTCTGTGAGTTCGACAGCTACTTGACTAAATATTGTATTTTCGCCTTACGCGACTTGTTTTTTTATTCATCAGACCTTATTTACCTCTTCATCAGACCTTAATTACCCCTTCATCAGACCTTATTTACCCCTTCATCAGACCTTATCTACCCCTTCATCAGACCTTATTTACCCCTTCATCAGACCTTATTTACCCCTTCATCAGACCTTATTTATCCCTTCATCAGACCTTATTTACCCCAGGCCTTATTTACCCCTTCATCAGACCTTATTTACCCCTTCATCAGACCTTATTTACCCCTTCATCAGACCTTATTTACCCCTTCATCAGACCTTATTTATCCCTTCATCAGACCTTATTTACCCCAGGCCTTATTTACCCCTTCATCAGACCTTATTTACCCCTTCATCAGACCTTATTTACTCCTTCATCAGACCTTATTTACCCCTTCATCAGACCTTATTTACCCCAGGCCTTATTTACCCCTTCATCAGACCTTATTTACCCCTTCATCAGACCTTATTTACCCCTTCATCAGACCGTATTTACCCCTTCATCAGACCTTATTTACCCCTTCATCAGACCTTATTTACCCCTTCATCAGACCTTATTTACCCCTTCATCAGACCGTATTTACCCCTTCATCAGACCTTATTTACCCCTTCATCAGACCTTATTTACCCCAGGCCTTATTTACCCCTTCATCAGACCTTATCTACCCCTTCATCAGACCTTATTTACCCCTTCATCAGACCTTATTTACCCCTTCATCAGACCTTATTTACCCCTTCATCAGACCTTATTTATCCCTTCATCAGACCTTATTTACCCCTTCATCAGACCTTATTTACCCCTTCATCAGACCTTATCTACCCATCATCAGACCTTATTTACCCCTTCATCAGACCTTATTTACCCCTTCATCAGACCTTATTTACCCCTTCATCAGACCTTATTTACCCCTTCATCAGACCTTATTTACCCCTTCATCAGACCTTATTTACCCCTTCATCAGACCTTATTTACCCCTTCATCAGACCTTATTTACCTCTTCATCAGACCTTATTTACCCCTTCATCAGACCTTATTTACCCCTTTTAAGACCTCAGAACATCTATGTAAATGACGTCTTAAAAGAGAAACAGTCTTAAAAATGAGGTAAATTGCAAGAAGTTATGCACACACAAATTGGAAAATTAGTACCTTAAAACGTAAAGACTATGATTGCACACGAATCACTACTCGACTGAAGTGCGTTAGCTTGGTCGTATGTGACATGATAGGTCATGCAGCGTAAGCGCACGTGCTAACTAGTTTTATTTTGTGCTGTTCATCTTCTTCTTATTTCCATTTCCTGCTTAATGTTACCTGTATGATGATCATTGTCCACGAAGGAATACTGAACTGAACTATGTTGACACACACTCGGTTGTTTGTGTGTAATATGATACGCTAAACAGAGAGTATCGTATCTGACGTAACCACACCTGCTAAACAGAGAGTATCGTATATGTCGTAACCACACCTGCTAAACAGAGAGTATCGTATCTGACGTAACCACACCTGCTAAACAGAGAGTATCGTATCTGACGTAACCACACCTGCTAAACAGAGAGTATCGTATCTGTCGTAACCACAGCTGCTAAACAGAGAGTATCGTATCTGTCGTAACCACAGCTGCTAAACAGAGAGTATCGTATCTGACGTAACCACACCTGCTAAACAGAGAGTATCATATCTGACGTAACCACACCTGCTAAACAGAGAGTATCATATCTGTCGTAACCACACCTGCTAAACAGAGAGTATCATATCTGACGTAACCACACCTGCTAAACAGAGAGTATCATATCTGTCGTAACCACACCTGCTAAACAGAGAGTATCGTATCTGTCGTAACCACACCTGCTAAACAGAGAGTATCGTATCTGTCGTAACCACACCTGCTAAACAGAGAGTATCGTTTCTGTCGTAACCACACCTGCTAAACAGAGAGTATCATATCTGACGTAACCACACCTGCTAAACAGAGAGTATCGTATCTGTCGTAACCACACCTGCTAAACAGAGAGTATCGTATCTGTCGTAACCACACCTGCTAAACAGAGAGTATCGCATCTGTCGTAACCACACCTGCTAAACAGAGAGTATCGTATCTGTCGTAACCACACCTGCTAAACAGAGAGTATCGTATCTGTCGTAACCACACCTGCTAAACAGAGAGTATCGTATCTGTCGTAACCACACCTGCTAAACAGAGAGTATCGTATCTGTCGTAACCACAGCTGCTAAACAGAGAGTATCGTATCTGACTTAACCACACCTGCTAAACAGAGAGTATCGTATCTGACGTAACCACACCTGCTAAACAGAGAGTATCGTATCTGTCGTAACCACACCTGCTAAACAGAGAGTATCGTATCTGACGTAACCACACCTGCTAAACAGCTTTATTGAACGTTGTCATATCACACTTCTGGTTTTCATTTCCTGCTGCGATAAGAGAACTAAAAAAGAATAATAACCAACCAACAAACTCTTTCATGCTAAATGTTCTCAGAAGATTATTCCTTTCAAACCACAACTGGACTGAACTGCAATGAGCTACCATTGACTGTGCGTAAGTTCACTGTGCAGGTCTCATTTCTGATGTATCTACACACACTAACGCTTTTGTTGTAGCCTATATCACTTCTGATTGTCATTTCCTGCTAATCATTCTGAGCAGAGCATTGTACAGGAAGAATTAATGACAGGTCTGAACTGCATTGATTTGCTATTCGTTTTCCCTTGGTGATCCCTTGTGTGGAAAGCCTTCCTGGTGCAACCGAGAAAACTAACACTGCTATTGTGCGCTTCAGACGAAATGAAATACCGAGTAGCTTTCTCCGATTGATGCCTCAACTGCTGACCTTTTCTGAGCGGCACAGTAAAACAACGAGTCGTGCAGGCAGAAGTTGAATATCCTTTCGAATTCAATAGTATTCTACCGATAGATAACTTCAGTTTGAAATCACAGGCGATCAGAGTAATCTTGTCTTTTCATATGACAAAAAGCCAATACTTTTGCATGCACAATTTGTTGTAAGTCATTAGTAATATCTTGTGTAAATGTTAATTTCGTCACCCAGAAAATATAATGGATATTTATGACTACCTGGGGGTGAGAGGGGAGGGGGTGTTTAAATAGATTGCCGTAAACACTGCACAGAATTATGTACCGAATTCTGCGCAGTGTTGGTGTCATTTTTTTCATACCCTATGAAATAGTAAATGTTATATTTTCGTTGGTGTCATTGATAGAATCAAGTTACATATTCACATATTAGGCACAGTTGGTTATAATCTCTACGGGGAACTTATTTACCGTGTCCGGAATTCTGCGACAATCTCCCAGAGTCATAGCCGCCACAAAAGCCACTATTGTCGTTCCCATGGTTACCAGAACAGCTTCCAGGATTCTGCAACAAAACAGGAAACCTTAAAACGGGTTTTTGTGCTTCCACTATTTGTTGTTGTTGTTTTTGTGTATGTTGTTGGTTGGTTTTTTTAATTTGTCTGGTCTTCACGTGTGTGTGTATGTGTGCATGATTATGTATGTGTCCGGCTGTAAAAAATAGTCTATGGATGTGTCTCTCGCTTTGCTAACCACCACCCTGCCACTCCCTGAACTGCAGGCACACGGGCGCACACAAACACGCACCGTCTATTCATTTTCTCTCTAAACCATCACTAAAGCCAAAAAAGGACCGTCTCATATCACATATGACTGCCTTCCTCTTCTTCTGCATCTGTTTCAGCTTACACACACACACACACACACACACACACACACACACACACACACACACGCACGCACGCACGCACGCGCACGCACACACGCACACACACACACGCACGCATGCGCACGCACACACGCGCACGCACACACGCACACACACAAACACACTCTCTCTCTCTCTGTCTCTCTCTCTCTCTGTCTGTCTGTCTGTCTCTCTCTCTCTCTCTCTCTCTCTCTCTCTCTCTCTCTCTCTCTCTCTCTCTCTCTCTCTCATCCCTCTCTTTCTCCCATCTCTCTCTATCCCTCTCCGATCTCTCTCTCCCTCTCTATCTCTCTCTCTCCACATCTCTCTCTCCATCTCTCTCTCTCCGTCGCGATATAACCTTCGTGGTTGAAAACGACGTGAAACACCAGATAAACAAACAAACCTCTCTCTCTCCCTCTCTCTCTTTCTCTCTCTCTCGCTCTCTCACTCTTGCTACCTCTCCCCCTCCCCCCCCTCTCTCTCTCTCTCTCTCTCTCTCCCCCCCCGACCCCCACCCCCTCCCTCTCTCCCACTTTCTTTTATTCCAACATCCGAAACCAGCACGAAAACGCCGTCTCACCTGACGAGCTTTCTCTTCTTGTGCACGTGCTTCATGCGGTAGGCAGTGAGCAGACAGTTGATGCCGTTGAAAAGCGCGCCCAGCAGCCCGCCCACACACGCCATCGCCACGAAGATCAACAAGTCAGTAGCTCCCCACAGGCTGCACCCGTTGTTACTGGTGCTCTGACACTGTCAACAGGTCAAATGGTCGGCAGGTTAACAGATCAGCAGCTCGCACCCCTTCTCCCTGGTATTTTGACACTGTCAACGGGTCAACAAGGTGATATGACAACCTTTTAACGGGTTAAAGGGTCAACAGTTCATCAGGTCAATGGGTTAAGAGATCAGCAGCTCTATCCAAAATGCATCAGTGTGTCACTGGTTCTTTTACACTGTCAAAAGGTCAACAGTTTAACAGATCTGCAGCTCCTCACAGACTGCACCCGTTGTCCCTGGTATTTTGACACTGTCAGCAGGTCAACTGGTCAACAGGTTAATCGTTCAACTGGTCAACTGGTCAACTGGTCAACAGGTTAATCGTTCAACAGGTTAACAGGTCAACAGTTTAAGAGATCAGCAGCTCCCTTCAAGCTGCACCCGTTGACACTGGTGCTCTGACACTGTCAACGGGGAAACAGGGTAACAGGTCAACTGGTTAACAGGTCAAGAGAACAACAAGTGAAAAGGTCAACAGGTTAACACGTTAACAGAACAACATGTGACAGGTTAACAGAACAACATAACAACAGGTTAACAGTTCAAACGGTTGTTCTTTGTGAATAAAAATCTGACAACAACTAACAAACCAAGACCTATATATTCTTAACTACTCTTTTCCCAAGTGAAATCTCTGTCTTCAAGAGCAAAACAAAGTTCCAGAAGACATGTATTACAATGTGAATCATTGAGACACAATGAAACGACAAAGATGTTCCCGAATGAAGTTTGTCTCGGTGACGTAGTCTCATCAGCAGAAGAACATGACGTATAAGCGCCAGGCTGTGCATGTTTTGGTATCATGAGCAATTAAACATCAAAAACACGATGTTGAAAAGTCATCACCTACTTAGCTAAGGTTCTTTCATTGTTATGTGTACTTCCTACCATTACAAAGACCATTAGATCGCCGTACTTGTGAATGCTTTGCTTTGTTTAGGGCCAAAAGCTAAACTTGTTTGTTTGTTTGTTTGTTTAATTGTCATTGGAACGTTTAATCGCAGACAATTCGAAAAATTCACAGGGTCGATTTCAAGGGTACAGTTTCAAGTCTGCAATTTGACATTCCCAGAATTGTAAGAAGTAGCACTTGCCTTGAAGACGCCAAAGTCAATGAGACCCGGCAGGTAGAAGTATCCCCAGGCCTTGCTATCCAGACCGGACATGAAGAAATTCAGTGAGAACGTGGCCGCCATGGAGCAAAAAAACTGCACACTCACAAAACACCAACAACTTTTGTTGCTAAGACGTTTCTGCTGAAATCATGACGATAGCATTTTTCTTACAATTTTCACTTGACTTTTACTTTCTTTAAGTTATTGGTGGGCTGTCTCTTCGGCTGTGTTGTGGGAGTATAAAAGAGTCAGGCATTAGTGAATGAAGGCAACAAAAAAGGATGATAAAAAATGAGGTCGTGACAGTGTTGCATCAACTTTTTTTTAAAAGCCGGATATGACGTCATCAAAGACATTTATCGAAAAATGTAAAACAAAACGTCTTCCCAGACGTCTAAACGAACTTTTAGGCAACGTGTCATGGAGATCTGTCAAATAGTTTTCCAGGAATCGCTCTACACAAAACCAAGACACACACAAACACGCACACACACACACACACACACACACACACACACACACACACACACACACACACTCGCACGCACACGTACACACACACACACGTACTTACACACATTAACATGGCAGAATTAGGTAGATTCCCATTAGCACTAAGAATGTTAACACAAACCATTTCCTATTGGACTCATATTTTACAATCTAAACGAGATTCATTGGTTCATCAAGTATATGATGACATGTAATAACCCTAAAGAAGATTCTTGGCTCATATTCATTAAAAGTTCACTTTCAAGACTTGGCTTTAATCATGTTTGGCAAAATCAATCTACTTTTGATACGAGAAAGTTACAATTTGCCATACAAATGAAATTACAAAGTGAATACATACGTTTTTGAAATAAAGCTAAATCAAAAGGAAGTGCAAGATTAAGATTCTATTCAAATATATGTGATACATATGAAATTCAGTCATATCTGACAATGATAGAAAATCGAAATCACAGGACAGCTTTAAGTCGATTAAGAACCAGTAATCACAATCTAAAAATAGAAACTGGAAGACATCATAACATCCAAAGAGAAAATTGTTTGTGTATGGTATGTAACATTGTTGAAGATGAATATCATCTTCTGGATGAATGCGTAAAATTCCATGAAAGTAGAGAAAAGTTTAAAAAAAGACGTGACTAATATTGATGTAGATTAATATTAATTATAAACCAAGTGAAATATTTATGGACAAAGATGTTCAAATATGTCTCGGAAGGTTTGTCGCAGAATGCTTTAGAATTCATAGCAATGTGTCAATAACCTTTTTGGTTTGAGGACAATAAACATTTGTTCGTGTTCTTGTTCTTGTTCACACACAAACACACGCACACACAAACACACATACACACACATACACACAAAAGCACGCACAAACACACACACACACACACATATATATATGCCACACACACACGCACACGGCTCAATTCCCCGTCTATATTAAAAATAAATAGTCAAAACTTGACTAAATGTAAAAAAGGTCAAAGCAAAATTAAAAAAAAATTGTTTCTCACCGTTCTCCATGTGAGAGACTGGTTCCAGAAAGACGAGCCTTCTTCCAGACTGAACAGCACGCCACCTATCGGAGCTCCGAACGCAGCTGGAATCGAGTGAAAACGCAATCCAGGTTTTATTTCTCTTCTTAATATTGACTGATTAATTATCAACCACATTCATCCTTTTATTTATTAATATTTTCATTAAAAAGTCTAGTC